>NC_042999.1:136027249-136037249 GCF_006345805.1 Octopus sinensis | reverse complement strand
TTGTTAAGGTAGTGAACTGGCTGAACCATTAGCATGCCAGGCAAGATGCTTGGTGGCATTTCATCTGTCTTAACACTCTGAGTTCAAATTCCACAGAGATCAACTTTGCCTTTTATCCTTTTGGGGTCAATTAAATAAGTATCAATTGTGTATTTGGGAGTGGAGTGATGTATTCGATTTACCTCCTCCTCTGAAATTGCTGGCCTTGTGACAAAATTTGAAACCAATATTTTGTACATTGTTATGGTAGTAAGCTGATAAAATTGTTAGCATGCCAGGCAAAATGCTTTGCAGCATTTCAACCATCTTTACATTCTGAGTTCAAATTCTGCCATGGTTGACTTTACCTTTCATCTTATTGGGGTCAATAAGATAACTACCAGTTGAGCACTGCGATCAATTTAATCACCTTACCTCCTCCCCTGAAATTACTAGCCTTGTGTCAAAATTTGTTGATGTTTCTTTGTTGTTTTTTAATTTTTTTCATTATTTACATCTTTCTTTCCAGTATTATATTAGCCTTAATGTTCAAAATTTTTATTTTTATCTATTACCAATATCTAGCTTTAGCTGCTGTGTTTGGCGCTATACCATTCCTTGGCACATACTGGGCTGCTGTACCAGCTGTGTTGGAGCTGTGGCTTGTAAATAGAGAAGGATTACAAGCCATTTTGCTGATTGTTGCTCATCTTCTGCCTTCGTCTGTTGTTGATACAGCAATTTACAGTGAGATTAAAGGGTAAGCTTCCTTAGATACTTTTCTTACTACAAAATAAGTATTTTTCTTCTCAAAATTTTATTTATAAACACAAGTTCTTTTGAAGGAATATTATGAATTATATATCATAGATTATAAATGTAATTTCTTAAGATATAATTACATTATAAAATTCATAAAATTAAATAATTTCATTTATTGAAATGTCAAAATTGAAATATCCTTACGGCAAATGAACTTCTTTTATTTTAGGAATTTTATCAATTATTCTTGTTGCTGATGCATACCATCACGTGTGAAGGCTTGTGGCTTAGTGGTTAGGGTATTAAGCTCATGATCATGAGTTCAATGCCCAGTGGTGCATTGTATCTCTGAGCAACACACTTTATTTCATGTTGCTCCAGTACACTCAGCTGGCAAAAATAATTAGAACATGTATTTCAAAGGGCCAGCTTTGTCACGTTCTGAGTCATGCTGAATCTCCCTGAGAACTATGTTTAAATGTACATGTGTCTGTGGAGTGTTCAGCCACTTTTATGTTAATTTCACAAGCAGGTTGTTCTGTCGCTCAGATCAGCTGGAACACCCATTGTTGTAACCATCACATACCATCACTACTTTCCTCTGATTACATTTTGTTTCACTTAGCTAAAAGTTATAATTTAATCATGAGCCATGAAATTAAAAAAAAAAAAAATTAGTACATAATCAAAGAAAGGTGATTTTTTTTTAAAGGAAACCTAAAAATATATAACTGCTGAGAATTGAATCTACAATTTCCAATGTCAATATTATATCATTCAGGAATTTCATTCCCTCCATTAATTCACTTTTGCCTCATTTTGCAATGCCATTTGTGTCTGCATCTACAACTAGTGTAAACACTTCTTGATTCATCTACAAAGAAATAATTTAGCTCAATAATATTATATCAGAAATTCTAATTATAATATCTTTGAATATTGTAAATTAATAAAAGATTTGCAAAAAGAGAGGAAAGAGCATTTGTTTTATTAAAAGTGCATATGTATGATTTTTTTATGATTCCTTTCATATAGATAACATCATTTTCCTTTTGTTATCAAACATCTTCTATTCAAGCTGCAATTTTAACCTATTAACTTCGTAGTTGTTTTTGTTATCCTTACAACAACTCACACCAGAGATTTACTCTTTTTAGTTTATCATTCTTAAGATGTTTGTATTGATTTTGTATTCTGATAATGTTTCCTCTTTTTCACTTAATTTCTGATCAGGATCAATGATAAAATTGCAATCAATAAGTTCAGGAGAAGATATATCTAGTTCTTACTGCAGCATGAAAGTATGGTTCTGATTACCATTGTCATGATCATGTTCTCTAGAGTGAGCAGGAAGATTTGGGGGTGATATTTAATGATAGCACCCACATTAGAACAGTCTAAGAAAAATCTATAAAGAAAATATATGCTTAGAAATTTGATGTTGCTATGAAGTTTTTGTTCATGTCAGAGAGCATCAAAGCACCTTGTACATTTCTTCATGTCTTGACCTGGATTTCAAAGTATTTATCAGGTTGGGGGGAAAGGCAGTGAATATGGATGAGGTACAAGAACACTGTAGGGGATATCTAATGCACCAGTATGCTGAGATCAAATCTTTCTATGAAGTACCTGTACCATTCATTCCTTTAGGGTTTGATAAAATCCATCCTAGGTATCCTGGCTTCAATTATGTCAACTGTATCCATTACTCTTTTGTTGTAAAGTACTGAATTAACATTTTGAATATGATACATATAGAATCAAATTCCAGAAGTTCACAAACATAATGAACATACATATATATATATATATATATATATGGTAATAAAAGTGAACTGAATGGATTAATTGTGTGATACTGCACTTGCTGCAGCAGCAAGATTTATATGTACATATCATATATATATATATATATATATATATATATATATATATATATATATACATGTGTGTGTGTGCACATCTTTGTGTCTGTGTTTGTCCCCCACCACCACCACCACCACTGCTATACAACTAGTGTTGCTCTGTTTGTGTTCTCACAGCTTAGCAGTTCAGCAAAAGAGACAAATAGAACAAGTATTAGGCTTGAATAAAAAAAATTATAAAAAGATAAGTATTGAGGTTGATTCATTCAACTAAAAGTTCTTCAAGGCAGTGCCCCAGCATGGCCACAGTCTAATGACTGAAACAAGTAAAAGATAAGAGATAAAATATCTATATGTATGTGCATTAATGTTCATGAACTTTTGGGATTTGATAAAGGCACACTCAATATGAGAAATTAGAGCAGGTTTTTTTTTTGTTGTTTTTCATGAAGCAATATATTATATTACAGGTTATGATGGCATGCATAATACTGGCCAGAATGTTGCCATCGATTTTGCATCAACTATCGTACTTTGCAATATTAATAAATCTTCAGAAATACTGGTTCATAGTGCAATACCCAGTTTGAAACTAATGGTAAAATGCTTACTAATTGCATGCTGTCACTAGTTATACACTGCTTGATGATATATACATATATAGATTTTTTTGCAAACAACTTGCAGATGCAAGTGCTACCAGTTGAAAACCCCACATACCAGATACTAGCAAGTTTATGAGGGTCATTAGAAAAGAATGCATAGCATTTCAGGGCCTTCCTCTCGACAGCATCATTGCACACTGCTCCCCACCACCTCATAGAGAGAGAGAGAGAGAGGGAGTATCAGATATATATGTATATATATATATATATAATATATATATATATATATATGTATATATATATATATTTATATATATATACGAAATTAAAGAATGTAACTGATATTTTAAGCTTTATACATTATATATATATAATATATATATATATATATATATATATATTATATATATATATATATATATATATATATATATAATATATATATATATACACACCCACACACACACAGTAATATAGAGCAGAAAGTCAGAGTTAGGGAGACAAAGAAAGTATGTGTAAATAATGATGATGCATATAATTGATTAAATATTTATTGCATATATTTGACAGACTACTTTTGTAAATTTACAGTAATAATGTTTACATAGGTATAAAAAAAACACCCCTTCCCACAGAAGCATACATAAACACATACAAATGTAAAAATATATACATATATACCTTAGTTGATAAATAGTTACAACAGAGTAGAGTAAGCCATGGAGTAAATCATCTATGTTCAATTTAAAATTAATTTGGTAGAACTTCAGGCAAAAGATTCATGTTATTTAGTTGTATTCCTTACTGTGCTGAGTTTAAATTCACTATAGCCAACTTTGCTTATCATCTTTCAGGGTGAAAAAAGAAAATCCCTTGTAAATATTAGAATCTATTAATCAACTTTTCTTTACCCCACTCAAAAATTGCACCTATGTTAGAAATTATTATTATTATTATTATTATTATTATTATTATTATTATTATTATTATTATTATTATTATTGAGTGAGAGAGCAGTGCTTGCCATCAAGGTGACACTGAGGTAAAAATATATGAATCCCAATATACCCATCATGATTACACATTTGATAAGGGTACACCAGGCACATGCATCACAACCATATATGTGTTACATGGTGATCTCATATCAAGATAAACAGTGCATGATCTTGCAGGTGGGGCCCAGTTAGAATTTTCTTCTGGTCAATTAGCTCATCCCACTCAAAAGATCCCTGAATAAGGTTTGTTTAAGGATGAAGGAAACTCCCATTTTTTCAGAGGTTAATTATTTGAACCCCAAAGAATTCCCACTACTTCCTGCTCATGATCAGAGATGCACATGTCATCAGCCACTAAGGGACATGCTCAACTGGTTAAGTCAAGCAACTGACAAGTAAATCTGTGGTATTAAGCAGAATATTTGCTGCAACCCATCTTTTGTACCAAGACAAAATATGTACATGATAACACTTCCTATCAGTTAAGATCAGGAGCCATGAAAATCATTGCCTGGTACTGCATTATTATAATTATTGTCATTATCATTGTCATCATCATCATCATCATCATTATCATCCCTGTCTCATCACTGAAGAGCAGTCTTTTGTTCAACTAAAGACTCATCATCTCAGGTAATAATTTTTAATTCTACCCCAGAGCCTTCCTTTAAATTTTGTGTAGTCTCATAAGATTAAAAAAACTGGTTTTGGAGTATTTATTTTGTTATGTCTAAATATGAAGAAAGCATTGCTAGTGAGATGTGTCAGCTTGTCAAATCCCCCAAGAAAGTAGTATATACAATAATATTCTACTTTTGGGAATAGCTAGTATTCACAGGCAATCACTCTTTTGTAAATTCATCTGAAATATTCTTTAGTCTAAGAGCAGTTAACTAAACATGGTTATTGTCTTCTATAGGATAATTCCTGTAAATGTTTTAGAAATTTTTCTCAGTGAATATATAACTTCATTGGAGCTTCAAAGATGAAGTGCAATTTTATTTGGGAAAACATCTGCATTTATATATATATGCACGTGCACGCACATGCACTTGCAGAAAAACATTGTCATTGTGATGTCATAGGATGATGGTGCAAAGAAAGAGGCTTGGAAATGCCATGAAAGACTACTGAATGTGGAGAAGGAATAGGAAGAGGAGAGTCTGCCAAATGTTAACCCAACTGAGGGATCAGCAATCTGAATTGACAGTACCTTGTTAGATAAAGCAATTAAGGGAATGAAGAAAGGGAAAGCCCCTGGCCCATCAGGAATCACCGCTGAGATGCTTAAAATATCTGGCGGTGTCGGTTATGTTCTAGTCACCTGTATTGTAAATCAGGTGGTACATGAAGGAGTCATACACAATGACTGGTGTAGCAGCATCATAGTCCACTGCTACAAAGGTAAAGGTGATGCCTTAGAAATAATTAAAGAGGTATCAAATTGCTGGCTCAGGTGATGAAAGTTATAGAGAGGGTCATAGCACAAATAATTAGGGAGAGAGTTAAGTCTAGATGAGGTAGTGAAGCGTGACCTTTGAACTTTGGGCCTCATAGAGGCATTGACTAGTGACCAAGACCTTTGGTGATAGGCTGCGCTTGAGAAGACTTGTCAAGCCAATTGAAATTGTAGTCATGGCCAATGCTGGTGTCATGTAACTTGCACCCATGCCGGTAGCATGTTAAAAGCACTTTTTGAGTGTTGGGCTTCTGGAGGCAGTGACGAATGAACAAGACCTTTGGCATTATGCTGTGCTTGAGAAGGAAGATCCATCAAGCCAAGTAAAATCATAGTTGTGGCAGATACTGGTGTCATGCAAATGGCACCCATGCCAGTAGCATATAAGAGCACCCACTACACTCTCAGAGTTGTTGGTATTAGGAAGGACACCCAACTGTAAAAAACATGCCAAATCAGACTGGATCATGGTGTAGCCTTACAGCTCGCCAACCATGTTCAAACCATCCAACCCATATCAGCATGTACTACAGACGTTAAATGATGAAGATGATGTTGATGATGATGATGACGATGACGATGACAACGACGATATGTAGGAAATGAAATAAGATGTAAGAGGAGTTTTCTGAGAGGGACTTCTGCATTGTCACTTGTAGCCAAAACAGCTGTAAGCTAATGAACTTCATGACATAATTTCTTATTCCCTTGTCATTTTAATTTCTTATTTATATATAAATATAAAATTCTTTATATCTCTGTGTGTTCCCAATGCATTCTCAAAAGACTCAACAAAATCAAATCAAATCAAATTTTACATGGTAATACTATCACACCCCAGGAGTCTCAACATGTAATTTTTTGAATTCAAACAATGCAACATTCACACGCATTCTGTATTACATCTTATTCGGAGAATGAAAGTGAAACCTTCGATGGAGTAGCAGTTACAAATAGTTTCACTTTTTTATTGTTTCACTTTTAATAGTTTCACTATATAAAAATACATGTATGTATAAATATATATATACATGTACATGTATATATATATAGACATGTATACGTACATATATGTTTATATATACATATACATGTATATATATACACACACATATATATATATATACATATATATACATATATACAGATTTATGTATACATATACACACACACACATATATATATACAGAGATACATAAATACATATATATATGCACAAATATATATATATTATATATATATATATATATATATATACGTATATATATATACATACATATGTATATATACACATACTAGCTGAAGGTGACCCGCTTTCCGCGCGGGTAAGAGTGTGGGTGTTACTTTCTGTTGCTTCCTTTCAGCACGTAAAAAGCACCATCCGAACGTGGCCGATTGCAGCACCGCCTTCACTTGCTTCTGTGCTGGTGGCATGTAAAAAGCACCAACCGATCGTTGCCACTGCGAGCCCCCCTGGCACCAGTGCCGGCGGCACGAAAAAAGCACTCACTACACTCACAGTGTGGTTGGCGTTAGGAAGGTCATCCACCTGTAGAAACACTGCCAGATCAGACTGGAGCCTGGTGCAGCCTCCTGGCTTCCGAGACCCCGGTCACACTGCCCAACCCGTGCTAGCACGGAAAACGGACGTTAAACGATGATGATGATTCTCCGTATTTGTTTCTCTCTCCTTTCTCTCTCACTTTCCCACTCTGTTTTCTTTTCTCTCTGACCCTCCCTCGCTTTCTCTTACTCTCTATCTTTATCTATCTCTCTCCCATTTATAAACAACAAAATATCTTGAGTAAGTTGAGAAATAAAATATTTAGAAAGATCAATCAGAAATATGAGGCAGTGGCAATGGAAAGGTCTGCTTCAAGGCAGACAGCAAAACGCTAACATTCAAAAGGGACAGACGAACTTGCGAGCTGAATAAAAATAATAAAATATTGGAAACCAAAGTTTGAAGGGATAGAATCTGAGGATAGTAGAGTCACCATGGCTGGCATTTGTTAACGACGGACAGCAACGTAGTGACAGTTTAACGGCTGGCGTAAAATTTTGAACTTGATGTAAAAGAAAATTCGTAAACACCAAGTTTTGAAGTGATTCTTTCTCACGACAGTAGACTCACCATGGCAAGCATTGAAAACTTCTTTATCATGGACGGCAACACATTGATGATTAAAAGGCTGGCGCAAATTTTTTAGCTTGATGCAACAGAGAATTCCTAAACACCCGCTCTTTGAAATTTTAATCCCCTTCCAGCCCCATTTAGACCCCTTTTCACATTTTGGTTAATATAACCCGATTTCATTCGGGTGTACTGGGGCCACATTTTATAAGATGAGGAAATTTGTCCTAGAGGTGACGCCTTTCATTTGAGGAACAAAATAGTTGTGATGCAAACTTGTCAGCACCTTTAACATAGGTGTGCATATTTTCAGGTGAATCGACCGACTACGTAATGCACACATATATATATGTATATATATATATATATATGTGTGTGTGTGTGTGCACGCATTATATATACAAATGTATACAAATGAGATATATATCTGTATAAATTAAATTAGAGATAAAACCACTAATAGGCAAATCAAACAGTGAAAAACCAAAAACAAAAACATAAAAAAAGAAAATATAACATAGAAAATATATCTATATATATAAAACTGTAGTTGTGTGAGTGTCTGTCCCCTTCGATTTAGATTCCTAACTACTCCCAAATTTTGCGGTGCAGTTTAACCAAATTCGGGTATCTTATAGTCGTGATTCATATCGAGCCCGTCTGGGTATTAGCGCGCGTCTACGATGAGTCTACGATTTAAAAAATAATTTAACATCATTTTTTATTCCATTTTAATGCATATTTTTTCGTGTGTCGATGGCGGCGGAGTTGGCGTCCACGCTCACGCCTGCACCTGTGTTGCTTCTCCCCCTTCTTCCCTCCCTCGTGAAGCTGTGGGGAAGGGAGTGTAAGGAAATCAACGTCGTAATGCGTTGTGAAGGAGTCCAGCGTTCTTTTAGAACAACGACTTCATGGCTTGAAGTCGCCAAAACAGAGATCGCTAAAAAAGCTGAAACAGATCCACAAAAACGGCAAAAACCGCCACACAGGGCAGGTTTCCTGTGCAAACAATTTGCACAACCGAATGTTTTAGTTGTTGCACAAATCTTTATATATAAAAGTAAGGTTGTGTGTCTGTCTCCTACGATTTAGATTCCTAACTACTCCCACATTTTGCGGTGCAGTGTAACCAAAACCGGGTATCTTATAGTCGTGATTCATATCGAGCCCTTCTGGGTATTAGCGTGCGTCTACGATGAGTCTACGATTTAAAAAAAAATTTACCATTATTTTTTATTCCATTTTAATGCATTTTTCGCTATTATATAAGGGAAGTAACTCTCTAAAAATGTCTACGATGAGTCAACGATTAAAAAAAAAATTACCATCATTTTTTTATTCCATTTTAATGCATTTTTCGCTATTATATAAGGGAAGAAACTCTCTAAAAATGTCTACGATGAGTCAACGATTTAAAAAAGAAATTACTATCATTTTTTATTCCATCTTTAATGCATTTTTTGCTATTTTTTTGCTATAACTCACTAAAAATGCTTATATAGTTATTTCCCTTACAAATCCGAGCAACGCCGGGCGATACTGCTAGTAAAATATAAAA
Source organism: Octopus sinensis (assembly GCF_006345805.1). NCBI lineage: Eukaryota > Metazoa > Mollusca > Cephalopoda > Octopoda > Octopodidae > Octopus > Octopus sinensis. The sequence continues at coordinate 136,027,889 of NC_042999.1, read as the reverse complement.
TTGAAAACTTTAAATTATTTAAATTGAAAATAAAAATTATGAAATTATATTTATAATTTGTTTAAAAATATATATAACTATGAAAAAGTATGAAAAAGTTTAATATACATAAATACAGATATATACACTTTATATATAGAACATATTTATATATAGAACACACACACACACATACATTATATATACATTAAAAGTTTAATATACATAAATACAGATATATACACTTTATATATAGAACATATTTATATATAGAACACACACACACACATACATTATATATACATATTTATATATAGAACACACACACATACATTATATATACATATTTATATATAGAACACACACACACACACACATACATTATATATACATATTTATATATAGAACACACACACACACATATAAATGAACGCAAGAATATCTGATTCATAATATTTGTTCTCATGCTCGTGTGTTGATTGTTGGTGACAGACATATACTTAAAAGAACGCCGCCGAAGTGATAGGAAGGTAGGAAACAGAGTCAGTGAAAAAGAAAGGAAATAGCGATAGTGACAGATACTTTAAATAACCGTAGTGGACTTCTGAAAGTTATGAAGAGGAGTAAGAGAGGGAAAGGAGGAAATAGGGTGAGTGAAGAA
>NC_042999.1:135962249-136022249 GCF_006345805.1 Octopus sinensis | reverse complement strand
GTGTCCATAGCTTACACCAGGTACATCTTATGGAGTTTCTACCTATGTCTTTTCTACAGATCAAGCAGGGTCATCTACCTGAAGGGATTTGTGATTTGTCTGCCTTCCTACTTATTAAAACTTTGGTTTTTGCTAAATTAACTCTGAGGCCCTTCGATTCAAGACCTTGCTTCCATACCTGAAACTTCTCTAGTTCTGATATAGAAACAGCTATTAGAGCAAGTTCATCTGCATAGAGAAGCTTCCAGGGACATCTTGTTTTGAATTCCTTTGTTATTGCCTGGAGGACTATGATGAATAAGAGAGGGCTGAGGACTAATTTTTGGTGGACTCCTACCCGGAATTCTTCACTGTACTCATTGCCAACCCTCACCTTACTGACAGCATCCCTGTACATGGCTTGCACAGCTCTCACTAGCCACTCATCTATCCCTAGTTTCTAATTGACCACCAGATAAGAGAATGACAGACCCTGTCAAAGGCTTTCTCCATGTCAACGAAAGCCAAGTACAGAAGTTTATCTTTGGCTAGCTATTTCTCCTGCAGCTGTCTTACCAGAAATATAGCATCAGTGGTGCTTTTCCCTGGCACAAACCCAAACTGCATCTTGTCTAAACTGACTCTCTCTAATTAGTTGTGCTATGACACTCTCTGTGACTTTCATTACCTGATCCAACAACTTGATACCTCTGTAATTATTTGTATCTAATGCATCACCTTTACCTTTATAGCAGTTGACTATGGTGCTGCTACACCATTCATTGGGTATGACTCCATGTGTCACCTTTTTGACCATACAGGTGATTAGACTGTAGCTGACACTGCCAGATATTTTAAGCCTCTCTGCAGTGATTCCTGATGGGCCAGGGGCTTTCCCTGTTTACATATCCTTAATTGCTTTATCTATTTAGGTACTGTCAATTCGGATAGCGTGTCCCTCTGTTGGATCAACATTCAGCAGACTCTCTTTCTCTTCCATTCTCTTCATTTAGCAACCTATATATATATATATATATATATACAGAGAGAGAGAAATATGATCCAGGGATCTGTTTGTAGGAAGTTAGTAAGCTTCAAACAGTGAGCAGCAGGTATAGAGAACAAAAAGTGGACAGTGTACAATAAGGAACATAACAATTTATTGGGATTGAGAGGTACATATTTTGTTGTAACTCTTAATAGAAATGCAGTAAGGTGATAGTTTCTGTATAGCAGACAGTTAACAGCTGGGAGTAGTACATATGTAGTGTGCATTTTATCTGTTCCACTACCTCAATCTGGGCTTTTATTTGCTTATATACAGAGATACATACATACATACACCTGGTTGCATGTTGTGTCCTTGAACAAGACATTTTATTTCTGATTGCTCCAGTTGACTCAGCTGGCACAAATGACTTGTACCTCTTGTTCAATAGGCCGGCCTTGTCACTTTCAGTATGTCATGATGATCCAGTGATCAAATCATCTGGAATAATTATTATAATCAATGGAGAGCCAGGCCATATATATATATATATATATATATATATATATTATATATATATATCTGTAAATGTAATATGTGACAATTATTCGGTAGCCATGATAAAACTCCGAGTTTCGGATGCGGAGGTGGAAATCCACACCGCCATCTCTTCAGTTATCCGGCCATCGGGCACTTTTCCGATGGCCAGATAACTGAAGAGATGGTGGCGGGGATTTCCACCTCTGAATCCGAAACTTGGAGTTTTATCATGGCTACCAAATAATTGTTACATATTACATTTACAGATAAATTCCTCTATTTACATAATATCGAGGTCTCTTTCTTTCTTTTGTTGTCTTACCATTCTTATCAATATATATATGTATGTATATATGGTTATTATATTCAAAAGAAACAGTATTAAATGAAAATAGCCATCTATGTATCAGACTTAAAGTAGATATATTGAGCACAGGCTACTAACCCCAAGATTCCAAGTTTGATTGCAGACAGTGACCTGAATAATAATAATGATGATGATAATAATAATGATAATAATAATAATAATAATAATAATAACAATAACAACATCGAAAAATACCTTAGGAATGAGAACCCAGGTTTGAAATTTCCCCAAGACACCTGATGAAGGCTGGAGTGTTTATCAACTGAAACATATAAACAACAAACAAGATGAGGACAAATAACTGTCAAATGTAAATAATAGTCTTCCTTTGATATTGCTGCACCTTCTTATGTGTACATAGCTTACACTGGGTACATCTTATGGAGTTTCTACCTATGCCTTTTCTACAGATCAAGCAGGGCTATATCTACTTGAAGGGATTTGTGATTTGTCTGCCTTATATATATATATATGCACATACATACAGACAGACAGATAGATAGCAGGGCAGATACACCCACACATGCATATATATATATATATACACACACATTAGTCAATTCAAATAAACAATCTATTCAAATAAATGAATAATAGAATTAACAGACAACAAGGGGACATGCACAAGGAATGCATTAGTTTGCTGCTCAGTGAAAAGAGAGATTTTTGACACTTCAAGCATAGCTTTTTTCTCAGAAAGGAGAAAGGGAAAAGTTCAAAGAAGGAAAAGAAATTGCCAATAGCACATGTGTAGTTACATTGCTGAAGTGTATATGTGTGTGTGTGTGTGCACGTGTGTGTGTGTACTTGGCATTAGGAAGGGCATCCAGCCATAGAAACTATGCAAAATGAGACTGGAATCTGGTGCAGCCCTCAGCTTACCAGCCCTAGTCAAACTGTCCAGCTCATGCCAGCATGGACAACAGACGTTAAATGATGATGATGATACTTCATATACAGCTAGAAACATGAAATTCAAATAACCAGGTATAAAATTCCATTTCTCCCACTTGCCTGTAATTACCTGATGATGATAGATGGTTGAATACATATAGATACAAATATATATTTATGTATATGTGGAGGCGCAATGGCCTAGTGATTAGGGCAGTGGACTCGCGGTCGCAGGATCGTGGTTTCGATTCCCAGACCGGGCGTTGTGAGTGTTTATTGAGCGAAAACACCTAAAAGCTCCACGAGGCTCCGACAGGGGGTGGTGATCCCTGCTGTACTCTTTTACCACTCTTTCTCCCACTCTTTCTTCTGTCGGCCTGCTCGCTTAGCCAGTGGGGTGGCGTCATTCGAAGGCTAAAACAATGCGAACGCATTGTGACCAGCGATGTGTAACTACATCTGATGGTCTGGTCGGTCACGTGATCACGTGATTTATGTATATTGTATATATTGTATATAAAAAATTCGTAATGTATTGTTTTTTTTTTATTTATGTATTTTTATTTGATTTTCAGTGGTCACCCATACATGACTGGTCTCTCTATTGCTGGAGGAATCTACTGCCTGGGCTTGGAGGGAGCTCTTATTGGTCCAATCGTACTTTGCTTCCTTGTTGCTGCAATAAGCATTTATGGTAAACTACTCCAAGGAGGTTCATCTCAACCAGAAGCTGGGACCACACGACCTCCAGGTAAAACATCTTGACTGCTCTAATTGCTTGTGTTTCAGTTTTTTGTTGTTGATTTTTTTTTGTTTTTGTTTTGTTTTTGTTTTGTCTTTTTTTGTTTTTTTGCTTTGTGCATTTTTTTATGTTGCATGCATTGTTGTAATTGCATGAGCTGAAAGGACTGAGGTTTTAGTCAAATCATACTTTTTCTCCTCTCCTAACTTTTTTCTCCTTCTCTCTCTGTCCCTCTCTCTCTCTCTCTCTTTCTCTCTCTCTCTCTCTATCTATCTATCTTTCTCTATTTCTCTTTCTCTAGTTAGAAGGTAAAGTCTTATCTCTAAGTAAATCTGTTTGTATATCTAGCAAGGTAGCTTGTTAGATAGATTCATCTTCTATCTGTTACCCAGCAAGTTGAAGAGATGGATATCCTTCCCCCTATCTCTCTACCTATCTAATTCTCTGTCTATCCATCCATCTATCTATCTATCTATCTATCTATCTATCTATCTATCTATCTATCTAATCTAGATAAGATAGACAGATAGAGAGAGAGAGAGAGAGAGAGAGAGAGTAACAGTCAGGCAGAAAGAAAGACAAAGTGTTAGATTTGAGAAGCCTCGATCTATTTATCTCTCTAGTTATCTACATTTTTTGCTCTTTCATTCTTTTACTTGTTTCAGTCATTATACTAAGCCCATACTGTGGCACCATCTTGAATTTTATTCTGTTGTTATAATGGATCCTAAAACATTGATTTTGAAAAGGTGTTAACTTAATGGCAGTCATAAACGCACATGCACACAACAGATTTCTACACAGTTTCTGACACTCTCTCAAGAAACTACCCAAGGGTTCTGTACCCAAAACCATGTGGTTGAGAAATGAACTTCTAACCACAGCCATGCATTAGCCTATGTGTATTTATCAATGTATATAAACACTCACACACACATGCACATGCACACACGCACAAACAAACACTCTTGCGACACACACACAAACATACATACACGACACGCGTAGATGATGATAACCTAACAACCCGTTTATCTATCATTCTCTCACTTTCCTCTACTACATCGTTTCCTTTCCTTTCCCTTTATTCATGATACTCCATGTGTGAATGTGGATATAAGAATATATACGCCTAAACTTATGCAAGAAAACTTATATAAGCATATCTGTGCATTGTATATTTAAGTATAAGTATATGTGTATGTGTGTGCATATGTATCTGATTTTCATTGGAAGGAGCGTGCATGTGACTCCCATTTGTTATTCTACATTTCACACATGTTCCTCACATTATCTGATGACTATAATTTATGACACATTAAGTACTACATGGTTGGCAAATCATTACTCACACATGTTTCTCTACAATTTACAATTCTTTCTTTTCTTTTTCTTTTTTGAAAATATATTCCATTATCATAAAGAATATTAATGATATTTGTCTATACTAGAAAGGGCGTTTGATATTACATGCAATTTCATTCACCTGGTAAATTATTCTGCTAGTATGAAATTAGATTTTTTTTATTTATATAAAATTAGCAGTTTAACATCCAGAGTTCACAGTCTTTTTATCTTGTCATTAAATTATAATTGGAAATATTACATTTTCTAAAAATTGAAATTATTTATAGAAAAAGAACAAAAAGATTACGCAAATTTCAGGTGACGGAAAAGAAACATCTGAAGATTTGTTGATAGGAAATAAACAACAGCCATTTGATTATGAATATTAGAGATGCTAAAAATTCAAATTGGATCAACTCCATAATAAACTAGTGTTGATTAGTAAGCTTATGTTATGTGATAAACTAGCATCTTTTCCAAGAAAAGACACGTTTCTCAACCTCCATTAGTTTCAAGAAAACAACAGGTTTATCGCTTACTAGCAGAGGTACCCGGCGTTGCTTGGGGTGTGAATTATTCATCATTCTAAGAACATTTATTTTCTAGTCTAACGAAAAAAAAAGAATTGTGAATGGTGCACTGTTCTTTGTTCTCTGCAGCATTCAGCAGCAGTTGCTATAGCATTCTTGGCATGGTGAATGGCGTGATATTCTTCATTCTTTGCAGCTCACACAGCAGCAGTTGCTGTAGCATTCCAGGCATGGTGAATGGTGTGCTGCTTTTTGTTCTCTGCAACTTGCACAGAAGCAGTTGTTGTAGCATCCCTTGTACAACAAATAATACACTGTGACTTATTAGTATGTACTGAAGTTGTTATTGAAACATTTCTGATCTGGCGACTGCTATGCTGCTCCTCACTTTCCATGGCTCTTGCAGTGGTTGTGCAAGCAGCATTTTGTGAATGTCTTTGTGCAGTCTCGTTTTAGGACTCATTTGCTTTCCTTCTCTTTGATGTCTCTGATTTTGCAACCAATATGGGCTCTTTTCTTAAGTGGCATTATCTCAGAGTTTAGAAGCTTCAGTTGCAAAATGCAAATGTAGTAAAAGTAAATTTAAATACATGGAGTGTGAAAAATTTAGAGAGAGAAAACAGAAGAAACTGGTTGAAAAGTGCAGAAGTTTTTAGAGAAAAACCTATGTAAAACACCATATTCCTCAATTTCTTGCTTTAAGCAGGACTTCTAGGCAAAATGTTATAGTGCATGACCATCCTTGGCACATAAGTAATGTGTGTGTAAAGTTTGGTGAAAATCAGTTGAAAATTGTAGAAATGTATACGTACTAGACACACAGTTAACTTTTGTTTGGAGAATGTACAAATACTGTAAAGACAAAGATATTTATGCATGATAAAATTGAAATGCATTGAAGTCAATTTTTAGGCATATGTGGCAAAACTGAATTTAAACACACTGGGTGAACAAAAATGAAAAATAACTAAATTTTTTTTCAGGGTAAACATACAAAAACTGTAATAACAGAGATTTTTATGCACGACTAATTTAAATACAAGGAAGTCAATTTGTAGGCAGAAGTTACAAACTCTGTTTGAGCATATAAAGCTCTAAAAGAAAATAGCTTATGTGAAAAAACTTGAGTTGCTTTAGGATAGCTTTTTCTAATGCATGAGCACTCAGTGGCATGGTTGAAATCTCATTGGTTTGTAATAATGGCTTATTGACTGAATGTCGCCCATAGCAGTCATACGTACACATGCACAACTGCACCCACAATGTTTTTCGATAGAGGGAGAATTGTAAATAGTGTATTTAAATAGACAGAGTGCAAAAATTTTTAAATAAGTAATGTTGGTGAACAAAAATTTTAAATAACTAAATTAATTTTCAGGGAGAATGTACAAAAGCTGTAACACAATTAGACAGAAGTTAGTGTGTGAGTGAGTTAAAGAGAGAGAGAGAGAATGAAAGAAACAGACATAGACTAAAAGAGAGGAACTATTACAGAGGGTGAGAGAGAAGATGTGTAAGTAAGAGAAGCAGAGAATGAGAAGAAGAGAGAAGAGAGAAATAAACAGAGAGAAAAGGGAGAGAATCGGTTGAAAACTGCAGAAGTTTTTAGAGAAAAACCCATATAAAACACTGCTTTTCCCAGTCTCTCATTTTATGCAGAGCTCCGGACAAAATGTTATAGTGCATGACCATCATTGGCACATAAGTAATGTATGTGTAAAGTTTGGTGAAAATCTGTTGAAAACTGTGGAAATGCATATGTACTACACACACAGACATACACATACACACACACATCCTTTGTTTTCATCATCATCATCATCATCGTCGTTTAACGTCCGTTCTCCATGCTAGCATGGGTTGGACGGTTCGACTGGGGATCTGGGAAGCCAGAAGGCTGCACCAGGCTCCAGTCTTATCTGGCAATGTTTCTACAGCTGGATGCCCTTCCTAACGCCAACCACTCCGAGAGTGTAGTGGGTGCTTTTTACGTGCCACCTGCACAGGTGCCAGGTGAGGCTGGCAATATATATATATATATATATATATATATATATATATATATATATATATATATATATATAGATAAACTCCTATATATTGAGGAAAACGTTTGTTTGCATGTGCTTATGAGTATGTGTGTGTGTGTGTGTGTGTGGGTTGAGTCAAAAGTTTTGCAAAATTTTGGTAACTTATTTCCTTTATTCATTGTTACAATAAAAGCAGCCAAGCATTCAAATTAGAGTTCATCATGTTGCATCGTCTGAAACCACCTGTCTACCAGTTCTTTGATTCCATACTGATAACAGTTCTTGTCCTTGAAAGTGAAGAACTCCTTCACTGAAGCTTCCACCTCCTTTTGGCTGATGAAACATCATGAGCACAGGATCAGAACAAGTAATAATCTGAGGGAGTTAGGTCTGGATTATATGCTGGATGTGGCATCAGCTCAATTCCCTCAAGTTCCTTGAGTTTATTCTGAGTTGTTCAAGCAATTTGTGGTCTTGCATTGTCTTGCTGCAGAAGAACTCACTTTCTGTCAACCAATATCTGGTATTTTTTCTACACAATGGCATACATCTCCTCTAACAGTTCCGAGTTTGGCTGCTTTTGATGTAACTTTATGAATAAAGAAAATAAGTTACCAAAATTGACTGAGGGATATTAAGTTGTTGACTGGCTTTTCTTGTTGAAGTTCTTGGTTCATCTTCAAACAAATGTTGAATTTGTTTAATCATATGGGTGGCTATCTTTTTTTGTCCTTTTCCTTTCTCATTATGAATGGATCGAGTTCTTTTAAATTTGTTCACCAGTGAACGGATCACATTTCAATGAGGTCCAGGTTTTCTAAATTCCCTCTCAAACTTTTCACAGATGTCATTGCATTTTTCTCGTATGATATGGGCTATCACAACAAAGATTCACTTTTCTTAATTCATTATTAAAGGGCTCTGAAAAAGATTAAAAAAGCAAATATAAAGTTTGAAATACCCTGTACAATGTACAGTGTACATAGAACATAGAAATTTTGTGCAGAGTACAATACAAACACGATCAACATAATTTGATAAAAAAAATTACATAAAAGTTTTGGATTTCATCAAAATGCACAGTTAATTTATGTACACTCTATACACATACACACGCACACACACACATATGCACATACACATACATGCACATACACACAAACACTTATGTGGGTATGTTATGTTTTATACATGTGGATATATGAGTAGCATGTATTCACATACATCTAATATTTATGTAAAACAAAGTACATGTGTTAGCAGATATGCATGTGTATTCTATATGGCAAATAGCTATTATGTTTCTAACCAGTATTCTTCCTTTACACTTCTCTCAATTCCTTCACCTGTAATTTAATTATTTTACCTTCAGTTCATTCAATTCTTAACTTTTTTGTCCTCTTCATTTCTGCACCTTTCTCTATAGTTATAATTGTTGTTGTTTTGATGATGTTGTGTTCATAATTTGATCAAGCTGATTTTTAAATTTATTGTTCTGATGATGTTTTTTTTTCTTTAAGTTTTTAACAACTCAGCACAAATTTCTGTAATATTTTTACGAATGTCAAAACACAAATTGTTTTAATTGTAAATGATTATTGGATAATTAAAATTATTTTCCATATTTTGCATCTCAATTTTGATTTATTTTTTTCACAGTCAAATGTTTGTTTCTTTCAAGAGAGAACTAATGAATTCTCTTTCTGACTTTGAATTACTCTAACATTTCACACAATAACCATATACCATTTTTATTACAAGGCATTGTAGTCAGGAAAATATCTAACTTCAGTATTGAAAATGGTTGAATATATTGTGTATTCCAGCCTTAATGGTTGCTTCTGAAAGGAAAGCTTCTATCATTGCCAACACTGAGAAAATATCTACATCATGAATAATCAATATTTTTATCAATATCATCAATATTATCAAGTTTTAATTCATGAGATTGATTCTTAGCTTCGTTATCCTTGTTCAGGGAGAAGATTTAGACAGTTTAAACCTGTTGATTATCTTTTCCTTTCAGTTATTTCTCATTGATCCTTTCATAAGAAATGTTCCCATGGGAGACAATGTGAGTGTGTCTTTAAATGTATGTATCTTGACTCTGTGTATGTGTGTGTGTTTATACATTTATAAGTGATCCTGTGTGATCACAAAGAAGAAAACCATTATTTCATAATGTTATATAAGACAATCCCATCTCTTACTATAATGAGATCACCTTTTGTTTAATTCATTAAATCTGATAACAAAGCGCAATCGAATGTCTGCTTGAATAATTTGATATTGAATTGAATATCTATTAAAATAAATGACAATTTGATGGAATTACTTTTTTTTCTTTGGTTTTTTTAAGTTTTGTATGGTAATAGAAATCTGCAGTTATTACGATAGTATTTTTTCGGCTTGAATGTATGTGTTTAAACAGGTCAACTTGTTCACTACAACAGGTGTCTGTTTGAAGACACATATAATCTTAAGCGCATATCTGTACACATCTCTTTGAATATGTGCTTGAACACATTTGAACACGTGTATATTTGAACATATCTGCTTGAATACATGCATATTGCAACATGAGTGTTTGAATATCTGTGCTTAAACATATGACCTGTACCTGATCACATTGCTTTTAATAGAATTATTTCCCAATTCCTGTATTATTTCTTTCTTATGCCTGCAAGTTATTGTGGATAAAGTGGATAAAAAGAAAGAAACTCACTTAACTATGGAGATATCAGAACTATGCTGAAACCTGTGCTTTAAAATTCAACTTATTTCTTTCATTGAAGCAGCACATAGCATTTTAACTCTCTTGTGCATGAGAACTGTATAACTTCAAGAAAGAGTCAGTTGCAGTGTCAGCTGATCATTCAAGTAAAGTGATTAGAAAGTTTGCTTTGCACCTCCATGGTGATGGGTTCAACCCCACTTTGGGCAACTGTTTTCTACTATAGCCTCAGGATGACTGATGCCTTCCTTGTGAGTGAAATTTAATTGATAGAAACTGTGGAAGCCCATTGTGTGTGTGTGTGTGTGTGTGTGTGTGTGTGTGTGCATTCATCTTTGAATATCGGCAAGGAACTGGGAAAATGAAAAACTGGTGTTTTTTAATTAAAAATACTTAGGTAGTATTTCTTCTGTTCCAGTTGCACAGTAACTGTTTCATCACTTTCACTGTCAGAAATATCAGTAAACCAATGATTGGTTTGTTTCAAATCTATAACCAACAACTCTATTTTTGTTCACCAAATGTATTATAAAAATATATAATTAAATAAATAGCACTACAGTATCAACTAAAATAAATAAATTTACTTCAACATCTGTGAATCTTGAATCAAAGTATGCCAATTTTTTTTTAAGTTGGCCAAATTAGAAAGGCGTAAGCTTTAACTTTAGATATTTTGCTTTAGTTCTGTGAAATATATTCTCTGTTTGTAGAAATAAAAATCTTACAAAACTATATCTGAAAAGTATAGATTTGCTATTTTCAAATGTGAAGAACACAGAATAAAAAAGAAAACTAACAAAATCTAGGCTTGAAGATTTCTTTAAATTTTGTCATAATACTCTATTTGTTTCCATGTACAGTATAATATCATTATTGGTGAAATATGTTACTGCTATTTATATGATATATCTAGGTTGTTCTCATCTGAACTTCATATTGATTTCTTACTAAGGTTTTAAATCCTATACATTTGGGGTAAAAGAAACAGTTGATTGTATCAAACCCAGTACTTGACAGGTACTTATTTTATTGATTTCAAGAAGATGATAGGCAAAGTTGACCCTGGTGTGAGTCAAACTCAGAATATAAACAGACACCAATAAATACCACAAGGCATTTTGCTTGATGCTCTATTGATTGATTTTGCCACTCAAAAGGAACAATAGCAGTAACATCAGTTGTATTGTGATGTACATTTGAGGAATCTATAACATAATGTCTACTTAACTGTCACTTTTGTTTGCTTCTGGGCTCTGGTAAGCTTTACTTCTAAGGAGTCAGTTTTAATTTCTACTTCTATGAAAGTTAGTCTTAATTTGTACATTTACAGGATCATAATTAATATTTACTTTCAAGATATCAATCTTAGTCATTACTTCTGTAAAAGTTTGTCTTAATTTTACTTTCCATGGATTAGTCTTAATCTTAATTTCATGGTCCTTTTCTTAATATTTACTTCATTGAATTAGTCTTAGCTTTTAATTCCAAGAGATAAGTCTTAATCTTGTATTTCCCATGGTATATTACTTAAACTTTTTTTCATTAATAACTGGCTATCAAATAATCAGATAATGCCTCTTTATTTTGTTTTCTTCACATATTTTTCCTGAAGCTCTCTCCATACCTTCTGAATCTTATAACATACAAATAGCACTCAACATTTAGCTTACCATGAGGAGAGTAGCTTGGCAGAGTCACTGGAACATTGTACAAAATTACTTGTGGTGTTTATTATGGCTCATTATATTCTGAGTTCAAATCCTACCAAGGTCAGTTTTGCTGTTCATCCTTCTAGGATCAGTAAAATAAGTACCAGTCAAGTACAATGGTTGGTATAATTGACTATTTTCCTCCTCAGAATTTCTAGGCTTGTGTCTGTGTGGGAATTAATGTTTAGTTTACCTGGACTTAGTAAATCTGAAAGATTTATTCTGTTCATACAGCAGATTTGCTAAACTACTACCATTTGAAAAAATCTGACTGAATTTCCCCATCATTTTTGAAAAAACATTTTGAATCTATCTTTCTCCAAACTCTGAGCAAACTTTGTGATGCTTTATATATATATGTATACATACATACATGTATATATATATATATATATATATATATATATATATATATATATATACACATACACATACAAACACATATGCACACAAACACACACATGCATACATACATACATACATACATACATACATACATACATACATACATACATATATACAACTCTAATTCTGTTATCTCCATTTGATTCATCTTCTTTATTCAGCTGCATTATTTTTGCCTTGAAGCCACTGACAAAACTGCTGATATGCGAAACAACAGAAACAGAATATTTGCGTAATATCTAGTGTCATATATGATGGATTAACTCAAATTATGCTTCACATTCAAAATGTATGCTTACAAACTTCAGTTTTCATTACCTCATCATTTTGTTTGTACAAGTTATCTTTTAAATTGCTTTGTCATAGCTAAAACTTAATTTTAAATATAGCTGGGTTTGTTTTTGTCTTATTGTTTCAAAATTTTACCTCCCTTAACGTTAGTGATCAAAACAGGCACCCAATAATTATAGCCGCTCTTTTAATTATCCGTTGTAATTGTAAAAAATAAATTCAACAGCACTAGAAATAGGGACCTTTGGTTACAACTGCAATTTACAAATTATAATTCATAATTAAGAATTAATTTCATACAACAATTAATCAATTTTTGGATTGGATGCAAACTATTAAGGTGTTATATTATTTTTATGGCAATTCTTCAGCATGGTGTGAGCATTTTAAAGAGCAATTGAAGAATAGGTGGTTACTAAGCAACCACTTGTTACATATTTGTGAAAATATCAATAGTTTAGTTATTTTGAAGCAACGGTGCTAGCTAACTTCATCCTGGAATACCCAAGCCAACATTATCTTCATGTTATTTGAATTGTATTTGTGAATATTTGTATGTATATATATATATATATATATATATATATATATATATATATATGTGTATATATATATATATATGTATATATATATGTATAATATTAATTAGAGACAAAACCACTATTTTGCAAAACAAACAAGGAAAGACTTAATCAATACATAAAATTTTAATAAAAAGTTAAAAGAACCGCCACTACAATTGTTTCATGTCTTCTAATGACAATCTTCAGGTGGATTTCCGATCTAAAATATCAATATCTTTCTTTTTTTTATCATGAAACTTAGATCGGAAATCCACCTGAAGATTGTCATTAGAAGACATGAAACAATTGTAGTGGCGTTTTTTTTTTTACTTTTTATTAAAATTTTATGTATTGATTAAGTCTTTCCTTGTTTGTTTTGCAAAATAGTGGTTTTGTCTCTAATTAATATTATATAATATTTTACTATTAAATTGGATTTAATCCTAAATCTGATTTTTTCCCTTTAAATTTGGATTTATTCCCTAATATTTATTATTATGTATATATATGTATATATGTATATATATACACACACACACACACATACATACATACATATATATACAGAGAGAGAGAGAGATCCTTTAAGTTCGTTTACGGGAGGCATTTTTGCGTATGCATACAAAAGCCTCTATTTTATTATGTTACCTACAGCCTAATGATACCAACTTGCAGTAGCAGTTTTATGGGGTTGTACCAAACAGTGCCAATATAATGTAGGATAACTATAGTAATAATGATAATAATCTATGGATGGAATTTTTAAATATTTTAATGCATCACTACATGCATTTCCACAAATCATGTTTCTTACAACCATAGTCTGTATTCCTGAGATGATTACAGTACAATCCATATAATTCCCTCTTTAATGCTATATCACCTGATGAAATGAAGGCATGAACTATGATCCACCCAATGTTCATGAATACTATGGATTGTACTCTAATCATCCCAGGAATACGGGTTATGATCATAAGAAACATGTAATTTGTCGAAATGCGCATAGCAATGCATTAAAATGTCTATAAATTCCATCCATGGATTATTATTACTATGTATGCATGCATGTATCACTCTCTTTCTCTCTCTCTCTCTCTCTCTCTCTCTCTCTCTCTCTCACACACACACAAAATTCCTGCTCGTTTCCATAAAATCTCTTCAGCTCATTGTCACGACATGCACTTGGCACTAACCAAGTTTTCTTCTTGAAAATATTATGCAGCCAGTTTTCCCAGAGAGAAAAGCACTTCCCTTTCTGACAGATATTCCAGTAGTGTTTTTTGGTCAACATACAGCAAGTGTCATGTTTAAAATTTAGCATTTGAGATAATAATATAGAATTAAAGTTTTATTTTTTTTCTTTTGTGATGACTGTCAGGATCTGTGGAGACAATTAGAAGATTAAGAAAGTGAAAATAAATTGCATTAAGTTCTTAGTTTCTAATGCTATAAGGCAAGTTGCAAATTTGGAATTTTATTCACAGAATGTGGAACAGCGTGATTTTAATAATGGTCTTTCTTTTCATAAATAAATTTATGAAATATTTCTGGTTAATAAATTGTCAGTGTTATATTTATAGCTGTTATCTTTTTGCCTCCTATGTATTTCTATATTTTATACACTAGAATTACAAAATTTCATCTTATAGCATAAATCTCTAAACAAAATTACATCTACTCCCTAATATTACATCATTTATATTCTGCAAGAGAGATGGTTTAGTAACTAAATTATAGAAATATGAGTAACAGAAAGAAAGTTGAGATGCTGAAGGGGTTTTGAAATAAAGGAAAAGAAGTAAGAGAAGGGGTGAGAGAATTGAGAAAAGCAAGAGAATAAGAAACAGAAAAAGTGGGGGGTGATGAGAATAAAGATAATGATGAAGGGGAAGATTTAGAGAAATGTTGAGAGAATGAGAGAAAGATATTGGAAAAAAGGATGCAGTGTGACATATATAGAGAGAAGGACAAGATAAATTCTACTGATATTGATTTCAGAATAAACATATAAGATAATAATATACCAACATGTATTAATATTTACACATTTTTGGAATATGGTTCTCAATTTTTCTGGTTTTCAGGATTGTGCCAGATAATTCTTTAAAATTCAATAACTTCAAATTTACAAACAAATATACACATTTACACACACACACACACTATGTTTGTGCATTTATTGTGCATTTATTTTATACAGATGTGTATATGTACATGCTTCTGTGTGTGTGTGTGTGTGTGTGTATGTGCATATAGGGTGGGGAGTGAAGGGGACAGTAAACTGAGTGGTGGCAAAGTGAAACTTCAGCTCTAAATAAATGAGTAAATAAATATATTTATATATTTAGATAGATAGATAGGCTGACAGACAGACAGGCAGACAGGTAGATAGATAGATAGATAGATTAGATATTATAAGCATAATATATATCATTTACATTAACATCTTAGCTCTTTATATTTAACGTGTATGCATATACATGTATATGTATATATATGTTATGTGTGTACGTAGGTGTTAATAAAGAGGATAAAAGTACTCAATATAGACATATAATGGAAGTTTATAGAGTGTAATCATATATGCGACATTTTATTCAATACCCATATTTCCCACAATTTTCTCATAACAGCTGATACCTTTCATACCTCCTTTTCTGTCTCCGCTCATCTCTGTTCTGTCATTCCTCTACATTAACATTACACAAGCAGCATAGCATTTTCACTTCATATCTCTCCAGCCTTGACACATCCTTTGCATTCATTGCCCAAGTTTTACTACCATGCAAATGTTCAATACAATATGGCCTTCACATGGGAGAGAATTCTTTTATCACCAGCAGATGTGATAACTTTCCAAACTGTTCTCACCCCAACACTTAGTCTGGCTACTTTTCTTTCACAGCACTCACTTCAATTAGTGATTAGGTCCCCCTGGTAAATAAAGCAGGCAACTATTTTTACAAGTTTTCTGGGAATTTGATGGAATTAATTTCATAGTGCTTTTCTGCAAACTATTCCTGTGCATCAACTGAATATGAAGGCTTTGCTCTCAGTTAGTTTAATTGTGATCTCACGTGAAGCTATAGTTTATTTTGAGTACACAGTAGTGTAAAATTCCTGTTTACCCTTTTTCCAAATAATTTTGAATATGGCCACTTCCCAGATTTTGTTTCTCATATATCTTAGAGAAATTAGGAATGGCAGTGCCAAAACTCCAGAAGTGGTACAAGAAAGTTAGTCATAGCCAAAAGTTTGGAACATTTTTTTAAAAATTAAAATTGTAATACCCAAATACAATTTGATTCAAATATATATAATGTATATAATTGGGCATTTAATATAAAAATTCTAATTTTCAGACATTTGTTCCAAATTCTTAGCCAAGTAATGATAAATATTGCAAATTAAATATAACTTTGGGCATTTAATAAAAGAATTTTTAATTTTCAGGCCTATGTTCCAAACTTATGACCACAACTGTATCACATTTCTCTACCACATACATACACGCACACCCATGTACGCTCATACATATCCACACCTACACAAACTCATGTATATATATATATATATATATATATATATATATAATAATAATAATAAACATTAGGGAATAAATCCAAATTTACAGGGAAAAAATCAGATTTAGGATTAAATCCAATTTTATAGTAAAATATTATATAATATTAATTCGAGACAAAACCACTATTTTGCAAAACAAACAAGGAAAATAGTGGTTTTGTCTCGAATTAATATTATATATATATATATATATATACATATATATATTGGAGCCTGGCACACCCTCCTGGCTTCCCAGACCCCGGTTGAACCGTCCAACCCATGCTAGCATGAAAAAATGGACGTTAAATGATGATGATGATGAGATATATATATATTATAAACAAGGGCAAAAGAAATTATATATATATACACACACACACAGACAAGTATATACTTTCATGGACTGTAGACACATGGGTGGGCAGCCATAGGTATAAATATGGAGATAGCACAATCTGACACACTTACACATGTTTGGGGGGGAAGAATGAGAAGGGGCGGGTGAAATTGCTCATAATAATATTATTTGACAGTGCTGGATCATGAGATTACATAAAGATACATATTTATATAGAGAGAGAGGGGTATAGCTGGACAACCATATGTATATAAAGTGAGAGAGATGCACTACTATGAACAGACACTTAGTTGGGTGGGAAAGATGGCGGAAACTCCCTGAATTATTATTATTATTATTATTTCACAGTGTCTACTTTTGAAAATGCATATTTGGTGCAGTGGGAACATCTTGGAATTTTCTCCACATGCTTATTTACGAGTTTCTTATTACTCAGCAAGATGCATATATATACATGTGTACGGCAGGCTTCTTTCAGTTTCTGTCTACCAAATCTACTCACAAGGCTTTAATCGGCTATAGTAGTAAACACTTGCCCTAAGTGCCACACAGTGAGACTGAACCCAGAGCCATGTGGTTAGGAAGCAAACTTCTCACCACACTGCCATACCTATATAAATAATCAACCACATATACTTAAGGAATATGCTTTGTGTCTTGTCTTTGCCAGTAAGCTGCTATAGGCATGATAGAGAATACTCACTCAAAGTGCCGGGTGTAAAAATGCCTTCAAGTCATAGACAAACAAGATAACTCACCTTCAATCCATCTAGGAGTCATGGACATTTATATTTCACCCTTTTTGTGGCTTGTCAGTATCACGTACCTGACAAGATCAGAGATGAACTACCTTGCCAGTCCATGACTTATGGTATGCAAAACATGTGCAGGCATGCCCCAACAAAGCAAATATATGACTAAATTTCACATATGAAGCTGCTTTGGGTGAGTATTCTCCACCATACCAACAGTAAGTTACCAGCAAATATACAAAGCATATACATGAAGTATATGTGGTTGATAATGTTTATTACACTACTGCTGCTTTTATTTCATATTTTCATATTATTTCATATATATATAAACTTACATACGTACACACATACATAAATATATACATACATACATACACATACATACATACATACATACATACGTACATACGTACATACATACATACATACATACATACATACATACATACATACATACATACATACACATGCACATACATACATAAATTCAAGTATGTTGACATGAATGTATGTGTATTTATAAGAAAAGATATGTACAATTTAACTTTAAATGTCTAAATACAGTTAAATGGTATCTTTTGAGTGCTTTAAGTTTTTGTTCCTACTTAAATACTATATTGTCTGTGTGTGTATATATATATGTATTTGTGCAGGTATGTGTGTGTATGTGTCTATGTCTACATATTACATTACTAGTACCGATACGGTAATTTGAAAACTTTATGATAAAGTCTATTTATATGCTTCAAACACAAATTGTGTATATTTTTAGTTTTCTTGCTATATTGGTGGATTAATAATTTCTTCACAGCAGTCAAATTAATGCCGGTATGCAAATTAACACACCCTTGAATTGAGTATTGTGCTTTTCCTATATAGCTATAAGCTACGTATAGTCAAAAATAGCAATGCAGTATTGAACTTAAATGAACACTTTGATAGAATTAACAAAGTCCAAAATTGCAGTAAATTTAATGCAAGTGCATCATCCAGCTGTAGAAACTCTGCCAGATCAGATTGGAGTCTGGTTCGCCAGACCTCAGTCAAATCGTCCAACCCATGCTAGCATGGACAGCAGACGTTAAATGATGATGATGATGATGATTTTAAATTTGGGTATACACCTGGTAGTATGTCGATTAAAGCACATGGACAGTTTGTGGTTACTTTATGTCATCAACAGTATGGATATGCATAAATTATTCCATGTCTGTCAAGTATGTAACAAATGAAAGAGAAAATGGAATTCACGAGATACTTTATTAATCATAACAATTGTTTTGACCCATCTTGTTTAGGTCCCTTGTGGATGAGATTCTGGACAACTGTCATGGCATATCTGTGCCTATAGATATATACATTTATATATACACATACACATCTCAAAAGTAAATAGACCCCACGCCCTCATTATGAAATTATATGTGTACGGACATTCTTTGTTATTATAAGGCCCAGATAGGTTAAATCATAAAAAACTGCATGTCTGCTAAATACAAGATTAAATATTTAAATGTACCAAATGACATTATTTTGTTTCTAAAAAAAATAAATCTTTCAAAATAAGAAAGCAAAAGCAAAAAGAAAGATGTCTATTTACTTTTGTAATATCTGCGTAAATAATTATATATGCTTAGTTCCCAACCACATTGTTCTGAGCTCAGTACTACTGCGTGGCATCTTGGGCGAGTGTCTTCTGCTATAGCCTCAGGCTGACCTAAGCCTTATGAGTGGATTTGGTAGATAGAAACTGAAAGAAGGCCATCATATATATATGTATATATATGTATGTATTTGTGTGTCTGTGTTTGTCCCTCCACCATCGCTTGACAACCAATGTTGGTATGTTTTTGACCCCGTAATCTAGCAGTTTGGCAAGAGAGACTGATAGAATAAGTCCTAGGCTTACAAAGAATAAGTCCTGGGGTCAATTTGTTCGACTAAAGTCACTGCTTCAGCATGGCCACAGTCAAATGGCTGACATGAGTAAAAGAGTACACACACATACACACACACACACACACACACACACACACACACACACACACACACACACACACACACACACACATATATGTGAATATATATATATATGCACACAAGTGCATACATATTTATGTATTTATATATATATTCATATTCACGTGCGTGTGCATACATCATTATCATCAGCATATGTCCAGTCCTGCATACTTGCTTCTCTTGGCAGATACTTCTTCAACATGGCGTATTGCCACTTATCACAATCCTTTGTCACCTCTTTCATGAGGTTCAGCATCATAAGATCAACCTTCACCATTTTCTTCCTATGTCTTCCTAAAGTCTTCCTCTTTCAGCGGCTCTTTCTACATGAATTGCTTGGCACCTCTTTACCTAATTATATCCATGACCAACACAGTTTCTTCATTTTCACACTACAGCTGATTTCTCTCTTACACCCAGTTTTTCTGTCAGTTCATTTGTGCTTCACCATTTGTGCACGGTAGCATTACGTGCCCAGTAGTTTGCTTTTCACTATTAATAAACCTGCCATACTTAATCAATTGTGTGTGTTTGTGTAAGTGTGTGTGTATGTGTGTGAAAGAGAGAGAGAGAGTGTGTGTGTGTGTGTGTGAGAGAGGGGGGAGTGTGTGTTTGTGTGTGTGTATATATGTGTGTGTGTGTGTGTGTTCGTGTGTGTGTAAAATTCTATATGGAATGGTAATGTTATCAGTAAATTTTTGGGAGGGTTTTAATTCAATTTTTCTTTTTCGGACTAAATTTGCTTCGTGTACTGTATTATAATGTGCTGAAATAGCTTCTCATTTTAAATACATGGCAAGCTGACAATAAAGTATCATACTTGTGTGTTAGATGGTGTTAGATGTAACAGTTTTAAACTTTATTAATAGTAAAATACAAGCCAAAAAAATCAACATACAGAAGCAGTCCACATAAAATAAACTATGAAAAGTAACCAGGAGTAATTTTAAATCTGACAGTTATGAAGCTATCACTTACAACATCATCCCATAATTGTTTGCAGCCCACTAAAAAAACATATAGTAACAACATGCCACTGTTATCCTTCACATTCAGATTTCAGATGAAAAGGTCAAGCAGATCTTGAGATGTTAATGGACTTAGGACAAAGTTATTGTTATAAATTAAAGCATGAAGGACTAATAAAGTAATATGGAAAAAAAAATTATTTAATATAAAACATCAATCTTGAACACTGTTGTCAATAATCATCATCATCATCATCACCATAATTGATATCATCATCATCATAATTGATATCATCATCACCATCATTGTTTTACACCCATTTTTCCATGTTGCCATGGACTGGATGGATTTTCTGAGGCAATATTTTTATGGCCAAATGCCTTTTTTGTTACCAGCCCTTTTAGTTTTCTTTTTTTTTTGTATTGTTTTCTTCTTTTACAACTCAGAGATGTAGTGTGCCTTTTCTAAATCAAGATGCATGTGGTAATCTAACACTGTTATCTGTTTTAAATTAGATGTGTATATATGAATGCGTATGTACGCATTGGTTTCAAACTTTGACACAAGGCCAGCAATTTGTTGGGAGCGGTGAGGGTAAGTCAGTTATATTGACCCCAGTGCTCAGCTGGTACTTATTTTATTATCCCTGAAAGGATAGAAGGTATGATTGACCATGACATTTTGAAATCAATGTAAAAACAGACATACTACCACTCAGCATTTTGCCCAGAATGCTAACAATTCTACCAGCTCACCACCTTATATGTGTGTGTGTGTGTGTGTGTGTGTGTGTATGAGTAAGTGGACAAACGAAAGAAGGGCACACAACACATTTATTGGGAGTTACATGTATATAAATATATATATATATATATATATATATATATATTAATACACACAATTGTGTGATATCAAGATTATATAGCAAAAGAGATAACTGTATTCAGATAAAGAGGATGACAAAAGATTAAAATAAATATTGATGTAGATGTTGAACAGTAAATTCTTCATTGATGGTGGTGGTGGTGGTGGTGGCAGCAGTGGCAGTGGCAGCAGCTGCTGCTGCTGTTCTTTTTGTTGTTATGTACTATTTAATTGGAAGAATATAGAATGTTGAATTGTTCCCAACTGATGACATAAAGCCTGTGTATTGAGTTTATTTAAATCTTGTTGGAAATTATGCTTCACATTCACTGTGTCTGTACTTCACTAATCTCTTAAACACACCTCATGATATTAATAGAGGGACTCACAGGTGGCAAATTAGAGTGATGTCCTGTTGCCTTTTCTTGACAGACATGAAACATGTGGGGCATTTTAGAGGACATGAAACATGTGGGGCATTTTAGAGGACATGAAACATGTGGGGCATTTTAAAGGACATGAAACATGTGGGGCATTTTAAAGGACATGAAACATGTGGGGCATTTGAGAGGACATGAAACATGGGCATTTTAAAGGGCATGGAACATGTGGGGCATTTTAGAGGACATGAAATATGTGGGACATTTTAAAGTACATGAAACATGTGGGGCATTTTAGAGGACATGAAACATGTGGGGGCATTTTAAAGGACATGAAACATGTGGGGTATTTTAGAGGACATGAAACATGTGGAGCATTTTAGAGGACATGAAACATGTGGGATATTTTAAAGTACATGGAACATGTAGGGCATTTTAGAGGACATGAAACATGTGGGGCATTTAGTAAATAAGTATTATGAGGTTCATAATTTAAGCTTTACCAGCATGAAGGAAATATGCTTGTCCTTTTCCATAATGTCATGTCAGTTTTGGAGGTTTCTTAATCACTGGGATTTTTTTATAAAACTAGAATTTATGTTGTATCCTATTTGACATATTTGTATTTGTTTATGTTATTCAAATACATGCTACTGGCAACTCTGAGTTATTTTTCTTGCCTCATTTTTGTTTAATTTATGTGATTGGGAGGCAAATTTCTTACCACGCTGCCACACCTGTGCCTCTGTGAGTGTACAGGTGTGTGTATGTATGTGTGCATGCATGCATGCTAATTGCGTTACTAGTGTAACAAAAACCAGTAAAGGATTAAGCAATTCCTCTTATGCACCCCTCTGCACACTGCTCTTTCCTTGCCTATTCAATAAGAGTTGTGGTTTGGAATTGTGCATGGGCTTGCTCACACACACACACACACACACACATATAAAATCATGATTGTGATCAACCCCGTTATCATTATCATTATTATCGTCACCATTGCCATTACTATCACTGTGATCGCAAACAACTTACAGTATAAAAATTACCATGATGACTTTCATCTCAATCATCATCATCATAATCATTTGTCACCATCGTCACCACCACCACCACCAACATCATCATCATCATCATCATCATTATCAGCAGTAGCAGCAACACTACCATTTTTAACATTATAATCACCATTCTCATCATCATCATCATCATCATCACCATAGTAACTGCATTTAATGTAATTAAATGCAGTTATGGTTTATGCTTTCATGCTTTTTATGCTTTGCTAATATTTATTGATTTATGCTATAACAAGTGTGTTATATCTATCAATGTGGTATCCTCCTACAGTGTTTCAATGTTTCACACTCTTCATCAGCTTCCCCCATGTCCCTCCTCAACTCCTCTTCCTCTCCTACTCACCCCACCCAACGTTCCTCTTTCTCCACTTTCTCTATATGCTCACGAACGCATATGCATATGTGTGTGTGTGTGTGTGTGTGTGTGTGCGTGCATGTGTGGACGTGTGTCTATTTGTGTTTGTGTAAGACTTTCAGCTCAAGGGACTTTCACTTTCCATTACACAAGACTCAATAAATGCTACACACACACACACTCACAAACACACACACACACACACACAACACAACACACACACACACAACACAACAACACACACACACCACACACACACACACACACACACAACACAACAACAACACACACACAACACAACACACACACACATACACACACACAAAATCAGATATAACAGCGCATGATAGGAGTTGAGATGAAGCACTATAAATAGTTCTTTTTAATGTAATCCAAGAAGGCACAGTATCCTTAACATTTGCAGGTGTTCCTAAATTGACAAAGTTATTTTCCTTTTTAGCCCAGGGTCATAATTGATGCTAGAAACCTATAATCAAAGGCATTCTAGCTTTGACCATTCTGAGGCATTTTTAGTAGACATAGTATATCTAGGGTCACATTATTCAATGTGTTCCTCCTCCGCTTTTTCCTTTTTTCTTTTTTTTCTTTTTTAAGACAGTAGTGTAAGATTTGAGAGCATGAAATAGATTGAACTGCTATTTCTAAACAAGAGACCAACTACATACAGGCTCCAATGGTTCATGGTCAGCCTGCTTTCAATAAGGAAAACATGAGCAAAAGAGAGTGATCTTCAGAATAGAAGTTCTGATAAGGAGTGAAGTGTTTGGTGTTTGGGGGGAGGTTGAAACACAAAAGTGATGGGAAAAGGCAAGCTGGATGCATAAGGTGTAAGAGAGCATATATGTACATGTATATGTGTATGTGTGTATCTATATATATATATATATATATATATATATATATATATAAATATAGGCACAGGAGTGGCTGTGTGGTAAGTAACTTTCTTACCAACCACATAGTTCAGGGTTCATTCCCACTGTATGGCACCTTGGGCAAGTGTCTTCTACTATAGCCTATATATGTGTGTGTGTATGTGTGTGTATATGTTTGTGTGTCTGTGTTTGTCACCCCAACATCGCTTGACAACCGATGGTGGTGTGTTTATGACCCAATAACTTAGTGGTTCAGCAAAACAGACCAATAAAATAAGTACTAGGCTTCCAAAAGAATAAGTCCTGCTAGACAACTTGTATTTGCTTGTTTATGTCCCCATAACTTAGTAGTTCAGCAAAAGAAGCCAATAGAATAAGTACCGGATTTTAAAAAATGAAGCACTGAAGTTGATTTGTTCAACTAAGCCCTTAAAGGGAATGCCCCAGCAAGGCCACAGTCCAGTGATTGAATCAAATAAAAGAACAAAAAAAGAATATATATTCCTTTTTCTCAACATATATATATAACATACAATAAGATATAATAATATATTAATATATTAAGATATATTAAATACATTATAATATAGATGGCTATAGCAATTAAAACCAAAAGGTAATATATATATATATATATATATATATATATATATATATATATATATATATATATATATATATTGAGTGGTTAATAAGTTTGTTATATCACCATGCAGTTCAGGTCTAATAGGCCAACCAAGACACTCTCATGGAATGTGACTAAATGGGGTTTATTTTTCAATGTAGTCCCCTTTGCAGTCCACACACTTCTTCCAGTGGAGCTGTAGTGCTTGGATTCTATTGGTGAAGAAGCTTTCATCCTGTTGGTCAAAACAGTCATAAACAGCAGATATGACTCGGTACTAGTTTCTAGTCAAGTGTCTTTTCACATTGGGTAACAGATCATAATCAGATGGAGCCAAATCAGGGGAATAAGGATAGTGATCAACCAGTTGAAAAATCAGTCATGCACAACAGCCATTGAAACCAATGGCTTGTCTACTGGAGCATTGTCCTGATGAAATAAGACGCCTTTCACCAGTTTTCCTGAGCATTTAGTCTTCATAGCCTTTTGTAAGTGCCTCAGAAAACTGGCATAGTACTCTCCATTGCTAGCATGGTCCTTTTGAAGATAGTTAATAAACACAATGTCTTTCATATCCCAAGAAACTGAAACCATCACCTTCCCACAGCAGATGAAACAACCTTGGCCTTCTTTGGAGTAAGTGAGAAGTGTTTCCATTCATAGATTGTCTCTTTTGCTCTGGCTCAAACTGATAAAGTCAACACTCATCCTGGGTTAGGAAACTTTCAAGGAAACCAGCTGAATCTGCCTCTAACAAAGTCAGAGTTTCTTGTGATGTGATCAGCCTGATATGCTTTTGATCAGGTGTCAGAAGATGTGGCACCCACCAAGCAGAAACCTTTGTCATGGCAAGCTTATTCTGCAGAATATTTTCAATTCTCTCACAAGATATGCTAATAGCATTGGCAATTTGATTTATAGTCAAGGCGATAAGCTGGCAGAAACATTAGCATGCAGGGCAAAATGCTTAGCAGTATTTCGTCTGTCTTTATATTCTGAGTTTAAATTCTACTGAGGTCGACTTTGCCTTTCATCCTTTCAGAATCGATAAATTAAGTACCAGTTGCATACTGGGATCGATCTAATCAACTGGGCCCCTCCCAAAAAGTTTCGGACCTTGTGCCTAGAGTAGAAAAGTATTTGATTTATAGTCATCTGTCACCATGTGGTGGACACAATCAATTTTTTTCCTCTGTGGTGGCAGTTTCAGGACTAAATTCAACTGTCCACTTTTGCACTGTTATAAAATTGGAGCGTCATCTACTAATGTAACAACTATCTCAGTATGACTGTCCTTAGAGGCCAAACCCTTTTCCTGCAAGTACTTGATAACACCATGATACCAAATTTTGTCCATTTTCAAGAGAAGTTGCTACTAGTTACTTTTGAACTCTTCTTTGAACAGTCAGATATCAGTTTGCTTGGGAAGAAACAATGCAGTTATTAATAAGCAGAGTTGAGATGAATGCATGCAAGATTTCACAGCTCTAGCATCATTCCTTCATAGTAAGCCTATGAACTTTTCAGCCAACCTTTGTACTGCATGGCATCTTGGGCAAATGTCATTTTCTTTTGCCTTGGGTGATTCATTCCTTATGAGTAAAATTAGGTATTTCGAAATTGTATAGCTATCCATTAGTTGAGTTTTACCAGTATTTCAAACAGTCCAGCCTTGTCACATGCTGGTGTCATGCTGAGAATTATGTTAAGGTTACATAGGTCTGTACCATATTCAGCCACTTACTTATTAATTCAATGAGCAGATAATATAGTTGATTGGACAACTAAATCTTCATCCTCAAGACTAATGGAGATCCATTCACACACACACACACACACACACATACATAATACACATGTGTGTGTAAATATATATATATATATGTAGATAGATAGATGGATAATTGGATGGATGGATAAATGGATGAATGGATGGATGGGTAGATGGATGGATGGATGGATAGATGGGTGGATGGATGGTGCCTTCACACAATCATCATAATATATATATAATGGCAACTTTCTCATTCTCAAGTATTGGTTGACAATGGTGGTATGTCAAGCAATGCCTATGCGTGATGCTTTTTAAAGTAAAGAGAAACCTTGCACGCAACCAATTCCCTCTTCTGAGCAACAATGACAGATGCTCCAAAAAGAAAAACTTGTCAACATCATCCACTGTCATTGAGTTACAGGTTTTACATCAGAGTCAACCGTCTAGGGCAATGTCCTAATAAGGACTTGGTGTCACAAACTTCCAGTAGTACTGTGGTATACATCATGCCTACATTCTCATACTCATGGTACTCTGCTGAATGAACTTGTGCCTATCTATTGTTGAAAATGTATCAATCCTCTGCAACAAAGTTACTAGTTTCTTGATGATTGCTGCAGGAACTAACACTGTTCATGGGAAATAGCTGGACCGAGCTTGTGCACACAGTATTGGATGGCTGTTCACTTCAGTGAGTTAATCCATCCTTTGACAGCTTTTGTTTTTCATCCTGCAGAGTGACCCTCCTTACTAAGCTAACATAGTAGAGTTGCTAGCTTAGTTACCAGTGTCCTGACCATGTAACAGGTTGTACTGGATTACATGTTACCAGTAGCACTCACAAGTGATTTGACATATATTAGCTTATAATACACACACATATATAATACATATTATATATAATTATAATACACACATATATGCTGATATAAAAGAGGCATTATTGAAACAGAAACCAGATAAAGAAGAGTGCTAACTTAATCTATTTCAACTAAATTACTTCTCCTTACTTTATCACTGAAATGTCATTTCTTCATTAACCCTCCCCCCTCACCAGCACTCTCTGCACTTCCTGCCTCAGAAATCCTGAAACTTAACTTTCTTTGAAATAAATCCTACATCTATGCAATCTAAATTGTGTTTGCACATGTAATATAAGTATGTATATGTTGTATTACAGTTGGGGGAGTTGTGTGAGAAGATGTAGCATCAATTTATATTTTGAATCATTCGCCAGCTTCGTCTCTCATTCTTGTGCAAACAGCTGATTGTAAACATTCTACTGTCATTCCTATTTCATAAAATATCTTTGTGACATCCGGCAGATGTGTTGTAGCAGACAATTTCAAGAATCAATAAATGCTTCTAAGTTGTGAATTACTGTCAAGTTGAATATTTAATATGTGGACATTACTAAAAGTGAGCTGAAAGAACAAAAGTAATGCTTCTCTTCAAGTATGAATTTTTAATTTGGAAGTTCTTTCTCATTTATGTAATGATCACATTAAATCATTCAGTATATACATGTGACAGTTCCCCACTTGTGTGTGAGACCCTGTGTGTGTATATATAAGTATTACATACACGTACTTGTGTATGTATACACACATATATGTACATATGTGTGATGTGTGAGTGTGCTTGTATGTTAATGTGTGAGCCACATATATGTATGTATGTATGTGTGTGTGTATAATTCTGTGTGTGTGTATAATATGTGAGCATAAAAGTCTGTATGTAGGTTTGGTTATGTGGAGCTTATATATGTATTATTGTGTGGGTTTGTTCAAATACATGAGAGTGAGTGAGTAAACTAGCCTTCATCTATATTTGACACAGAGACCTCATGGCTGAGTGATAAATGTGCTGATCTCATGCAAATCAGAACATACATTAGCAAACATTCCCCACTTACACTGTAACTCATCAACTTTCCTTAAGATTTAAATACTTGTATCATTTCAGGATAAAAATATTTAGTTAATATTTCTATGAATCACAAGGATCAACCTAAAGGCCAGTGATTCACTTCAGTTTCTGTAACATGAAAATGTGAGATAAATTTCCATTGGAATACTACACTAGTCTCTCACTGGTGACATTCCTTATAAAAGTTTGTTACATGCTTCTCACACCTATGTTAACTAAAGTGTAAAATAAAATTTCCTAAACAACAGCATTACAAAACACTTTCCATTGGTCTAAACCCTTGAACCCTAAATTGCTGAGTCATTAGTAATGAAGGCAGCAAATAGAGTATCAGAAAGATTGATTTGCAGTAATCGTTTGTGCTCTTTGTGCTGTGAGTTCAAATCCTGTCAAGATCAGTTTTGCCTTTCATCTTTCAATTTGATAAATAAACAACTACTCCGGCACTGGAGTTGATTTTCTTTTTCTCCCGCTTTTTCTTTCTATCTATCTGTCTTTCTTTCTTTCCTTCTGTCTCTATTTCTCTGTCTGTCTGTCTGCCTTTTTAGTAGAAATTGGCTGTGTCCAAACTGGAAAAAGGGTAGGCTCCCCCAGATTCTTAAGACATACCATATATCACAACAGTACCCCTATGTCTCAATCAAAGAAGTGAGGGCCCAAAGCAAGGCAAGTTTAAGAATATCTGTATTTGGCCAGCTTTTGTCTCTACAGAAGTCAAACTGAGATATTTTGATCTAAAACATTGATTTTTAATCATATAAACTTTACAACTTATGCAACCTTAACACCACATGATTTGTAAAAAGTTGAAAATAACTAGATGTTTGCTGACTTAGCTAAACTGCTTAGATTCTCAGTTTTGCTATTATCAGACATATCCATATAAATCTCATACTGATTTACTGATTCACAGGCTGATCATTCTAGCTCATTTATCTCTTGATAGTTAAAAGACTAGAGCAACAGCAACTATTTGAGACATAATACCTGGCAGGCAACTAGTTAATAGTGCTGACTATAGTCATTTGTATCAAACCATCAAAATACACAGACTGTATTCCAAATTTGTTTATTTCTCTGATGGCACTAAACATCATCTGTCTGAATCAATTGTAATGCCAATAAGAAGAGAAATTTGGTAGTAGGGTGAAAATAAAATCATATTGATAGAGAATATCTCTTGAAAAATGGCTTTTAACTCCTTGAAACTACAGCAAACTTTATTGGACAAAAAGTGAATTGAAACTCTCCAATACCATTGTAAATCTAAAGCTTGGTAAATTAGTTCTAATAAAAGTGACAAACTGATCGATAACTTTTGATATGAGACAGGTCATTTCATAGATTTCTTGACAAAAATAGATGTATATCAACTTACAAATGAGAATGATCATACCAGGAAGATATAATTGTTCTAAGCTTTATTCTACACATTTTTTACAATGATAGTTTTTTTTTTTCATTCATAAATATTAGTGTGATGTTTTAGAAGTCCAGCCAAGGCTGTAGGAGCTACTTCTTCATCTGATGAATTAACGATTTCTTGCACAGGTACAAAACTTCAAATTTTGAGGAAGAGTTACAGTTGATTAAATAAACTCTGATATTTGATTAGTGCAAAGTCAACTTCGCCGGTCATATATGAAATAAGATTTGAATACAGAATTTAATAAAAAGTGGAATTTAAACTTAGAACATAACTATATAATCATATGGGCATATGTATGTTACCATTTCACTCTTTGGTACTTTGCATCTCATCCATAATACTTTAATCTGTTACAACTGTGTCTATATATGTCAATTTTTGAGGTAATATTGTCATCAACCTTATCATAATACATTAATCCATTATTGTAACAGCCTATATGTGGCTTTTTTGATGTATTGCTTCCATCTAACTTATCCACCTTCATTTTACTCCAATACTCTAATCTGCCATTGTAGCTTTATCTCTGTATCTAGTTAATTGAAGTATTGTACTCGTTTACCTTTCTGCCCCTCACCTCCTTAGATTCTCAACATTTCACGCATTTTGTCTGACACTCTACTGATTCTGCTGTCTATCACTCACTAGTACCGAAAATGGGATTTATGCTCAGAGATCACAGACAATCTGTAAGAGGTGACAGAGTGTTCTTTTGACAATGATTTGATCTCTTCATTTAACCTGAATTATTTACATTAATTCCCCAAATGACTGTAATATACATGTTCATACTCAAGATCTTAAAAAGTGCTTGGGTATCAGGTCAGTTTATCTATCTGATATCCATAACATCTCTTGCTTTTGAAGATCCAAGCATGAGGTTTCCCTACATAATAAGTAACCCTACATGTTCACTACTTATAATCACAAGGATCTATGAATATCTGTACTTTGTGGTAAGACGCTATAATTTTCACAACCATTTCCCTGAGCTACAAACACCAGTTCTCTGTAAAGGAAAAATTCAAATTTGACATTACAGTATCAGAAAACCTTTAAAAATATTAGTAATAATAAATATTAGCATGCCAAGTAAATTACAAAATACTTTCATTCTCAAATATTTTTGTTTGTTGAATTATTTCTTTATTGAATACACTTCAATATAAAACATATATTCTGAAGTCTTGATTGTTTGTTTTTTTTAGCTTTCTAACTTCAAAAATGTTTGAAATTAAATTTTTAAATAATCTATATAAAGCACTGTAAATCAATGGATATTAAAAACAATAGTTTTATGCTATAAAAAGAAATGAAGAATATTATTTTTAACCAATCAAGGATATAAACAAACAATTAAAGAACATATTATTCATGTATAGCAACAGGAGTTCTTTTTTCAAATGCTCAACCATCACCATGCTCATGTGTTTCATTGTACAATCTCCTCACAGATCCTTACACCCACATAATTCTTCTGATGTACTATTTATCCACATCAATTTTTTATTGGCATGAAAGCAAAGGTCTCAATACCTTGTGTGTGTGCATGAGGATTAGCAAAGTTTATAAAATTTCTTCTGAGGTTCACCATATTATATTAATATAGTGTTCAAATGCATGTGATAATAGCTGTATATGTTTATATTTAAGGTAGGCAAATCGATTTTTTTTCAAATTCAACTCTAGTAATAAAGAAGTATTAGCTAACATTTGTATCAGTGCTTCTTTTTTTCTTTTTAATTCTTAAAGAATATAAACATTTTTACATACCTTATTTATTTCTAAATGGTTCTTGAATTTTTTAAAAACTGTTGATGGCCAAAGTCAGAAAAAAAGACCAGTCAATAAAAAGCTCTGCGTAATGGATAAGTTCATAATGTTCCACCATTCTTGTTCTTCATATGAGCGTGAGGAAATGGGGACAAAAACTGGTAGTTTAGTAAGATGCTTGGCTTAGCAAAATGAGTTCTATGAGAAGTTGAGAATCTAAGAATCCATGGTGGAAAAAGAAAAGTGTCAAAAAGGTAGATAGATGCAATACTTCAAATAACTAAATATAGAGATACAGTTACAATGATAGATTAAAGAAATGGAGTGCATGGAAGTTAAGAAGAAGTTGGATGGAAATAATTCCTTAAAGAATCACACATATACAGTTACAATAATAGATTGATGTCTGTGGTAAAGCTGATAAGAACAATACCTCAAAGAATCACATATAAAGATACAGTTATAAGAGATTAAAGCATTATGGATCAGATGCAAAGAAGCTGAAGATAAGATGGAACATATGTATGCCCTCATAATTACAAACACACACACACACACATATATATGTATGTATGTATGTATGTATGTATCCATACATTCACTCATACATACAGTTACATACAAATATTCATGTACATTTCTTCACACTTTCACCTCAAAACAATAAAGGACCAACTGAATTGTCAGTGAGCTAGCAGAATATATTAAGTAACACTAAAAACAAGACATCATTTGAATATAGTCTGGTTCATAGCCTGCTTGCTAGAAGTGAAGTAACTTGTTTTAAAATTAAGAAAAACGAAGCATTGATATTATGTAGAAAACTGTAAATTTACTAATGAATTAAAACAAGGTATTAGTTAACCCACATTATTGTTTTATTTTGTTTTCTCTTTTATAACTTGACAAAAAAAATCATATTTATGAAAATATGAACAACTAGTTCATGTGAGCCATTGCAAGCCAGGTTCATCTCAGCCCAGCCTATACAATAATAATATGAGGTAGTTTTACTAAGATGAAAATTATTTCATTATTGGGCAGAGGCTTAGTTCAAGGGTTTCCCTACAATGATTAGGTAAAATTACAAGACGATAACCATTAGAGTTAATGTATGATAATTGAAGAATATGTAAAACACTAGAAAAGTGCCTGTTTCATTATGTTGCTGTAAACCTATAAACTTGTCAATATTGATGCAAAAGGTCTTGTTTTGGCAAAGTTACAGCATGGTAAGAGGTCATGGTTCATGTGCCTATAATTACATCTTTATTATAGGCTTCTCCTACATTACCCTACAATTAACTTCATGCCAAAATTTTCTATTTAAATATTTCACATATTAACTTATTCAAAATACTAATAAAGCAATATGATTTTATGATAACAATAAATAATTAAATATAACTTGCAACTTCACTCTCTCTCCTCCATAATGCATAGGTATGTACGTGGCCACACCCAACCTGACCAAAACATTCATTACCTTACATCATTATTCAACAGTCACTCATGGTCACTCCCATCCTTCATTTCCACTGGTCTAACCAAATACTGAGCTACTCTAATTGTACATTATGACTTAAGCTATATAATGTATTTTATTATGAGAACTGAATGAAATATATATACATAATAGTAATGATAATAATAATAAATAAACAAGTAAATGTTTAGTGATAGAAACTTGACAAAAGATAATTAATAATAATAATAATAATAATAATAATAATAATCTTTGTAATCTCAAGTTTTAAAACATAATTTTCGTATGGTTTTTTAGTACAACACTAAGTACAAAACCAAATATATGGCACCCTAGGCATAACACCAACATGAACTTCCAACTTGTTGTCTCTTGAGGTCTCTGGGTGAGACTTGGAGCCAGCTTGTGCAAATGTAAAGCAAAAGTCAAACATAGAATAATAAATAATAATAATAATAATAATAATAATAATAATATAATAATAATAATGATAATAATAATAATAATAATAATAATAATAATAATAATAATAATAATAATGTTTAGTGATAGAAACTTGACAAAAGATAATTAATAATAATAATAATAATAATCTTTGTAATCTCAAGTTTTAAAACATAATTTTCATATGGTTTTTTAGGCATTCACTAGTACAACACTAAGTACAAAACCAAATATATGGCACCCTAGGCATAACACCAACATGAACTTCCAACTTGTTGTCTCTTGAGGTCTCTGGGAGAGACTTGGAGCCAGCTTGCTGATGCAGTACCAGGCAGTGGCTCTCATGGCTTCTGATCTTAACTGATTGGAAGTGTTATCATGTACATTGTTTTGTCTTGGTATAAAAGATGGGCTACAGCAAATATTCTGCTCAATACCACAGATTTGCTTGTCAGTTGTTTGGCCTTAACCAGTTGAGCATGTCCCTTAGTGGCTGACGATATGTGCATCTCTGATCACAAGCAGAAGTAGTGGGGGAGCATCATGGCCATGTGTTGAGAGGGATTCTTTGGGGTTTGAATAATTCACCTCTGGAAACATAGGTGTTTCGTTCAACATCCTAAAGCAACCCTTATTCAGGGACCTTTTGAGCAGGATGGGCTACTCAACCTGAAGAAAATTCTAACTGGGCTCCACCTGCAAGGTCATGTGCTTTTTATCTTGATATGAGATCACCATGT
The DNA here is from genome assembly GCF_006345805.1 of Octopus sinensis. NCBI lineage: Eukaryota > Metazoa > Mollusca > Cephalopoda > Octopoda > Octopodidae > Octopus > Octopus sinensis. Next base: position 135,987,679 of record NC_042999.1, on the reverse strand, counting down.
CGCGCACATATGGTTGTGATGCATGTGCCTGGTGTACCTTTATCAGATGGGTAGTCATGATGGGTATATTGGGCTTCGTATATTTGACCCCAGTGTCACTTTGATGGCATGAACTGCTCTCTCACTCAATAATAATAATAATAATAAAAAAATAATAATAATAATAATTATAATAATAATGATGATGATAATGATTATATCATCATCATTTTCATTAGCATTCACTGAATATACAAAACAAAATCCTGGAAATTGAGAAACTGGCATACATAATATCCACACATGTCTCTCAACCATTTCAATCTATTTCTGATTAATCAAAAGAAACCCAGTCAGCAGAGATAAATCATAATACAACAAAACAGATTACATAATAATTGCACACTTTTTCTCTAACTTTGAATATTTAAAAAAAATATTGATTTATAAGCAGAACTTAAACTTACTTCTGAAGAGTTTTAATTCCAGTACCTGACCACTGTGCCACAATCCTTCTTCGTATTTGCTTCCTTAGAAATATATAAATGTATGGTAGATTACTTTATGGTGTCTTAGAATTTCGTTAATTTAGGAAGATAATTATTTAATCTCAAACCAAACCAGCAGGCTGGTTTAAAGAGATAGCCATAAACATTTATCAAGATATATTATCTAGTTAGGTTTTTCTGGATGTCCATGGATGATTGAATGGGGATTTTGTTTTATTCCTTTATTGCTATGGCTGTCTAAATGGCTGATTTATCTCATAGTTCTGATGTTGTTGTTCTTATTTGCTATTTATTTTGTTGTTATTGCAACTATTGATGCCCCCACATCACTTACATGACTCAGGTCTCTCTCTCTTTTTAAAATCAGACAATCAATATCAATTTACTAGAATTTTGCAAAAGCAGACAAAGTACTGGAACTTTCTTGTTTCTCTCTATAAATACACACACATACATACAGATACGACTATTTTCATGGACAGATGATAAAGATACATACATACATACATACATACATATATATATATATATATATATATATATATATATATATATATATACATACATACATAATATACTGTAGTTATCTTGCCAACATTCAAACTTATAAAGCACGAACTCATATACTCTCATATACGCACTTGCCTTGCATAAACTGATATATTAAATCAACAAAGAGCTACATACTATTTACTACATAACATAAGGCAAGTCTTTGGGGTTATTTTTTTTTTTTTCCTAGTCAATCAACATTAGAATTTAGCTATTTGTATGTGAATTTTTTCCAGCAGATGTTCTTAAACAATCATAAATCCTGAAATATTCCCTTCATCATTCAACACCATTGATTCAGTAGCAGCCAGCTGAACTCTACGCAACTACTTTGATTATCAATATACTCTATTAGGAATTCTAGCTTTAATTTTTTATATGTCATGCGATTACCTCCATGTAAGCTGTTTGAAATAACCAAGAGCACACACGCTTACTCAGTCACACACTTGCACACAGGCATGCACGCACTCACACACGCACGCACGCACACACACACACACACACACCACACACACACACACACACTTGCATGCACACACACACATTGCTGTAACTCACCACAACTGTTATGTCATATGAAGGCTATAAATTGTAATAAGTGCAATGCTCAACTCTGAAGATAACTTAAAATGATTTTATTGCTTGTAATTTGTATGCTGCATTATATTGTTCAAGAGAGAAGGGAGCTGTATCAGCAAGCTTGTGAGCATAACAGTTCTCACAGGAATAATGCTGTAGGGTTATTAGTAATAATCTACTTGACAGCAAGGAGGCAGTTGACTTTGTTATGGTAACAAATGCGTGACTGGTCCAGATCTCTAGTATAGGCCTCTGATAATAGATAATTACTGCTGGATGAAGTCATGTTAAAACTGTTCTGACAACAAGTAGCTACAAATAGGTGATAGTATGGTAAAACTACTTTAGAAACATGTAGGTGGAAATCATGGAAACAGGCAGTTACCAAAAGGTGATGTCATGGTAAAACAGTTTAGGAAATAAATTGCTACAAATAGATAACAGAATTGTAAAAAATGTTCTGACAATAGATTGTTACAAATAGGTGACATCATAGTAAGACTGTTCCGACAATAGACCGTTATAATAGATTACATCATAGTAAAACTGTTCTGGCAATAGACTGTTATAATAGATTAGATCATAGTAAAACTGTTCTGGCAATAGACTGTTATAATAGATTACATCAAAGTAAAACTGTTCTGGCAATAGACTGTTATAATAGATTACATCATAGTAAAACTGTTCTGGCAATAGACTGTTATAATAGATTAAATCATAGTAAAACTGTTCTGGCAATAGACTGTTATAATAGATTACATCATAGTAAAACTGTTCTGGCAATTGACTGTTATAATAGATTACATCATAGTAAAACTGTTCTGGCAATAAGATTGTTACAAATAGGTAACATCATAGCAAGACTGTTCCGACAATAGATTGTTATAATAGATTACATCAAAGTAAAACTGTTCTGGCAATAAGATTGTTGCAAATAGGTAACATCATTGTAAATCTGTTCTCTCAATGCGAGATCATAGTAAAACTGTTCCTACTATAGATAAAAATAGATGACATGATGATAAAATTAACCTGTAACTAGAGCAATGGTGAAATTATTCTGGAAATAAAGAGTTACAATTAAGTAGTGTAAAGGCAACATTTCTTTAGTAATAATTGCTGAATAATTGATGTCATGGCGAAACTTTTCTAGCTGCATTGCTACAAATAATTGATGTCGTGAAAAAGCTAACTAATAGATAAAGTCATAATAATACTGACCTGATAATAAGTAGATATCACCTGGTGATGCCACAACAAATCTGATCTTAAAATAGAAAGTTACCAGTTGATGAAATCCTTGTAAAACTGACTTGATACCATTAGGTGAACTCACAGTCAAACTGATCCTTATTATAATAGTTACCAATTGGTAAAGTCATAGTAAAAACTGACCTAACTATAGACTCATTCATTTACTCCTTCATTCACTAAGGAACATGTTTCTCTACTTGAAAGAACCTTTTTCTCAACCCTTGCCCTACAGTATCTATATAAGTGCTTCTCAAACTATCTGATGTGGCGTAGCAGCAGTTCTTTCTTTTCCAATGTGCCAGGGACTGGTAATATTTCTCAGTAATATAAATTTATACCAGAAACAATATATATAAAGAATATGATAAAAGTTGACAATTTTTTAAATTTTATATTTATTTTGTAAACAAATAATACAATATTACATAAGCTGATAAGTTGTTTACTGCAGTGCATAATGCAAAATTACTGAAATTATGCTATTCTTTCTTTTCTGGAAACTCGCCGTGTACTGACAACTAATGGTTCACAGACCGGCACCAGTACTTGGACCACCACTTTGAGTAGCACTGATCTGTATGATGCTAGCCTATGTTTTGAGGATTTACTCACATGTTAGACTTGCAGTTGGCAAGGGTAGCTTTTAAGCATCTAAGTGGGGCTTGACTCAGAATGTAAAGAGCCAGATTAAATACCACAAGGTATCCAGACATGTATTGTTACAGTTCTACCAATCCACTTTCCTGAGATGATATTTTTATATCAACCCTGAAAGGATAAAAGACAAAGTTAACTTCAGTGAGATTTGAACTCATAGTCCAGAGAATCACAACAAATACCATGAGCCATTTAATCCGAAAATCTAATTACTCTGCCAATTTGCAGTATGACTATAGACAACTACAATAAATTATAGAATTTGCAGGAATAGGTGAGGGCCTGCATTGGCAACAGCCCAAGAGAGTTTATAGGTTTCAATATGTTCAATTGTTATGAGGGGAAAAGTCTCACATTTTGAACACAGGTCTTCCATCAAAGGACCTATGTCTAATATTTTGTACATAGTTACCACCAGTTGAAATCACAGTAAAACTGATCTAATGGCTCTAGATTACAGTAAAACTAATCTTAACATACTGTATTCATCTCTATCAATGTCAGTTTTAAATACATCTAAATTGCTACTATATGGCCTTAAGGAAGACATTTAAAATTACCTCCTTCAGATTTAGTATCTAGGACAAGCATAACACAATAATAGGCACTAAAGTAATTTGAAGTAGATTGGATTTAGACAGTATAAAAATTGACAAAAGTCAAAACTGACAATAACTTTAATATGCATAGAAATGTGTTGAATTTCATTCCATAATTTATTACTCAATTATCTTACAAACATGTATGTTGTATATATAATACATTATATCTTTGATTTCATTCCATAGTTAAAGGTTATATATGTAGACTATAGCAGAATAATATTATTGGTGCTGCATGTATAATTGTCTTCAGTTTCATTCCATAGTCAAAAGTATTACCATGTTACCATACATAGACCAGAGCATATTATAGATCATTGTTTCTCCATCATCCTCATTGATATTATCATTATTATTATTATTATTTTATTATTATTATTATTATTATTATTATTAGACAAGACGAAAAGTGCAATGCAACTGCAATAAATATTTTATTGGTTGAATGATATTTTGACAGCAAGCTTGTCTGTTGAATTCAAAATACAAAATGATAAAAGTTCAAAATTATAGAACTTCAAATCAAAAGTATTTACAAGAGCAACCAGTGTCCACATGTCGATGGAATGACATCATCAGTCTTTAAGTTTCAATTTTATAACTGGCAAAAAGAAAAAGACAGAAAAAATAGAGAGAAAAAAGTTTTGTATAAATTTGATGTTATTCTCCTGTCATTTTATTCATTCTTCCAGAGTATGTTGTTAGTAACCTGCAAACATATTTCTCCTCATGCATTTTGAGTAATGAAAGTGAAACAGATTCAGAATATTTTCTAAGAATATGCACTTTCAAGTCTTTTTCAAAATTTCAGCCGTTTGAAGCAAGAAGTTCGGCAAGTTCTCTTGAACTACTGTTATTGTGCCTGATGTCATATCTGTGCCCATTAAATCTTTTGTTTAATTGTTCTGTTGTACAACCAACATAAATCAAGTCGTAGTTAGTGCATTCTACCACATACACCAAATGGGAATCTCTACATATCCCACCTTCTGTATAAATCAAAACATTTCTGTTATGATTCCTGATGGAATTCACTTGACTCATGTTGTTGCACAATGAATAGGGCTTGCCTCTCTTGCGGCTTTTCTTCAAGGTATAGCATGCAGGTACTCCAATGTTAGTTTTCTTAGAGTCAGGAATAGAGATCAGTAGTTCCCATATATTTTTATTCCGTCTAAAGGCTACAATAGGTGGCAGAGGAAATATCTGTTTGAAATGAGGATATTTTTCTGCAACATGCTGGTAACTTTCATGCAATACTTTTTGAAATGCCAGCGAAAGTTTGGTGCCAGTTAATCACTAAAGGAATTTTGTCACATATTGTATTGTGTTTGCTAAAATTATGCGTAAAGGTTAAACTTTCTTTGCTAATCTTAGCTATCCCATTTGCTATTTCTTTTAACCGTGATTCACTGTAACTGTGTTTGACATAATGGTGTACAAAAGCATTTGCATGTTTCCAGTAATCCGCCATGTCAGTACAAATCCATTTTATCCTCAAAAATTGGGATTTCAGGCAGTGGTGGTGGTGGTGGTGGTGGTGGTAGTAGTAGTAGTAGTAAATGAGAGCAATTGATGGCAGAATCAGTGTAGCATCCTTGTGATATTTCATGTCCCATTATATCATGAGTTCAAATCTTGCCAGAGTCAGCCTTTCTCTTCATCCTTCCATGGTGAACAACTTGAATACCAGTATTCTGGGTAATGATCTTATCAACTGTTCCCTCCCTCCAAATTTGAAACCTTGTATCTATGTAAGGAACTATGAAACAATGAATATGGTTATGTTTATGAACAAATGTGTCACTATTGTTTATTATTCATCTCACCATTTACTCTATGTAAATCCTCTATCATCTCTTGTTTGCTATTTGTTTTTGTTTGTTTTTTTACCTTTGTACTGTCCCCACAGTTTCAGGTCCTTGTAGCCAATAAAAGAATCATCACCATCACCATCATCATTGCTGCTATAGTAGTCCTCATAGTAACTGGAGTGGTGATAATATAGAATGTATGAAAATCTATATATTCTCACCGTTATGATTGATGTTACTGTTATTATTATCCAGATTATTATCAACATTATTGTTATTATTATTATTAAAGATATAAGCCACACTAAATCAATATCTTATTCCCTTCATGATAATTATTGTTGATGCTGTATTTGTTTGCTTTATCTAATTAAATATAATTTACTTTGATCTATTTCTCTTGTATCATTCCATAATTATTTCTAGAAACTTCTGTCCATTATGATATGCTTTTTTTGTTGTTTTATATTTTTCTGTTTATTGGTTCCATAGTTAACCTATCATTAGATTATTTTCTACTAAATGTATAAATACTCATTTAATATAGATGAGGTCAGTTATTAGTGATTGCTCTGCTTCATCTTCTCTGTTCCATCTCTTTTTATTTTCCGTTGTTTTTTTTTTGTATATCTTTTCACTCTCATTCTTTCTCCATTCTCTCCCTCTTTCCCTCTCTCTCTCTCCTTCTCTCCCTCTCTCACTCCCTCTTTTCCCCTCTCTCTCCCCATATTTTTGTCCCCTTTACCTTCAATCAAAATATGGTTTGTCTCATCCTTGTTTACCCCCCATAAGATATATTACATTTCCAATCTTAGCTTCAGATTCCTTACCACATTTTTCACACCTTTCTCAGTCCAGTTGGCTTACAAATTCAGTGTAGAGATTTCCAGAACACCATCTCTAACATATCTGGTTAATCATGTCCATATTTTGCCAAGTGTTGTGAGAAAAGATGAAATGTCAAAGTAGACTGGGATCATGGTCTGTGGTTTCTTTTTTCTTGTTGCATCTCTCTACAACTGGCAAATATTAGTGAAATTTTTTTGATGACACCATTCTTTCTTTAATAATGCAAAAGCAAAAGAGATATCATCATCATCATCATTATCATTTAACATGTTTTCCATGCTGTCATGGGTTGAACAGTTTGACAGGAGCAGGTTAGTTGAAGAGCTACCCAGGTTCCATGTTTGTTTTGGCATGGTTTCTACAACTAGATACCCTTCCTAATGCCAACTACTTTATAGCATGTCCTGGGTGTTTTTACACAGCACTAGCATGAGTGCCTTTACACAGCATTGGCATGGGTACTTTTGATGTGACACCAGCTCACACAAGCTTGCAAGATAAGGACTGCTCAGCTAAAGAGGGATGTAGGGGGCATGCCTATATGCAAGGACAACCATGATTTTACTTAGCTTGACATGTCCTTTCAAGCCAGCAAACTGCCAGACATTTGTGAGGCTCAATGCCTGAAGATGTTAATCCTTTTTTTTTTTCTTCACCATGGTGTTAGACAAGTTTGCAAAATTGGAAACCATCTGAACAGGGCAGTTTTTCCCTTTTTGCAGTCCTTAGAAACCAACATCCTGTCCTCAACAATTAGCACTACCATGAGAAATACTGTCTTAGAAACAATAAAGGGCAAATCCTCAAGCACTTGTTTCTACTGTTTAGGCCTAGCTCAGCATGTTCCAACCATAATGTTTCCTTTCTAAATATGTATGTATGTATGTGTGTGTATGTGTGTATGTATGTATGTATGTATGTATGTATGTATGTATGTATGTATGTGTATGTATGTATGTATGTATGTATGTATGTATGTATGTATGTATGTATGTTTGTATGTATGTACGTATGTGTATGTATGTATGTATGTATGTATGCATGTGTGTGTGTATGTATGTATGTATGTATGTATGTATGTATGTATGTATGTATGTATGTATGTCCTGGGTATGACATTAAACTGCATCTGATGGAGAGGCTTCAGTTCAGAAGTTCTAGAGTTGTGGGGAGCATGTAGTCACACTTTAATTTATCATTACTCCTATGTCTGTTCTGATCTGGAACAGTAGTCAAAGTTCCATTTAAGGGTTAAATAAATTTCCCAGGGGTAGAGGAAACTCCTATTATTTTTGATAAAGCTGTGAGGAAGGCAGCTCTTCTAGGAAAAAGATACTCTGACTTAAAACTTGCACTCAAAATAGTAGTATTAGTTTTCTTGCAATGCTTGACACTAGAGCCTACTATGGTGGCCAAGAGAGTGATAAAGGTGTTGTACAAGCTTTTGTCACTTATATGTAATGATGTACTGATGACTCACTATTTCATTTCTTGGTGATGGATTGAATGCATGGCAACATGTAAAGTCATATCTGCTTACATGCAAGGATGAAAGCAGATCAGGACAATCAGGCTGAATATGAGACAGCTATCATCTGACAATATAAAGCAATCATCATGTGTGTGTGTGTATACATGCATGCATGTGTGTGTGTGTTTATCAGGAACTACGTTGCCCAATGCATTTGAAGCAGTAGGGTGTCATGTGAGGGAATTTTTAATCTTGATTTAGAAACTCAATTTTAATAAAAATACTATAATCAATATATATTAATTGTATTATAATTATAAAAATGATAAAAAATTAGTTTTTTACTAATTTTTACTGACTTTTACTTATTTCAAAATATTTTAAATATTTTAAAATTATAAGTTGAGTAATTTAGTTTACCTATTTACCAACCTAGAAATTTATTTTTTATCAAAGTTAACATATAAATAAAATGAATTAAACAAGAAAAAAAAGAAGACTATTCCCATCATACACTCACTTCTGGCTTCTCCTGATTTATTATTTTAAATAATAGAAAATACCTTTTAAGGACTTTTAAATGTTAATAAGAATTATCTCCCCCAAAAAGTAGCTCTCAATGTTGGATTATATTATTGCTGGTAGCCATGTTTAATTCATGGAGAGAAAATTACCATGCAGATAAGTTAACATTTCTTTTTACTAACATTCATTTTCCTACTTTTATTCCACATTTCTGTTCATTAATTACTAAAGTAAAATTATTCCAACAACTTCTAGTTATATAATTTTAGTTTGTCATGTCTTTATATAGGATGCAAATAGCAAAATAAGTTCATATATGCTAGACCTGAAGATTGGTAATATAAATCGTTTTAATATGGTATTGTATTTAGAGACATTCTATTTCAGCAATACTGAGGAATATGTTGTCATGAAACGAGTGTAGTAAAGTATATGATTTTAAATAAGAATTGAAGGTATTAATTTTGATAATAAAGGCGGAGAGCTGGCAGAATCGTTAGCACATCGGGCGAAATGCTTAACGGTATTTCGTCTGCCGTTACGTTGTGAGTTCAAATTCCGCCAAGGTCGACTTTACCTTTCATCCTTTCGGGGTCGATAAATTAAGTACCTGTTACGCACTGGAGTCGATGTAATCGACTTAATACCTATGTCTGTCCTTGTTTGTCCCCTCTATGTTTAGTCCCTTGTGGGTAATAAAGAAATAGGTATTAATTTTGATAATTTGGAATAAGAATTATAGGTATTAATTTTGATAATTTTAATATTTAGTCCTATTTGTACCTATTGTGGATAATGTCATTCAATGATGATTGTTTGAGGGTGATTCTGTCTCTTAAACCTATCCATTTATATATATATATATTTATATTTTTTTTCAGTCATTAGACTGTGGCCATACTGGGGCACCACCTTGAAAAATCTTTAGTCAAATGAATCAACCCCAGTACTTAAAAGATTTTTTTTCTAGCTTAGTACTTATTCTATTGGTCTCTTTCTCTAAACCACTAAGCTAAGGGGATGTAAACACACCAATACCAGATGTCAAGCTGTGGAGGGAGGACCAGACAAAAAGATATGTGCACAAACATATATATATATACACACATAAATACATACATGTATGTATATATATATATATATATATATATATATATATATATATATATGTACACATACATATGTACATACATACATGCATATATATATACATGAGCTTCTTTCAGTTTCCATCTACCAAATCCATTCACAATGCTTTGGTTGGCCTGAGGTTATAGTAGAAGATACTTGCCCAAGGTGCCATGCAGTGGGACTGAACTCAGAACCATGTGGTTGGGAAGCAAGCTTCTTACCACACAGCTATGCCTGCACTTTGTATATATTCACTCCCATACCCATGCAAGCACATAATACCTGAACACAGACAACATATACTCCCACACCCACTCAAGCATATGATACCTGAATGCAGACTATATATACACATGCATACTATTTGGTCACATGGACACACACATACACATGTGCATACATCACATGAAAAAGCACCTATCAACTGCTACATACAAACATGTGCACATTACACATGCACACAAATATACACATCCAACTCACTCGCCCCTATTCACACATACATACTTACACTCACCATTCTCACATACACACACACATTTGCACACCTTAGCTTGTTGGGATCAACATTATTATCTCACTTTCATTCAACCTCTTTTTTTCCCAATCATTCTCCATGCTAGACTGCTGAACTCTACACATTTTTTTTTTCATTCTCTCTCTATTTATTTCCTCTTATTCCTTTCAGTCAAAGAGCATAGGTTCGAAACGTAAAAGTTTTTTTCATTTTTACTGAGTGTCAAACTAATATACTTGCTTGTTGTGCCTACACCTGTCATCTTTTATTTTTCTATAAATTTGAACTATATATATATATATATCAATTCATATCCATACATGCACACATATCTTTTTCTACACAAATATATATGAATTAACAATGATATATTCACACACATAAACACACGCACACACACACACACACACACATACAGTTTATAAGCTGACTTGGATAAACGATGATAAATAGGAGCAAGTCACTTCCATTTTTATCAATCTCATGAAACAGAATCTCATATAAATGGCCATTTTCAAATTTTCATATCAATTCAATTCATGATACATTAGCACGGTAAAATCCAACATATAAAAAGACATCAGTGTCTAATAAATTTGGCACCAGAAAATATGAGAAACACAAGCTTGTTTAGTGTGTGTGACTCGATTGAAATAAACTGTAGGATCTGACATATTCAGTGTTATCAAAATAGTGGAGGTCATTGGCTTTCTCATTTACTATTGCCAATATATTCATTTTAATTCAAGTACATATTGAGTTGAGAGAAACATCTGGGGTTTTGCTTTTGTAATGTTATAAGTTCCTTAAGTAGACCCTCAGAGAAATTATCTTGAACTTCTCAATCAGTTAAAGCTTTAGAATTACTGGCCTTGTTTTTCCTTCTCTTTTGTGAAGGCAGATTATTCTAATCATTCTAACCTATTTGCTGACCCCTTGCCACCATCAGTGCCACCACCACCACTACTACTACATTTTCTTTTCAGCATCACTCAAAACTAGAGTTGTTAATTATGCATCAGGTGTTGCTGTTGTCGTTGTTGTTGTTCACTTCCTCCTCATCCCAACTATCACTACCACTACCATCCTTCTTCTTCTTTTTCTCCTCCTCTCCCTGCTATCACTACGATTATAATCATTATTATTCTTATTAATATTAAGGTGGTGTGCTGGCAGAACTGTTAACATACTGGATGAAATTCTTAGTGGTATTTCACCTGTTGCTACGTTCTGAGTTCAAACTCAGTCATGGTCAACTTTGCCTTTCATCCTTTCAGGGTTGATAAAATAAGTACCAGTTGAACACCAAGATCGATATAACCAACTCTTCCCCACCTCCCTCAAGCTGCCCTTGTGGAAAAAAATTGAAATTATTATTATTATTATTATTATTATTAAGAAGGTGGTGAGCTGGCAGAATCATTAGCATCCTTTTGCGATCAATAAATTAGGCACCAGTGAAACACTGAGGTTGCTGTAGACTAGTCCCCTCCCACCAAGGCCTTGCACTTGTAGTAGAAAGGATTAGTATTATTGTTAGCAATAGTATAAGTATTACCATCTTCAGCATTGTTGTCATTATCAGCATCATCATCAACGTCATCATCATCACCACTATCACACCCATCATTATCATTGTCATTGCCATAATCATCATCATCATCATTATTATTATTATTATTATTATTATTATTATTATTATTATTATTATTATTATTAATCATATTGGCCATTTATTTTTTTAGTACTTATTTATTGTAGGGACAGTAATAGAGTTGAGTACACCTATTGGCCTCTGAAGAATAAAAACAAAATAAAATGGCTTCATAAAGATGTCACCTTTTAACCATTACTTTAAATTTATACACATTCACAATTTTAATTGTTTCAGATAATTAGATAACTCTGCAACCAGTTTTTGTTATGGTTCTTCATTGAAATTATTGAATCTTGTTTGTTTACTGTTTGCTTGCTTTTGTTTTTATTTCTGTTTTTTATTATATTTGTAATGTCCCGTTTTCTTTTATTGAATTCGACATTTGTTGAATCAAACTGGCTTGCTGGCATTTTGACCAAGACTTAGAAACAAATCCTTTTCTAATACAAATACATAAAGTTGAATTATATAAATAAGAAATGAACTGCAAAACAGTTATTTTTATGTTAATTCTCTGTCCTAACTGTTGAATTATGTATGGTAATTCCTCAGACTACTTGCTTATCGTGATAATATATAAAGATAGATAATTCTCTCTAAAACATTGCTGACATGAAGCAACAAAAGTGCTTTTAAAATTTTCTTTTGCTATTGATTTATGGTTTAGAGTAATCTTTTCTTGTTGGTTTTTAAGAACAGATTAACTTTGATATCAATATATATAAAGATATTCTATGCATTGAATCATCTTCATGTACAGAATTGATTGATTCTCTTATAGGTATTGGTAAATACTAAAAGAGAGGTAGAAATTGTCCATTAGAAAAATATTACAATCAGTATAAAGATAACTTGAATCATGACTAAATAATTTCCTTTGATAATCAATAGAAAGAAAAAAACTAAGAAATGGAAGAGAATGAGACTAGTTTTTCCATAAGAAACTGCATAGTTAGAGCTTTAATAGTATCCTATTGTGCAATAATGGTCAAATACTTCTTACTGTTATACATTAAAAACAAAAAAATAACTGTATATGTAGCAACAGTTCATTTGATAATCATCAGTAGTACTATATATAATAACTATTATCATCATATTAGTTGCATAGCTAATGGTTTCATCTTGGTCTGTTTGTCTATCTGTATGTCTGCATCTCTCTCTCTCTCTCTCTCTCTCTCTCTGTACACACACATATTTAATTTTCATCTGGAATCACTGTTTATGATCTTATAGGATTATATGAGTGTGGACATTTATGTGTACAAATGGTGACTCATCAACTCCAAATAAGCATATATTATTATCATTATCATCGACAACAACAACAACAACATCATCATCACTATTTTATGTCTATTTTTCCATACTGGCATGGTCTGGACAGGTTACATCAGTTGTTACAGTCCATATCGTCTTGCATACACTCAGCAGCAGTGAAAAGGCATTTTTTATCATACCATTAACACTAGAGAGATTGTTCTATTTTGGAACAGTAAAGATACAAAGAAAAGAGTAGTAAAGAATCCCCTCTGCACTAAATCATTTCTTATTCCCTGCCACTATCTTCCTAGGCAGGCAGTTTGTAATGTGGTTTGCAGAGTCTACCTCTCTTATGTGCTTCCCATATTTTAGCTTAGTTTTTATGACTAGATGCCTTTCATGTCACCAACCACTTTATAGAGTACACTAAATGCACCATGAAAGCACATGGTAAGTAGTTAGGCTGTTACACTCACAATCACTAGATCATAGGCTCGATTCCCAGAGTGGCAACACGTTGTGTTCTTGAGCAAACCACTTCATTTCACGTTGCTCCAGTCCCCATTTCAGTCAGTGGGGAATGTTGGCCTGCTTACCTAGCCAGCAGGATGGTGTCATTTGACGGCTAAAACAATGCAAATATGCACTGTGACCAGCGATGTGTAATGATATCTGATAGCCTGGTCAGTTATGTATCTCGAGGCTATCCCATGCATGGAAGTCTAATAAATCCTCTATACTTTCTGTCAGTTCTTACACAGATTTGCTGCCCTCTGAGGCTGGTAACCTGTGATTTGGCTTGCAGAGTTCATGTCTTGCTCATAAATTTCCTCAACATAAGGATGCAGGCAGGCTTTAGTTACTAAATGGTTTGAGGACAAGGTGATCTGATGTGACTTGGAAAAAAGTTTGTTTTTGTTATGTAGAGATATTCTAGCTGACTGTCTCCACAGCGTTGAATAGCATATTGAGAAGTTCTCTCAGGAACTTTCGTGAGTAATCACATTCAAATTGGTAGGGGTAGCTGGTTTGTTATATCAACACATAGAAACTAAAATAAATTATGTAAATCTATGTCTGAGTTTTGTGTTTCAGTAGTTTATTCTCTTAGATGTGTTAACGTTACTGAAGATTAAATATGAGCAGACATTTCTTAAAGAAGAGAGATAAGATATAGAATAGACAACTATTTAATTTAAGTTGATGATAAATGAGATGACAGAGGACCAAGAGAGATAACAGAGGACTCTGTACTCAAGAAGACACACTCACCATTACAAATTTGATATCCTAAAATCAAGGTTCCACATAAAAAAGTATTGATGTGGGTTCTGGTGCTACATAAAAAACACTAGTGATGGTGCCACATAAAAAGCACTGGTGATGGTGCCACATAAAAAGCACTGATGATGGCACCCAGTATGCTCTGTAAAGTGGTTGGCATTAGGAAGGGCATCAAGCTGTAGATACCATGCCAAAACAGGCTATGGAACTTGATGTGGGGCCTGAGAGGCTAAGTTTATGCATTGTGGAGTAGGCTCGAAGAGGAGAGAAAATAATATGGTGAAAGATTGGAAGAGAAATAAAAGAACAATATATTAAGGAGTATAGGTAAAAACAAATTATATTATTTGATCCAACAGAGGTTTGAGTTTACCCTCCATCTATGGCAAACTGGTTGAGACAGCTTAAAGAAATAATATATTACTCATAGAACATATGAGCTCCCTTTCTTTGTACTTGTCTTACAAGACTTTGCCATCCATGTATGGGCTGATTATACAGTAACTCACCAATTATACTGTCTCACTAATTATACAGTGCATACAGTAACCTAACAAAAAGTTTGTCTCCATTATGTAGAGATATCCTTTCTGGCTTGGTGTCAGGCTGTCTCACACACCAAGGCTTTGTAATGCTTAAATTTATTTCATTTCCTGTGATATACACTGCTTTGTATGAAAAAAGTATTGCTTTAATTCATAAAGAAACACCAAAAGCACAAATATGCAAATTCAGCTATTCACCAAGGTGCTAGTCTAATTTATGACTGCCTTAAATTGCAGCTAATGTATTACACTATTGATTGAGGATGGAAGCCAAGTATGTCTTTACTGCAGAGTGGTTAACAATTCATAAGGAAACTTATTCCATCTTTTTCCTGTATATCAATAGAACCTGTTTACTTTTTATTTAACCCACAGTGAGGTGTGTTGTGTTGTGCATAATATATGTATGCATATATCATCATCATCTTTTATCATCCATTTTCCATGATAGATATATATATATAAATATATATCTTTGTGTATGTGCACGCACACACACACACACACTCACATTACTGGGAAACAGTCCAGATATGCACACGCAGGTGTATTATAATGTACTTCTATGCATTAATTTAGTTTTCAGTATCTGTTTTATTTCTGGTTGTTTTGTCTTATATAAATGAGGTTTATTTATATTAGCTTATATACAATAGCTGTCAGTTGTTGTCCTGTTATGTAAACCTCAGTCCATTCACATCATTACAAGTGAACCTCAAAGAAAAGACTCCAATAGCAAATGAAATTTTATCTCTATATTATTATGATTTGCTTTGCAGCAAATCATTTGGATTGCTAATGCCTTTCTTTTACTGACATCTTTATTGCAAATAAATTTTGATGGATCAATTTGATTATTCTGAATATCATAGCATCTTGGCAAGAAAGCGCTATGAAGTGACTATGTTAGACCAGCTACCATTGTCTATCATATTGATAATGATTTTGTTGTTTAGAGAAGGCAGGTGAAAAATGGGATTTTCATAAAATTATTTGGCATTTGAAGGATAACGAGAAACATAGGGTCAAGTTGTTGGCAAACGGTTATACTGGAACTGGTTGTTTCTATGCTGTTTTAATGAAGACAAGAAAATTGAGTCTTAAAGTCTACTTGCTACAATACAGCTATGTACATAATTGTAAATATATACACATACATTCACACACCTGCATATATATATATATATATATATATATATATATACACACACATACACACACATACATACACACATATGCATGCATATACACACACACACACATACATACACACATACATACATACATACATACATACATACATACATACATACACATACACTATAGTCATCTATAGTATTCCTTTAGTTTAGTTGTATGCAGACTTTTTCAATATTAGTAGTTTTGCTTTATTCTAGTTCTTACTATTGTCTGTATGTGTTTTTATTAGTCTAGTGATCTAAATTAGTAAAAAGAAAGCTCTACCATGCAAAAAACTTTCTAGTTCAGATAGTCTGTTCCTGTCTTTGAGAACCACGTGGTTCTGGGTTCAGTCCTACTGCGTGGCACCTTGGACAAGTGTCTTCTACTATAGCCTCAGGCCAACCAAAGCCTTGTGAGTGGAATTGGTAGATAGAAACTGAAAGAAACTCATATGTATATCTGTGTGTGTGTGTGTGTGTCTCTCTTAGTGTATGTGTTTGTCTCTCCATCACTGCCTGGCAACCGGTGTTGGTGTGTTTATGTCCTTGTAACTCAGCAGTTTGGTAAAAGAAACCAATAAAATAAGTACTAAGCTTAAAAAATAAGTACTGGGGTCAATTCATTTGACTAAAAACCCTTGAGGTAGTTCTTCAGTATAGCCACAGTTAAATGACTGAGACAAATAAAAGATAAAAGAATCACATACATACCAAACCTGTTGTATTACTGCAGCTAATTTGATATCTCCTTTTCCTCATTTCAAATCCCACTGTCACTTATTCCCTTTATTCTTCTAGAATTGATAATCCAAGAACCAGAAATAAATGAAAGTCAACTCAACCATTTATCATTATCCTTTCAAGCATGGACCTTTTTTCTTTATTTTTAGAAGCAATCTATATTATTTACTTATTTGTTTATCCATTTGGTTTAGAAATATGTTCCTATCATGAATAGAGATGTAATCATCTACCTGCTTCATTTCAATACTTGCTTTATCTTATTTTCCTCATTTTAAGCCTATCAGTCCTTCAAACTTCCCTTCTTTTCTCGTTTCCTCCAAAATATCCTTTTATTATGTCTTAAATAACAACTGTCTCCATTTCTCTTAAATTTGTGCTGAAATAGCCATATCTAAATTTCATTATTTAACATTTCAAGAGTTAATTAAACAATCCTTGGCGATAAAGCAAAAGATATTAGTGAAATATGAGGCTTAAATTATTTAGGATTTGCCATAAAATATAAAAATATTGATTTGCCTATTTAATAATAATCCTCAGTATACTTTATGCATATGTACATACATACAAGAAAAGTTGCATAACAGAGAGCGCAGGGTAGAAATAATTATATAATGAATATGTTTGTAGGTTTAAGAAGATTACTTTCTAACTACATGGTTTCACACTTGATCCCACTGCACAAAATCTTGGGTAAATGTTTCCCACCATCACATTGGGTTGACCAATAGCTTGTGATAAACAGAAACTATGCAGAAGCTTATCTCATACATGAGATATAATTTTCAGCCTATACATAACATATATCCAGGTTGGCAATATAATTCTACTAGTGGGACCCATGGATATTCCACATAATGAAAATGATTAAGAGAAGCTATTTAAGAAGGAAAGGATGATTTGCATTTTAATTTTTATTTTGCTAAGTTATTTCACTTCCAGTCGCAATGATATATTATATAACTTTAAATTTCCCTCTGCTAAGCACTTTATATTTCTCTATTTCTCTCTACCGCTTCAACAAACTTTTTAACCATGTAATTCCCTTCATCATGTCTTTAACATTTCTCTCTTTCTCTTCACTTCTCACTTCCTCTAACCACATGAGTGACAGCATAATGCATCGGCTGGCTATCTCACATTCCCTCTTCCTCTCACTCACTCTCACATTCCCTCTTCCTCTCTCTCTCTCCACCTCCTCCTCTCTAACAAACTAAAACATAAAGTGTGAATAAACAGGTAGAAATAAAATATAGATTTAGTCAATAAAAAAAAACTCCTTTCACTATCACACACCATCATCACTATAGTTTAAGTACAAAACTCTTTCAGTTCAGTTCAACTGAAGTTTTAATTGCTGTCAATGTTAGTGAGCATCTCGTCCAGAGCTCGCAAGATCATGCCTCTGTAAGAATCAACGTTCCTTTCTATTCGTACCCACAAAGCAGTCAACCACACGAGAGCATTGACGGATATCATGTCAAGGCTCATAGGAATTCGGGACATAAACAAAGAAAGATTTCAAAAGTCTCAGTTCACCACCACTCTAGAGCTCGTGGAGCTTTAGGTTTTTCTATAACACACAACACCCACTGGGAATCGAAACCGCATCCTCCGACTGCGATCCACTGCCCTAATCACTGGGCCATTGCACCATGCTGTCAAGTATCTCTACTATGACAATACAAATGCTCTCTCTGTCTCTCTCTCTCTCTCTCACTCAACCTACCCTGTCCACCTCTCTCTATCTACCTTTCTTTAACCTCACTAGAACATCACCCTCTGCTTAATATTGTATCTTAAACATATCTCTTTCTCTTTACCTTTCCCTCCCCACCATATAGCTCATCGTTAACACTTCTCTTTCCCTCTTTTCTCTCACCATCTTTTTCTCTCTTTCTTTGCCTCTCCTCAACTAACCACATGATGTATTTGACCTTAGTGTATTATTATACTTCTGACTTCTTTCTTCTCTACTCACATTCCTTCCCCTTTCTCTCATATTTTTACTCCACCTCTCACTCACTCCTCCTCCCCCTCTCTAACTACTACAGTATAACAGGTGAATGAACAAGCAGATTATTATACAGATATTATGACACTGAAAGTAGGCACAATATTCTCTCCTTGAAAAATCCAAAGAAAATTCTGTAGATAATGTACTTTCTTCTACTGTTATTACTTGGACATCTGCTTCTCTGAACTTTACAACACCTCTGGAGTTGCTGATGGCGTTCTTCTTCTACCAATGGTTATCTTTTAACATGTTTGTTTGTGTGAATTTGTGAGTGTGTGTGTGCACGTATGCACGTGTACATATGCATACATGTTTGTGTATAATAAAGAACAACATACACAAAAGCACAACAGTCAGCATGTGCATGTGGTGCTCCTTTATGTTCCATAACCTAGTAGTTTGACAGATTAATATGAATGAAAGAAGGATCAGGTTCAAATAGATATCAGAGTGTGTATAATCAGGTACAACTCTTAAAGGTGATTCCCCATCATTGCTGCATTCCAATGACTGAAACCAGTAAAAAAAAGAAAAAAAGAAAAGAATTTGAAAGTTGTGTGTTTGATAAATGGCTTCAAATTCATTGCATGTTAAAACTGAAATATTATGTCATCAAGGCTACACAGTAACTGTTTGAAATACACAAAGGCCATTATATTTAGTTTGGGTTTTTTTTAGGTGTGGCTGTGTGGTAAGAAGATTGCCTCTCTTTTAGGTTCTGCCCTACTACATGGCACCTTAGACAACTATCTTCTACTATAACCTCAGGCTGACCAAAACCTTGTGAGTGGATTTGGTAGACAGAATCCAAAAGAAGCCCATTGAATACATGTATGTGTGCATGTGTGTTTCTGTTTGTCCCACACATCCTCTTGACAACTGGTGTTGGTGTGTTTACATCCCCATAACCTAGTGATTTGGCAAAAGAGACTGACAGAATCGGTACCTGGCTTGAAAAAAATATAAGTACTAGGATCAATTTGCTTGACTAAAATTCTTTAAGGTGGTGCCCCAGCATGGCCACAGACTAATGATTGAAGCGAGTAAAAGATAAAGGATATGTGAGGTTAGATGACCAAATGGTTAAGATGTTACACTTCATTTCACATTGCTCTGCAATCCCTGCAACGTCTGATGTATGGCACACTATGTACCTGTACAGGCACTGTTGATTTGATGGAAAGAGTGAGATGATGTACAGCAAAAACATTTGACCACTATAAACGAATTATCAGTGCCGGTTGTACAGCAAGAAATTGTGAAATCATCTTTCTCAAACTTTGGAGATGACCAGCATATACTACAAACTGAAAGTACAATTATAACCAAATGGCTAAGAAGTTTGGTCCCACTATAAGGCTGTGAATTTTGAGCCTTTGGTCATTCTGCACCTTGTGTGTGAATTTAAGTAGACGGAAACTGTACAGGAATCCGTTGAATGAATTGCACTTCTAATTTAAAAAGTGCAGACTGACATGCTGATTCATCATCATCATCGTCCGTTTTCCACGCTAGCATGGGTTGGACGGTTCGACCGGGGTCTGGGAAGCCAGGGGCTGCACAAGGTTCCAGTCTGATCTGGCAGTGTTTCTACAGCTGGATGCCCTTCCTAACGCCAACCACTCTGCAGGTATAGTGGGTGCTTTTTTACGTGCCACCTGCACAGGTGCCAGGGGAGTCTGGCATCGGCCACGATCGATTGGTGCTTTGTGGAATACTCAGCCACTTGCATGTTAATTCAGGAGCTAATAATTCAGTTGATTGAGCAATTGAATCCTTGTCGCTAAACAATGGAGACCACCACAACTGTTATAGAGTGTCAAAATATATACAATGAAATTTAGTCAGTGCCTAGATCGGGGATCTGCAACAATATTTTTGAAGATTTTATAACATTAAGGCAGTGCTCCAGCATGGTTACAGTCAAATGACTGAAACATGTGAAAGAATAAAATAGCATAATATTTCACAAAATAAAATGAAAATGAATATAAGAACTTACAGCTATAGGACTCTCTGTGTGTCTTTCTCTCTATCTATCTATCTATCTATCTATCTATTTATCTATTTACCTACCAGTCTTTTCTTTCTCTCTTTCTCAGTCAAGAGGAGATTGTATGTTCCATTATACATAGAGCGATACTGCGTGGTAGTGAATCATAGGTATTGAATGCAGAGGCAGGAGCGATGTGAAGCAAGCATGCTTCACTGGATGTGTAATGTTAGTGTGCATGAATGCTGAAGCACAAATGAACTGAGAGGAAAACTGGGTATAAAAGGAATCAAATGAGGTGCACAAGAGAGAGAAGTCTGTGTTTGTGCTTTCATGTGCAAAAGCAAGAAACTCAGAGTAGTGATGGGGTGAATCATCAGCTTCAGACAAATATATGCCTGTATGTATGAGTGTGAGTGTGTGCGTGTGTGTGTGTGTCATCATCATCATCATTATCATTTTAACAGAGTTTATTGAAGTAGATTTTCTATGACCAGATGTTGGATGCTCTTCCCGTCACCAACCCCAACTCATTTCCAAGTAAAGATAATACTTCATGGCCAGACATGTATTTTTTTTTACAGAATATTGAAAAGGAATGACCCTGCTTGTATAACAATGACACTCGTATACAATTATCACGTGATGTCAAGACAAGGAAACATAAATATCACACATATATATCATAATCATCATCATCATTTAACATCCATTTTCCATGCTGGCATGGATTGGATGGCTTGACAGGAACTGGCAAGGCCAGGGGTCGCACCAGGTCCCATAGTCTGTTTTAACTTGTTTTTTACAGCTGGATGCCTCTCCTAATGCCAACTACTCCACAGAGTGTACTGTGTGCTTTCTCTCTCTCTCTACACACAAAGACCTGTTGAGGCAAGCAAAGTCGATATCGAACCTCATCCGACGACAGGCACCCATGCCAACCCCCCCCCCTTTGCTTGCGAAGACCTGTTGGGGCAAGTGAAATTGAAATCGAAATTGAACCAATCCTATGACTGGCACCCGGCAGATGCCAGGACCCCAGGACTGGTGGTACGTAAAAAGCACTATCCGAATCGTGGCTGATGCCAGCGCTGCCTCGATTGGCTTCCGTGCCGGTGGCACGTAAAATGCACCAATCCGACCATGGCCGATGCCAGCCTCGCCTGGCACCTGTGCAGGTGGTACGTAAAAAGCACCCACTACACTCACGGAGTGGTTGGCGTTAGGAAGGGCATCCAGCTGTAGAAACATTGCCAGATAAGACTGGAGCCTGGTGCAGCCTTCTGGCTTCCCAGATCCCCGGTCAAACCATCCAATCCATGCTAGCATGGAGAATGGACGTTAAACGATGATGATGATGATATATATATATATATATATATATATATATATACATGCATGCACACACATTAGGCTTCTTTTAATTTCCATCTACTGAATCTCACAAGGCTTTCGTTGGCCCAGGGTTATAGTTGGAGATACCCTCCTAAGGTTCCACACTGTGGGACTGAACCTGAAACCTCGTGGTTTGAAAACAAAGATCTTAGTCACATAGCCATATTATGTCGTGTGTGTGTGTGTTTGTGTGTGTAAGGACTAAAACTAAATATATTTAAAAACAACTCACAAAAAGCAAAGTACATTAAGGTATTAGCCTAAAACTGAAAACAAGACTAGAGTGACTTTGTGTTGAGCTCCAGTGTCTGCTTTGGTATGATTTCTACAACTTGAAGGCGGTGAGCTGGCAGAAACGTTAGCACGTCGGGTGAAATGCTTAGCGGTATTTCATCTGCCATTACGTAATGAGTTCAAATTCCACCGAGGTCGACTTTGCCTTTCATCCTTTCAGGGTCAATAAATTAAGTACCAGTTGCATATTGGGGTCGATTTAATCGACTTAATCCCTTTGTCTGTCCTTGTTTGTCCCGCTCTATGTTTAGTCCCTTGTGGGCAATAAAGAAATATGATTTCTACACCTGGCTTTTCCTAACACCACCCACTTTACAGAGTGTACAGTGTGCATTTTTCAGGGCGCCAACACTAGTAAGGTTGCCAAATAACTTGTAAGACAAAGAAAGAAAAAGCACCCTTAACTGTGTGAGGGTACTGTAGAGAAAGAGTTGGCTTTATATCTAGATGTTGAGAGGCTACCTCTTCTATATATTGAACAGAACCATTTTCCTGAAGGGATTAGTAATTTGTTTTCTTTCTTGCTCACTAGTACTTTGGTCTTTACTAAATTAACTCTAAGGACAACCAGTCTTAAATTCCTCAGTTATGGCCTGCAGAACTATGATAAACAAGAGGGGGCTGAGAATCAGTCCAAGATGTACTTTTACCTGCACACTAAATTCATCAGTGTATTCAATATCAATTTTTGCTTTACTGACAGCATCCCTATACATAATTTGAATGGCTCTCAACAACCACTCGTCTTCTATTAGCTTCCATATTGACAACCAGATGAGTGACCAGTTAAATGCCATAATCAGAAATATACCACACAACAAGATATATATATATATATACATGTATATATATATGGGGTGCAAAGGGCACCATACGAGTGTGATCGTTGACAGAGCAGCTATTTGAGTATGATCATTACCAGCGTCGCCTTACTGGCACTTATGCCTATGCTAGTAGGGTGCCAAGAGCACCATCCGAGCGTGATCGTTGCCAGAGCAGCCAACTGGCTTCCGTACCCATGGCACGTAAAATAGCACCATATGAGCATGATCATTACCAACGTCGCTTCACTGGCACGTGTAAAAGGATTTGAGCGAGGTCATTGCCAGTACTGCCTGACTGGCCCCCATGCCAGTGGCACGTAAAAAGCACCCACTACACTCTCGGAATGGTTAGTGTTAGTAAGGGCATCCAGCTGTAGAAACTCTGCCAGATCAAGATTGGAGCCTGGTGCAGCCATCTGGTTTGCCAGCCCTCAATCAAAATCGTCCAACCCATGCTAGCATAGAAAGCAGACATTAAACGATGATGATGATGATGATATATAAAGTCATTAATGACAGAGAAATAGTTTGATGAAATTTTATCTAACAATAAGAAACTTTTAATATCACAACAAATTGTCTCATAACTTAAAAATGTGTAACTATTATTATAGTTAATAACAAGAGCACTCAGAGAGTACAAACCTCTGCCAAAGCAACACCAACATCCTCTCAACAATTAGCCAGAGATGATTTTTAAAATGAGAATATCTGAAATAAACTTGACTGTTCTCACAAATGAGAATACTAAAAATGAGCCCAACTACTCTAAAAAATTAAGTAGAAAAAACAATAAAAATAATCCAGAATCCTTGTCTGGTACTGGATTAATCCTAAAATCTAATCAGTTCGTGCCAGCCACAAAGCCAAACATCCCTGAAAATTTCATCCGAATCCGCTCAGTGGTTCTTGAGATATCTCGTCCATGGTCAAACAAACAAATGAATAAACATGACTGAAAACAATACCTCCACCTTTGCTAAGGTGGAGATAATAAATAAATAAATTACATGTCTGCATTGATACAAAATACAAAAAAATCCTTCAAAATAAAGCAAAATTTAAGCTACATCCTCAGGTGAAAGAAAGTCTGTGTTGAATGCTAAATTCTTGGTGCAATGTTATTGTTATGATATTAGAATTTTTGAAAAATTTCTATCATTTATGACTTTATACACTCATTGTTTTTTTTTTTTTTTTCTTGTATCATACTGTATATTCCATATGTTTTGTAGAATGATACATTACGGAACTTTCTTTATGAGTACTACCAGATTACTTGAACCCATATATTATTGACAGATATGTATGTATGTATGTATGGATGTATGTATGTATGTATCTATGTATCTATGTATGTATGTAAGTACGTACGTACGTGTGTGTGTGTGTGTGTGTAACATGATGTGATACAGAACAATACATACTTTCTGGTTACTCACATTTTTTTTCTTTGATACCTTTAAACTTCCTTCTCTCAACCTCACTTTCTGAAAAAGAGCTCAAATTTAAAACAGCAAAAATACTTCCACCTTTTTAATTCTTCATTCAACATTAAAGTACTAATTACACTTTTTCACTGTATATTCTGTGTCATAATTTTCATAAAGTTTGAACACACATAACACACACATAGATATACACACACCCAAACATACACACATACATAAGTATATGTGTAAGTATGGAGTGAGGAAAAAATACATTTATATACATACGTATGTATGTATGTATGTATGTATGTATGAATGAATGAATGTATCTATATATAGGAAGTGAGAAAAAGCATAC
>NC_042999.1:135947249-135957249 GCF_006345805.1 Octopus sinensis | reverse complement strand
AGCTGTCCACAGTTAGCAGACACTTGTTTACTGGTCATGCTTCAAGAACCCTGCAAAGAATTCTTACAGTTCCAAGCAATGTTGATTTTTGTAGGTGTTCTACCTTCACATTTGTACCAATCATTTTAAGCCATGCTGGTAGTTGATTGGTACTTCCAAGTGTGCTAATTACTACAGAAGCACATCATGACTTTGTCTTTGGAGTTTCTAATAAAACACCTGGACACTGCTTTGCTAATTAGTCATTTTTGCCAGTTAATTTTTTATGCAGTTTTTAATCTTGTTTAAAAACACCAACACTATATATAATAATCATCATCATCATCATCATCATCATTTGGCATCTGCTTTCCATGATGGCATTAGTTAGATGGCTTGACTGGAACCAATAGCTGGAGAGCTGCACCAAGTTCCAGTCTGGTTTGGCATGGTTTCTATGGCTGGATGCCCTTCCTAATGTCAACTACTCCAAGAGAGTTATAGGTGCTTTTTACATGCCACTGGCGTGCATGCTTTTATGTGCCACCAGCACAAGTGCAGGTGCCTGTTACATGACACCAATATCAGCCATAACTACAATTTTTCTTGGCCTGATGATTTTTCTCAAGCACAGCATATTGCCAAAGGTCTCGGTCACTTGTTATCACTGTGAGGCCCAAAATTCAAAGATCATGCTTCACCACCTATATATCACTGTCATCATCATCATCATCACCATTTTAACATTCATTTTTCCTTACATAGCAATACAAGAATGGAATTCATTGAGACAGATTTTCTATGGTTACACACCTTTCTTGTCACCACCCCTCACTTGACATGTCTGTATGGAAGACTGGAAATGTACAGTATAGTGGTAGTTCCATATTTTAACTATGATATGATGTTAAGACAAGGAGACATGCACACATAGTCACAGACCAAATTTGTTCCAGCCAAACCTATGATATATGATGGTAGAACAGTGAAGTAGGCAGTGTTATAAGAGCAAAAAAACGGGTGTGGAAGGTCTGGAAGAGTGTGGGGTAGCAAAGAACTATACTGAGTTGCTAGAAGAGAAACTTTGTGACAGATATATCTAGCTAGGAGAAAAGCAGAAAAAAAATTTACCAAATGTTCTGCATTTGTTGAAATGGAGAAAGCCTTTGACAGGATCCCTCACTCTCTCATCTTGTAGTGGCTATAGAAGCAGGAGGTAGATGAATGGCTGGTGAGAGCCATCCCAGCTATGTACAAGAATGCTGTTTGTAAGGTGAAAGTCAGCAATGAGTATAATAACAAATTTAGTGTGCTGGTAGGAGTTCACCAAAGCTCAGTTCTCTTGTTTATCATTGTCCTCCAGGCCATAACAAAGGGATTTAAAACTGGTTGCTCATAGGAGCTTTTCTATGCTGATGACTTTGTTCTTATAGCTAAATCTAGAGTAGAATTAGAAAAGAAATTTCAGGTATGGAAGCGATGATCTTAGAGTTAATTTAGCAAAGACCAAAGTACTAGTAAGCAGAATAACATAGACAAATATAGGTATATCAAATACCATACAACCTAAATTCTTGACTTATTAAAATTATCTCCACCTCTAGAGGATACATCACAATTTCCAAATGGTATTTGAGAACCACTCCATATGAGAAGAGGATATTAGCCCAGGAATGAAAAATTTCTCCAAAGTTGACATACCATTAACCCTTTAGCATTCAGATTATTCTGTCAAAGGTAATACTTATTTATTAGCTTTGTTTTGAATTAAAGATGCATTGTTTCATAGCTCCAAGATTTCAATGATGTAACTGTTTTATTCTTAGAATGACATTGTAGGGTAGGCGAGTAAGGCTGGATCTGGTTTGTTCAAACATAAAACAGGTAGAACATTTTGGCCACATATGGTCAGTTTGAATGCTAAAAGGTTAAGGAAAAGAATAGGCTTATTGTCTGCTGTTAAAAGGACAATTGTAAGAGAAGGCAATACCTATAGGTTTGTGAGTATGACATTAGGGAAATTGCTGTAACAGGATATAGAATTAGTTTTAATATCAATTAGAATATTCCTATTATTTTATTTTCTCTTTTGATAAAGAGATTAAAAATTATATTTCATTGTTTCTGTGATTTTATAAATATACTTTTTTTTAAAAAAAAGCAACCAAATATTATGGTATAAATATTAAATTTTAATAAAGATGTTTAAAGAAATATTTTGCATGTAATCATTGTAATTCACATCATGATAGTCATTAGAGTAATAACCATTTTAGTTTGTTTTGGTTTTGTTTTTTAATTTTTTGTTGTTGCTTTCCCATCCTAATTAAAATTATGATCCCATTAATTAGTCATCCTTCTACAGAATTTCATCATCGTTTTACCATAATTCATTGATTTCTGCACAAGTTAAGAAAACACAACACAGAAACTATATTCAATCTTTTCATCCAACCATTCTCACAACTCGCCTCTATCTTTCATTATCTCTCTCTCCTCCCCTCTCTCTCTACAAATATATATATATATATATATATATATATATATATATATATATATATATTCCTATCTATTACTCTCTCTCTCTCTCTTTTTCATTCACTCCATCTGTCTCACTGTTCCTTAGTTTTCTAACTCTTTCTTTCTCTCTTCCACTTAATCTCCCAAGATCTCTCTCCCTCTTTCCCTTAGAATATCTCTTTCTGTCTCCTCTCTCACTCACTCCTCTCTCTCTCTCTCTCTCTCTCTCTCTCTCTCTCTCTCTCTCTCTCTCTCTCTCTCTTCCATGGTAAAAGGAATATTATTATTAACACTTTCTTTTATATTGAACATTTCTACCGAAAAGTTTTTAACAGCATAACATGGAAATAAAGTCAAATTTTAATATTTTTTAATTAGTTTGCTAATGATAGCTACTTGATTATGTATTTCTGTTTTAATTAACTAATTAGATTCTTTTTGGGGATATTATATCTCTAAATTTAACAGTGAATGACCAATGTAAGGATTTCCATATATTTCCATGATGTGTATATGTATATATATACATATATAGGCGCAGGAGTGGCTGTGTGGTAAGTAGCTTGCTAAACAACCACATGGTTCCGGGTTCAGTCCCACTGCGTGGCATCTTGGGCAACTGTCTTCTGCTATAGCTCCGGGCCGACCAATGCCTGGTGAGTGGATTTGGTAGACGGAAACTGAAAGAAGCCCGTTGTATATATGTATATATATGTATGTGTGTGTGTTTGTGTGTCTGTGTTTGTCCCCCTAGCATTGCTTGACAACCGATGCTGGTGTGTTTACATCCCCATCACTTAGCGGTTCGGCAAAAGAGACTGATAGAATAAGTACTGGGCTTACAAAGAATAAGTCCCAGGGTCGATTTGCTCGACTAAAGGCGGTGCTCCAGCATGGCCGCAGTCAAATGACTGAAATAAGTAAAAGAGTAAAAGAGTAAAGAGTAAAGAGATATCTTAGGCTCTGACGTGGATGAGTCAATATAGAGACCACTTCATAACCAAGGTGTTTTAGATTATATCCCACTGAGTGGTACCTTGAGCAACTGTCCTCTTCTATACCTTTAGGTTCACCAATGCCTTGCAATTAAAACTTGTAGACGAAAACTGCATAGAAGCCTGCCATATATTTACATGTTTGTGTGTGAAAGTGTTTACAGTTCGTGGAAGAGGAGGAGGAGGCGGCAGCTCTTTCCCATCAGTAGGACAGAATTCATTGAGGCAGATTTTCTATGGCCAGATGCCCTTTCCATTGCCAATTCTCACCTGTTCCCAAGTAAGGTAGTATTTTCCATGCCTGGGCATGTTTTCATGGAAGATTGGAAACAATGGACATTGCTTATAAGCCTGTGATATTTGTTTACACATGATGTCAGCACACACACACACATGTACATTATAGCTTTTTTTTTCAGTTTCCATCTCCCAAATCCATTCACAAGGCTTTAGTCAACCCAAGGTTATCTCCCATCCCATTAATTTATTGTTCCTGTTCCAAGTCCACCATTGACCATCATAGCTCAGAGGTTCTAGGATAGCTTGTTGACTGCCCTGCATTTCACCATGAAAATTTCTCTGGACTACTTCATACAGGTGCAATTATGGTTCCCAGATAATTGAACAGGATTACCAATATATTGTGTTAGTTATAGGACAATGAATAGTCAATCATCTTCTGATGATGATTTTTTTCGTGTGTGTGTGTGAAGACGTGTCACTGATAACATTTTTTATAAATAGCTCTAAGCTGCTTCCTCTATGTCTAGAATGGACATAACTAGCCACTCTTGAAGTTGTTAAGCTGTTCTAAGGTTCATTCTACAGAGCAAAACTTAACAGAGTTTGTTTACATAGTTAGGCTGAATGTATGTTTACAGAAGGAACAGAAATCAAATTATGTCATTGGAATTGTATATAATGTACAAATATTACACAAACATTCTGTTTCTCTTATTTAAGAATCATACTAATGTCTCACACAATAGTCTTCATTTTCTGTTATAGACTATACATTTGAGATATCACAAAGAAGCTTGATTAGGTAGTAGTCATCGTTGCTGTTGCTGTTTAGTTTCTGGTTAGCATTCACCAAACTGAATTATGATCAAATGGGTTCCAATCGGAGCCATCCAGTCTTTTTTTACTAGAAATAGAGCAAGAGGATCACATAATCATTTGTCTCCTACCTTTTCTAACCGAGATGTAATTTGAGAGAAATTCTAACTAATTCTAACAAGTCAGATGACCACATAAGGGTTTCTTTGTTGGCTCATGGTCAAGGGGTATAACCATATGGTAAAATATAGTAAATTTGTTGTGAAAATACAAATTAGAAATGAAGTTACAGAATGATTTGTTATGAAGGTGTTAAATATTTCATTCAATACAAGGTAAAATTGCAATGGCTAGAATAAGGTTTGGGGTTATACCAGGGTGAGGGGACACAGATGCTATCAGTTCTGGTGGGATAATTGTAAAAGAAGTACTTAAGAAAGAACAAAAACTTATATTGGCCATTAGCAGGTTTCCCTGCCCACCCTCAATCCTAACTTCATCCTGTTCTATAATCTAGTGAGCAATAAGGAATGAATAAATTTTCAAATATGTTCTTCCCATGAATGCAGAAGCTAAAATTAGGGTAATTTTAACAGCAGACTCCAATGAGTTCTTGCTATTATGCATGGGATAAGAGAGAATGTGTAATATTCTCTTTGTCAGTGTTTCAGATAATAAAATCCTCATTGAGAACTTGTGATGTTATATGATTATGTTACATTAAATATGAAGAATCTTAAACATAAAAATAATACCAGTGACGTGTTTAATGATAATAAAATTATCAATGAGGAAGATTAAAATCACCAAATGAAAGATTAAAGCATTGTATATTTCTGTCAGGGAACTCATTCCAAAAAGTTCTTGAGCTAATGTACAATCAATTGTTTAATTAAATTAAAAAGCATTCTAAAAGTTGCTAAAAAGCATTCTTCATTTCTAAAAGTTGTGAAAATGGATACAGAAATAAAAGATCATGGAAGAACATTATTAGTTTTTCTTTATCATCATCTTCTCCTCTTTTCTCTTCCGTCTTCTGTGGTTCACACAAACATCTAGGAAAATCAATAAACTATTTTGCCAATAATATTTGGTCAGTTCCATTTTACATGTTTGGTTGATAGGAATACTGCAGCTTAGAAGCAATTAACACCAAAATAGAAATGAAAAATTATCTGAAAGAATAAATTAGGAAAAGAATTCTGATTTCTGAGAATAAGTGAAATATTTCCCACATTATAGGTAGCTGGAATTTCAACATGAGTCTTTAAGATTTCAATTAACTTGCAAATTTTTTTTTAATATATATTTTCTACTGGTCTGCATTCGCATCATCAACATTAACCATATCCCTCTGATTATTCCCATCATGCCATCTAAGTGATATTTTCTACTTCTCATTGTCTTTAATAAAATATTGTTTATTTTTGAAATATCAGTGAGCCAGATAGAAATCTCTATCAATATCTCTTACCCTCTCTATCTATCAATCTATCAATCTAGCCACCTATTTTTCCTTCTGTCTATCTATGTCTGTCTCTCACCCTTTTTATAGATGCATGCATCAATCTATTAGGAATCAGGTGATTCTGGGACTAAGACTTTAAATTCTTTTCCTAATACCAGTTTAAATGAGTTTGAACTTATCATCTACAAGTCATATAACAATTCTATTAATTTCTGGTCTCTATATTTTAGAGATTATACTATTGAAATATCATTTAATTGCCTGCATATTTTATTTTTAAAAATCTCAGTATTTTGTTTTAATCTCTCAGACTCATTTCATCCTATATCCAATACTTGATGTTGCTTAATAACAAACACTTTCTGTAGTTGGCTGTCGTCAATAGTAATCTCCCCATTGAAACGAAATGCTTGATTAGGAAAATTACTGTTGTGATTCTGTGTTCCTTTAATAATTGATGTGTTACATGATAGCTAGTTTCTCTTCATGAGTAACATTTAGCTGTATAGCATCATTCACTAAACAAAGTATCGGGTTTATGGGTCTTATTGTTACTTCTTACTATAGTTTATTCAGTGAATCAAATATGGACAGACATCAACATCCTAAAAGAATCCATACAATCCCTTAATCATCATCCACTTCTTTGGAATTCAATTATTGGTTACACATGTTTGTACACTTTCCACTATTCCAGATCTCTGCAGATTCCAAGACATTCTAATCTTCATGTCTCACAAAGCATTTGAATTTATCATAGACTGTGGTAACTAAGAGGATACAATAAATTGCTTAAAGTATTTATGTTAAATCAGTGAATGAGGTTTCGTGAGACATCAGTTCATAATATGTCAGCAGTGACCAACAGGATCTCTGGATCAATTACTTCAAGCTTTACAGTGCTTGACTGAAGGACACGTCCTCAAAGCAGCAACATTAATACAAAATATTCAATAAAGAATGTTTTTATTTTTAGAATAATGTTGGCAGTACAGGGTTCACATGAATTGAAAATAAAACACTGGCCCTGGAAGTGATAAGCATGGAATAACTAGTATGACAATAACAAGAGTGACTCAAGCAGGTGGAAGAGTAAAAAGTTTAATATTAATAATTTCGTCAATGAGAACTGTGACAGTAATATAGGTAATGAGAATAAGTGTATCAGTGTAAATAGTCATACATTGACAAACATGACAGGCATGTTAACAATCATAGCAAGTGTGATTGTGGTATATGTATGTAACATATGTCATTGAACATTGTAACAGTGTCATATGTCAATGAACAGTGTGACTTTGACATATATCAATAAACAGTATGACGGTGACATGTCAGTGGACAGTATGATTGACATTTATCAATAAACAGTATAACAGTGACATATATCACTGAACAGTTTGCAACAAATATCAGTGGACGGGGTAACTGAGACATATGTCAATGAATAGTATGATTGTGGCATATGTCAATATGCCACATCCATGACTGGGACAAGTGATCTAATAATGTCATAATAAGTGTGAGTATAATATGTCACATTGACACCATAATGGGTATGACAGTGATAATTGTGATATGTATCAATGAATAGATTGATTATTTGGGATTCTTTTTGGTGGGTAAGGGAGAGTCACTTGCAGCAAGTGTAGTATAACTCCTATGGCTGTGTGGTAAGAAGCTTGCTTCCCAACCATATAGTTCCAGGTTCAGTCCCACTGTGAAGCACCTCGGGCAAGTGTCTTCTATTATAGCCTCAGGCTGACCAAAGCCTTCTGAGTGGATTTGGTAGACAGAAACTGAAAGAAACTTGTTGTTTATATACATGTATATATCTATGTGTGTGTTTTGTGTCTGTGTTTGTCTCCCACCACCACTTGATAACCGGTGTTAGTGTGTTTGCATCCCCATAACTTAGTAGTTCAGCAAAAGAGACCAATAGAATAAGTACTAGGTTTAAAGAATGACTACCGGGTTTGATTCATTTAACTAAAAAATTTTTCCAGACGGCACCCTAGTATGGCTGCAGTCTAATGACAGAAACAAGTAAATGATAAAAGATAAGACATACATACACACATGCATATGCACACACTCACACACACACACACACATATATATATCTATGTATGTATGAGGGAGAGTCAAAAATGATATGCACTCTTTCTTTCTCAATGTATTTATACAAAAGCAGGGGATAAACAAGTACATCATTTTTCTATCTAGTCTCCTTTCTTTTCAATGCACTTGGTCCAGCTGTCCACAAGCTTGCTTATTCCCTCCAAGAAGAAGGTTTTTGGTTGGTCATTCAACCATTTATGCACCACTTCCTTTACGTCTTCATCCATAGGAAATCAATGACTTCATAAACCATCTTTGAGTGGTCCAAAGATATGGTAGTCAGAAGGGGTGAGATCTGGGCTGTAGGCAAGGTGTTCTAGCACCTCAAAACCCAATTGGTTAATGGTTTCAATGGCCTAGGCAGCTGTGTGTTGTCATGCAACAACAAAACTTTCTTCAACAGTAGGCTTTCGTGCTTACTGCTAAGTGCTGGCTTCAGTTAGTTGGCCAGTAAAGCACTGTTTCTTGCATTGTTGATCATACACCCCTTTTCCAGAGAAATCGGATCACTGCTCTTTGTTCTTCTTTGGTGCACATTGCTAGTGGAGCGGCCATGCTTATACTGTAAAGCCAGAAAGAAAAATGGCACGATCAAGCTCAAACTTCAATCATGCAACCACAGTAGTACCAACTATAAGCATGCATGTGCAGAAGGCATTGTGGCAATAATAAAGATATGTTATGGCGAAAGTGCGGATAATTTGTGACTTCCACTCGTATATACACATATGGGATGCTTGTGCAATTAAGAAGTTTTGCTTTCCAGCCTCATTATTTGGGGTTCCATTCTACTGCACAATACCTTAATTAAGTGTTTTACTATAGCCCCAAGGCAGCCAAAGCCTTGTGAGTGAATTTGGTAGAAAGAAACTGAAAGAAGCCCATCATATGTATGTATTTTTGCATGAATGTATTTATGTATGTGTGTATGTGAGTGTGTGTGTGTGAAAGAGTGTGCATATATTTTGTCTCCTTGTCTTAACACCACTTGATTATTGTAAATGAGCATCATTGTCATACAAGCAGTGTTATGCATTTCCATTATTCTGCAAAAACGTTTGGCTACGGAGAAATATTACCTTACTTGGAAACAGGTAAGGGTTGGTGACAAGCTAGACACACTGCCTTGATAAATTCCACCCACACAAGCGTAAAAAAGTAGATGTTAAAAAATATGATGATAATGATGAGGGTGTGCATGTGTGTGTGAGTTATGTACCAAAATGCTAATTTCCCACAACAGCAGCTTGCCTATACTCAAGAAAATGTTGAATGGAAATTGCGATGCTCATGTGACAGAATGTTGGCTTCAAACTTTGGCACAAGGCCAGCAATTTTGCAGGAGAGGGGAGTTGATTATATCGACCCCAGTGCTCAACTGGTACTTTATTTATTGACCACAAAAGGATGAAAGGCAAAGTTGACCTCAGCAGCATTTGAGCTGAGAATGTAAAGTTGGAAGGAATGCCTCTAGGCATTTTGTTGAGCACAGTCATGACTCTTATAACACCTTGCTTTAATGTCATAGAATATTCCTTTCTACTCTAGGCTCAAGGCTCTAATTTTTGTGGGGAGGGGGCAGTCAATTAGATTGATACCAGTATGCAACTGGTACTTAATTTATTGACCCCAAAAGGATGAAAGGCTAAGTCGACCTCAACAAATTTTGAACTCAGAATGTAAAGACAGACAAAATACCACTAAGCTTTTCCCCTGGCATGCTAATGTTTTTGCCACCTCGCTACCTTAATGTCATAGAATATTAAAAGAGGATTCAAGAAGTAAGTGATAATATTGGCACCAGTTAATTGATATATTAAAGTATTTAGGTGATATGTTAGTATCAATATTAGTCCAT
>NC_042999.1:135937249-135942249 GCF_006345805.1 Octopus sinensis | reverse complement strand
TTTTGTCATTAAGAAATGATTAATCCATTGACATGGTATGAAAATTTTTTTAATTCAGGATACTGGAGTATAGTTACATGCTTAAGCTATATAGACTTTTGCTGTGGAATGAAACTCAAAGCAGCAAATACACCCCAAGATTTTTTTTCAACAGCAGGACTTTGTTTTAGATATATGCCTCAGTATTCTACATTTCTTAATACCCATACTCTGTTGGGTTAGAACTTATCATGAGAATTTTATTCCAAAAGAATTTTAGAATTTTATGCTTTTAACATGGAAATATTCTTTGATATACTGAAATATTTAATAACAAAGTCAAATGGCAGTGCCCCAGCATGGCCACAGCTTGTGAGCTGAAACTAGATAAAATGAAAAAAAAATGATACAAAACATCTTTGAAGTCATTGTATCTTTATAAACATGTATACATATGTATCTGTGTACATGTGCTCAACACATTTCTGTGCATGTTCCTATGGACTTTATGTAATGTTACAAGCTGTCAGTTTTAAAATGCATTTAACAGTTTAGACAAGACTTTCATGTAATTCTAATTCTGACCAGTGCAGTACCATAATCATGTAAACTGGGCCATCACATCAATGCATGTTTAAGATTGCACTCATCTTATATGGACTGTAATTATAACAAATAATTACTTGTCAGTTTTCCATAGATTTCATAATTTATTAACATTTTTCTGCCTTTTATCTAAACGACTAAAATTGTTAGAATGAAGACAACCATTGCAAATCAAGTTGTCAGTGTGGAAAGTTCTGTGCAAAATAAGCAGTGCAATCTGATTCATAAAGATAGTAACATAAATATTGTTTGACTAAATTACTATGAGCATATTTTTCTATCACTTCACAAAATTCTCCTGTCAGCAAAAGATTCAGAGGAGCAGTCAAAATACAACTTTGATCAAACTAATCATTATCATTTACACAAAATTGATCACACATCTTTGGTTTCCTCTTGTCTGTATGTTAATGTAAATACAACTGTTTCAAATTAAGGAATCGACTACAAAGTTTACAAGAGTTGCTTTCTCCTTCTTTTCTTAATGTTTCTTTAATAATGTGGTGTCATACTTTGTAAGTGACTTCATTTATCACACAACAATTATTTATTTATTTGTTTATTTTTATTGTTTATTTATTTATTTTATTCTGTTTGGTTGGAATCAACAAATATTAATCCCAATTGCTGCTATAAATCAAACCATAACTAAGTGTCATGCCAATTTCCTCACAGATAAATTAGAGCAGTAGTAATTGATAGAAAAGCAATGTCTTCACATGACTTATAAGGTTTCTATATCATTAAAACTGATTTTTCTCTCTATATATCATCATCATTGTCACTCAAAAGACAGTGGATGACAGACTCATCATAACATTGAATGAGCTACTTTGTAAGCTCCTAGCTATGCCTACTTTGTAAGCTCCTAGCGATGCCTCTTTGTGTTCCAGGTTCAAATTCTACATGTGATTAATTTTGTTTTTTCAACCTTTCATGCCTTTTTACCTGTATGGTATTGCCCAACATGTCCATTAAACATCACTGGCTATAATACTGATGTCACTGTCATTTTTATCAAGGTAGTTTGCAGAGAAGCGGAGAGTGCTAATAAAAACCATTCTGTTCGTTGATTATAGTGTATATGCAGAAATAAATTTCACTCTAATGACTGTCTAGACCAGTGGTTCTCAACCATCTTTTTATCTATGAACCCTTTTGATTAATATTTTATTCTGGTGGACCCCATAGCTATTTGATGTTTTTAAATGAGTTTTATAGATACTTCTTTCAAAATTTTCATTTTGTTTTTCACACATTCACTTGTGTAGTTTCAACTATGTAAAACATTAGAGAAAGAAACCTGGCTGTTTCTTGTAATAAATATCCATTTCCCAAGGACTGGGATAAACAAAACTTGATATAATTATTAGTCCTTCTCTACATAGTCACCACCAATGGTGACACACTTCTCTCATTACATTATGCAGCTGTGAAGACCTCATCTGTAGAAGCCAGTAGGTTGTGTCTGAAGCAAAGACTTTACCTCACAGATAAGTTCATCATCTGAAAAGTGCTTCCCCTTCAAAAAAGATTTCATGGTTGGAAAGAGATAAAAGTCAGATGGTGCGAGGTCAGGAGAGTAAGGGGGGTGAGGAAGAATTTCTTAGCTGCAGGTGTGTGCTTTCATCTGGGCAACATTCACATTGTGAACTGGGGTGTTGTCTTGGAGAAGACGGACTCCTTTGGACAGCATGCCACACCCCTCAGCTTTGACAATATCCCACAGTTTTTGCAACAGAGAAGTATATATCCCGTTAATTGTGGTGCCCTTTGCCAGAAAATTCATCATCACTACTCTACACTGGTCCCAAAATACTGTGAGCAACACCTTGCCTGCTGAGAGTTGGACGCAAGCCTTCTTTGAAAGTGGTGAGTTATTGTGCTTCCATTGTTTCAACTGGACTTTAGTCTCAGGATCATAGTGATGGACCAGTGTTTCATCCTGTGATAAGTCTGCCAGAAAAGTCCTTCTCGTTTTCTTGGCACATTGCCAAAAGTGCCTGGGAGCAATTTACTCACTGCAGCTTCTGAAAAGGTGTGAGTATCCAAGGAATCCATCATGCAGGCAACTTTCACATGTGCAAATGGTCGTGAATGATTTTTTCCACAGACCCTAGACTTATCTTCACTTCTTGGCCTAATTGCTGAGCAGTTATGAGGTGTTCCTCCAAAATTGTGGCTTCCACTTTATGGATGGTGTCATCATCAATGGCAGAATGTGGTCGTCCAGGAATAGGAGAAGTCTCCGCCAATGTCCAACCACATTTGAACTAGCAATGCCAGTGCTTGAATATGTTGTATGAGGGTGCATCATTACCATACACTTCTTTCATCCCATCAAAAGTCTCTTTTGGTGTCCAATCTTTCAAGTATAAGAACCTGATCACTAATCAGCATTCAGTTGCCTCCATTATAGCACCTTAGTCCACTTCAGCAGCTGTAAACGACAAACAAATACTAGTGGAAAACTACAATTTACAATGTGACATGTAGAGACATTTATGATTATATTTGTACAAGTTCTATTTCTTGCACTAACCAGAAGTGGGTCAAGGGAAATCTTTAATGAACACCCCTTGTATATACACACACACACACACATGATGGGCCTCCACATAATTTTCATCTTGCAAATTTTGTTCACAAGGCATTGGTTGACATGAGACAATGTCATGAAACACTTTCCAATGACATGAGACACTTTCCAAGAGCAAAACTTTTGGCTGCAATGTGAAATTCTTAACCATATAGCTGTGTCAGATGTGAAAGAAGAGAAAATGGTGCATAAATTGATTAATTAGACAAGTTCATAACAGGAACAGTAGTAAAAAAAAATAAAGAAAGAATAGGAGAATGGAAAATGTTTGGAAGAGGGAAGAGAAATTAGAAGTTTACTTGTCTGTATTTTCCATTATTGTAACATGTGTTGTACAAACATTAAGAAAGATAGAATAGATAGAGATTGTAAGAGACATATTTATAGTGGGGACATTAGTTAGAAAATGAAAGCATTCCTTGAGGTTATTGAAACAACAGAGAGACAGAGAGAGAGTGAGAGATAGGTAGGAGAAATTATGGGGTAAAAAGAGAAAAATATGCATAATGTGAGCATTAGATACATTCATAATAGGGACAATAGTAGGAAGTAAGAGAAAGGATAAGTTAATGAAGAATATTAGGGGAAGAGAAAGAAAGTTAGAGGCTTGCTTATCTAATTTTTTTTATTATTGTAACATATATAATCTAAGAGTACTAAAGTAAGTTTATTACAATATGTTTTACCAAATGCACACATTATTTGATACAGAACTCAGTACAGTTGGTAGAGTAGATAAATATATCAAACGTTGAGTCTATTCTGAGTTGCCTCCTTAGTTGGGCTATGCACGTATATGTATGTATATAGGTAGGTATGTATATATGTATATGTGCTTATATTCAAGTATGCATGTTCGTTCATTCATTAATTTTCTTCTGTTTTTGATTATCTAAATTACTCCTCTGAGGAAGGAGCTGGTTTCTAACAAGGATTCAAAGCTCTTTCAGTGGAATGTAGGTAACAAAAAAAAATGTCACATTTGAAACTTGAGAAAAGTCTTGTATATTTTTACTGTTCCACTTACAATTTGTATTTGTAATGTTTGAGTTAGCTGGTTGATTTCTTTTTGTGAAAACCCTCACTTATCCAGATTGTCATTTTCTCACATTTACTCACATTAGATATTTACTCACAAAACGAAGTGCACCAATTATTTTTGTTATGAATGTGAAGTTATTATCTGGATATAGAAGATGGAGATTTTGAAGCAGATATCCATAGTTATCCTTTTCTTTTGGTTTTCAAAGAGATATTCACATCAGCAGGACAGGTGACCCCTATGATGGTTCATAAGTATTTATTGTGTGCATGCATATATTATGTATATTTGTGTGTGTGTGTGTGTGTATGCATGTAAATATATATATATAATATATATATATATATATATATATATATATATATATATATATATGTATACACACACACACACATATATATATATATACAAGTCATCGTCATCTTATGACCTATCTGACTTACGATCAATTGACTTTACGATGATTGGCATGCCATCTTCCTCAGCAATAATAAATAGTCCAGTTGAAATATAATGGGTTTAATTTCTTAGAAATTAACCCATCTACGGATGTTGTCAGCTAACAAATACTTCCCCTAGGTTTGGTTATCAATTGCCACTGTGCTGGATGACTATCCTTTCATAGAGACATCGAGGCAACTTCATGTTTGTTTATAAGACAACTGCTTGAGACTCAAAAATTTTTGACTAACACCAGTATAATAGTATAATACAGAATGCTGTGTGTTACTTTTACCTGAAAAAGTGCCTTAAGAATTTTAAAAAATTAAACCA
>NC_042999.1:135577249-135589749 GCF_006345805.1 Octopus sinensis | reverse complement strand
CACACATGCACTTGCTAGCACTCACAGCCTTCTAACCTTAATACCAATTGTAAATAAAATCTTATCTTCTCTCAAACAGTGGAATGGTCTTGTAGTCAATTCATCTATATTCTGTTGGTACTGCATTGTATAAAATTGTATTAATGGCTTATCTTATTTCGCTAGGAATGCGACCGTGTGACTTACCTATATCACCAACCTCAACATACGGTCGTATTCTCTACAATACGCTGCAGATTGGCACAACAGAGTAAGAGACAAATTGCGCTAATATCAACCAATCAGAATAGTGGACACAACGAGGTCCAAATAGCAGCCAAAGGTTAGCTTTTATCTGCTACGTTCGAAAGCACGTATATATAATAAAGGGGAGAGAGGAATTTCACTCGAGTGTACGCTACAAGCTACATAAAATGTTATAAAAAAACAATTGTCGAGAATCAATTCATTTTATTTGCTTAAAACTTTGAACTTCAATATTCAAACCACAAGTTGATCGTGTTCATATTAATGCAGATGGTTGGCAGCCAGCCAGCCTTGAAACTAAAGTATACTATTGGACTAGAATTAGCAATAATGATGAAATACACTTAACATTGACAGATCACAATGTGAAGAGGGTTTTAATCGACTTATATTGATTTCTTACATTGGAACAATGCTACACATTTTAGGGAGGGTATGTTTACTTCATTAAATGGACATCACTATTTTTGACTAGTACTTTAATTTATCGATCTCAGAGAACAAAAGGAATACTTGGCTTTGAAAGGAATTGAAATTGGAACGTAAAAGACTGCAACTAAATATTACAAGATATTTTATCCAACGCAAATAATACTGCCGACCTACCATCCTTTGTTAAATACTGACATAGAAAAGGAAAATGTGTTATGTTAATGTCTGTCTGTGAAGTATCAGCGACATTATTTAAAAAAATATTTTGATAGATCTCTTCATGAGATACAAATCAAAATACCTCGATGCATGTGTGTGCGCGTGTGTTCGTGTGTGTGTGTATACGTGCGCGCGCATGTGTTTCATGGACAAAATATGCAACGATAAGAAATGAAAGGATGTCGCGGCAATCGCTTATAGGAATCATACAAGAAGCATATACGTGCAAGAACAATACAGGATGTGTATAATAAGCACTTCTAAAAGTATGAGAAACAACGAAATACCTGAATCAGATTTGAAAACACTGCCAGTAATCTAATATCTTAATCACTCGGTCAAACTGGCTCCATGTCAACCGACTGACTCCAATCAGAATACACGGTTATGTCGACTTCAGTTATAACCGATGCGATATATCCATCATAACTAAAGTAAAAAAATCACCAGATTAAAACCCACACAGTACCTGATGATTCTTCTCGACGGTCATGCAAATCAATAGCATTATCAATCAAAAACTACAAGGGTTGTCCAGCAAGTAATTCAAAATTGGGCGTAACTCTTGTTAACTGACATAAGTCGTTCAAGTTTCACATGCTGGTAGAATAATTCTTTTTTTGTTCAAAAGTGCTATTGTATATAGTCTCCATCACAAGCAATTTGCGCCATCGTCGAGCCCAGTTCTTGAAACCTCTTTGTCAACTCTGGTGTGCACTGTTGTATCTCCTTTTCACAAGTACTTTCATCTCATCTGTCATCAAATTTTTGTTTCCAACGACCGTATTTTATTGAACCGTGCAGGGGACACCAAATCTGGGCTGTATGGTGGATGAGGATCACAGAAATTTGTGTTTAGTCACACATTGCCATGGTGAATACGGATCATTTCAGATTTTTGATCAGTCTTTTCCTCAAATGACTTTTCTGAGGTTTTTGAGCGTCTTAATGTACTAGCCGCTGGTCAAGCTACAACTACGTCTTAGAAAATCAAGGAGAATGACAACCTTCTGATCACCTAAAAAAGAGAAGGTTAAATTGTTACTATCACATCCGTTTCCCTTTGAAGGTGAAAGTTATGTTTTCTCTGTGATTTTTGATGTTTTGAACGAATCTGACCATTAAAACCATCACTCGTTCTTTAAGTATCCCCATCCCTATACTTAGTGAAATGCAGCACAAACAGTAAAGTGGAGATGTCAGCAGATTCTGATGGTAAACGTGAAATTTTAACAGAGTCTACTGGTAACCGCGTAATGTTAGAAAACTCAGATAGTAGGCGCAAAAGTCAACAACTTTTAATTTAATCTTTTCTACTCTTGGCACAAGGCCCGAAAGCTTTTGGGGAGGGGCTATTTAATTTATCGGTCCCGAAAGGATGAACGGCAAAGTCGACCTCGGCGGAATTTGAACTCACAACGT
The DNA here is from genome assembly GCF_006345805.1 of Octopus sinensis. Lineage (NCBI taxonomy): Eukaryota > Metazoa > Mollusca > Cephalopoda > Octopoda > Octopodidae > Octopus > Octopus sinensis. The sequence continues at coordinate 135,587,430 of NC_042999.1, read as the reverse complement.
AAAGATAGACGAAATACCTATTTCTTTACTCCCCACAAGGGACTAAAAACAGAGGAGACAAACAAAGATAGACAGACGGTTTAAGTCATTTATATCGACCCCAGTGCGTAAATGGTACTTAATTTATCGGTTCCGAAAGGATGAAAGGCAAAGTCGACCTCGGCGGAATTTGAACTCACAACGTAAAGATAGACGAAATACCTATTTCTTTACTACCCACAAGGGGCTAAACACAGAGAGGACAAACAAGGACAGACAAACAGATTAAGTCGATTACATCGACCCCAGTGCGTAACTGGTACTTAATTTATCGACCCCAAAAGGATGAAAGGCAAAGTCGACCTCGGCGGAATTTGAACTCAGAACGTAACGGCAAACGAAATACCGCTAAGCATTTGGCCCGGCCTGCTAACGATTCTGCAAGCTCACAGCCAACAACTTTTAATTTAATGGTAAACGTGAAATGTCAGCAAAGACTTATAGTAAACGAGAAATTTGAGTGACTAAGCTTAAATGACGGGGAATCTGAGATTTGATGTTAAAAGTTAAATTCAAGATTATGATGTTAAAGCAAGATCTCATCAGACTCTGACAGTGATTTATCAGCAAGTTCAATGGTTAGCAGATGTCCTCAGAGTCTAATAATAGAAAATAGAAAATTCTAATTAGGATCCAGAGAAACTGGTTTAATAATGTAAATTTGTCAATTAGTAACCGAAGTACCACTAAAACCTCGCTAAAGCGAATGGTTTAAGTTACTATTAAGGACATGTTATTTTTCTCCAGAAACACAAGAGGTACTTATATTCAAATATAGAAATCATGAACAGCTAAAAAAGAGTCTCTTCTTCTGACCACCAGCTTTTCCTCTTTCCTCCTATCTCATTCTCTTTCTTTCTCTTTCTCTCTCAAAGAATAACATAAAACGTAAATACTGACACATACACATACACCCCCGTGTATGTATGTTTGTGTATGTACGTGCGTGTGTGTAAGTATTGTGAATAACATTGGCAAGTTAGAAATTCTTTTATATTTTTTCTTCCAATTTATTCAAAGCAGTTTTGATGAAACAAATTCTAAAAGTAAATAACATTTCAGCTGTGATTTTTCTAAAATTCGCCGAGGCAGTACATTTGCCTGTCTGTCTACCTACCTGCCTGCCTGCCTGCCTTACCTATTTCTTTACTACCCACAAGGGGCTAAACACAGAGGGGACAAACAAGGACAGATACACGGATTAAGTCGATTACATCGACCCTAGTGCGTAACTGGTACTTTATTTATCGACCCCGAAAGGATGAAAGGCAAAGTCAACCTCGGCGGAATTTGAACTCAGAACATAACGGCAGACGAAATACAGCTACGCATTTCGACCGGCGTGCTAACGTTTCTGCCAGCTCGCCGCCTCCTACCTACCTACCTACCTCCCTACCTGTGTGCGTATTTACAAGAATAAATCTATACTACTGATAAGAGAAGTATATGTATTGATACAGTGATGATATAGCCAAGAAGATGGTTAGATGGTTACTCGAAATTTCATATCTGGATTATTCCTCACAGTCGCCGAAGACAAGAAAACAACAATTTTCACTTCGAATGGCAGTTCACTGGTGGTTCATCCTAGACGAAATAGCTCGCCTGTCGATTTTTCTGGAATAATCTAGATTTGAAACTCCCAGTGAGGATTTCCAGGCTATACTGGGACCATATCAATATATACGTATTCACACACGCACTCGCGCACACACACACACACACACACACACACACACACACACACACACACACACGCACGTACACACGCGCGAACGCCCACAATGCACAAACACAGATATATATATATTAAAGTATGCTTTAGCATTCTTGATGTAGCAACCCAAGAAATTTTAGTTAAAATTGCATCATTAGCAATGGAGAATAATTAACCAAATAACTAATTCTTTCCATGATGCGCATCGGAGATAACTCTGAAGTTATATTTTAAATTGGCATAAATTGCTGCATACATGTCAACATTTTATGCCCGAAAAAAAAAAAAAAGAAAAAGAAAAAACATCCCTGAAACTTAGATCTATTATAGTGCAAGGATTATATGGGAATTTTTACCGTGAAATAGTAAATAATTAGAGTAAAACTCACAAGAACTGCGGCACATCATTTTCCGTCGTCTCAAAAAAGCTGATACATATATCTATCCAGAAGGATAGATATATCTTAGATTTAGTTGGTGGTTTTGTTGTCTCTATTTTAGCTTTTGGTGAAGTAGAAGAGGTTAGAAAGGGTCAAGTGGTGAAGACATTATTTCGGCCTAGCTAAAGGCATCTGGAAAATGTAAAATTGCTGTCAGAGAAAAGCCATTGTTCCATCGTGAGAAAAGTTCTGTTGCAGTGTTAATTTAAATTTGGCTATGGTCGATCGAATCCACTTCATGCTTGCAAAATTCACTACAAAGACGATGTTATAATAGTGCATTTTGTTCTATGCTGTGCGCAGGTTATGCTGTATGTATTTCTAAAGCAAATGTATATGCATACCTCGTGCATATTAAAGTATACAGAAAATATATATTTATATACATAAAAATGACATGTATATAATGTTATCTGTATTTGTGTGGGCGTGTTCGTATGTGGGAATTTATATAAATGTAATATAAATGTTATATCTGTATCTATGTATACAAGCATATATGTGTATATGTACATATATACATTATGTTATTTGTACAAATAACACAATGCACATACATATAAATGACATCACCATTTCTTAACGAATCCTTATCCAAATTAAGGAAGGAGATTCAGATGCACTCGGAATAATGCAAGAAAAGAGAAGAGATTGAAAGTTATAATGGAGTAGCAGTTGTGTAGGACGGAATGTCTGAGGTGCAATTGTCAGTTTTTCAGGTGACAGTATATTGTTTTCTCCATTCTTTTTTATATTCTTTTCTACATTGTGTCGGTCCCTCACTTACATACAGACTCTCTCTCTCTCTCTCTCTCTCGCTCTCTCTCGCGTGCGCTCACACACGCACACGCACGCACACACACTGCTTTATTGTCATTGAATTTGGTGCAATTGAAGTAGACTTCTATTAAATTTAGTTCTCAGTACATGATATAAATGTGGAAATTTATATTTTGAGATGCAAAGAAGCCTTAAATAAATCTATACATATGAATACATATATTTTTCTAGATATGCAGTGAAGAGCTTTAGAAAGATGTTATCTCCTTGTTTGACGTCCTTCACAAATAGAACTATTACCGGTGGTGATATCAGTTATATCAGTGATGCATTCAGAGATCACATCCCTGAGTAGTTTGATATATTGAGCCTTGACACCTTGCATTTCCAGTGATTTCAATTTCTCTATGCGATCGATGGCGTTTTGGTCGTCGATAGAAACGATGCACAGAGGCAGCTTGTATTGTTCCGCTCGTTCTATCAGCTGCGCTAGAGTGAATACGTGAACCATCGTACTGACGTTCTTCCGGAAAACAAAAACATGGTTACTCCCTCGGCTGTTGGTCATCAAGATGTTTCGATAATCTGATGACTATAGCCTTTGTAAATCTCTCTATATATAAACGGCAGTTTGTCTGTCTGTGTGTCTGTGTGTCTGTCAGGTTGTACCCTCACTCTGACCACGGCTTTCAACCGATTCTGATGAAACTTGACACACACATAGCCCAATGTCATAATTCAAAACTAACGCAGCGAAAATTTTGAAAAGTTCCCCCAGTTCTGAAACAAAATCGATAAATTCCACATGGGTCGAGAATCTAAGCTTTTTATATGCAACACGTTTTCTACAGACTGTCTAGGGGACGCAACTCGACCTTTTTAACTCTCGGAACACGTGGGGTAAGTATCCCAAAATGTATAAAAATGTATAAAAACGGCAAAAAAGCGGGCAGCAATGTGAGTGACAACAACGAAAAAGTCAAAAGTGACCAAACTGAACAAACGAATGGAAAAGGTTTTTTGGTGCACACGACAAAAGCGGTTTATAATAAACCAAAAGTTTGCAAGTAGCGTCCGAGGACCCTTAGGGTGCGTCAAAAATTTAAGGTAAAACGTTTGGGGTGGTAGTTATAAAGAAAGTGTAAACAAAAAAAGTATTTGAATAACTTGCGGCTGCAGCAGCTATTAGCAGAAGTGGGGGTAAAGTCGCGAATGTAATTTCTTCCTGGTAGGAATTGGTTGGGTTGAATTATCGATAGCTGTTTGATAGTTATTTGGGAGTGAAGAGAAGACATTGCAACCTACACATGCGCCTTCGTTCCCTAGAGGGAAAGGAGTAGATTGGGATTAGTTGTTGCCTACTAGGGGCAACATACCCGGGCAACGCCGGGCTATGCTGCTAGTAGCTTATAGAGGTGAGACAAGAGGCATACGGGTCGATAGTTTTCTTAAATCTTCTTTATGACCCTCTTTATGAAACGAGATTGTATTCGATTCTTTCTATGCGAAGGGATTTTACCCTCCTTAGACAGCGATTGAAATGTAGGATGATGATTTTCTACTGCTCTTCATCTCTGTGCCTTAATATCTGTGCCTTAATATCTGTGTGTGTGTGTGTGTGTGTGTGTGTGTGTGTGTGTATGCGGGCGCATGTATGAATGTGGATAAGCACACACACACACACACACACACACACACACACATACACATACACACATATACATATATAGGATCTTTACCTTTTGATCGACAGATTTAAAAAATGATTTTTTTGAAACTAAACACTTTCAAACTTCGGACACTAGTAGAATGTGTCATATAAAACATCTTTTAATCTTAGCGTTTTTGAGAAAATCTTAATTTAGGAAGTTATTTCATCTTAAAATAGTCGTATTTCGGTAATTTCAACCAATCAATGACGTGTATTCAGCTGAATAAAATTACTGCCGTTGTTTGTCCCGAGAGTTTACAAATGCGACGCTATGTTTTACCGTTCTACGGTGAAACTGGTATCTCAGGAATACGCGAACATGCACGCCACAGGTCACTGTAAATAGTTGTTCCTAGCAAAATTGATTGACGAATGCATTCTTCGAGAGTATTACGATCTCTAGAAGGTCCAGCGAAAAGAAAAAAAATTCAAATTTCGCGACACGCACCACCAAAAGCCTACTATGCGGGTAGCATTCAACCCCGGCTGTATTTTCTTTTTGAGAAGACTGTTTCGTCTATTTCAACAATTCTGTCAGGACCACGAATTTTCGTCGGATTACGCAGCAATTCGTCTGCACAGGTTTCTTCAAGTTATTTTTGTAATCGACTGCTGTTGTTTGCACCAATTCTTAATTATTTACAAAACTTGTCATCATCTCTTTCATCCTGCAGTATATAAACAAAATGATAGTTCTAAGTGGAAGGGTTCACCCTAATTCATTGTCATGGGAATTTTTTCGAGAAGAATGGCTATTCGCGGAGTTGTCATGCCAACAGTTTCAACCTTCGCTGTGAGGACAGTGGCTTAAATTTCATTGGCTAAAAATACGTAACTTTAAATGCTTTTAACTTCTTTATCACTAATTTTCCAAAGTAATAACAACAATATTCGGTATCATTATGCAAAACTGTACCAAAAGTACACTTTTTGAAATTTTCAGTTTTAAAGAATTGTGGTTGGAAGTAAACGAAAAAGATCCGATTTTCAACTCAAATGTTTTTTTTTCCACTAATATTTCATTCCAACTTTCCCCATCCCCAACCAAATGAAGCAAAAGCGTATATACTTCAAGCACTAAAAAAGGCTATGTACTTCCGACTAGCATATCTGAAGAGACGGTAGTAACGTCTAGTGAAAATATTCGATGTGAAACCGTTGGTAACATTCTGACAAGTCATCTGCCATAACCTTTAATATATTCATTGGCGATACACGCGCGTGCACACAAACACACAAACACGTCCCTTTATAGAACTTCGCACATGTGCATACAGGTGGCTCTTCAGTCCAGCTTCCGTTCTAGAAGCACGTTCACAGACGTTATATGTGAATTGTCTGTCTCCTGGCATCGCAGGTTGAGTTGTGACTTCATGTACTTTACCGTTCCTTGTCAGGCCGCCTGCTGGCTTACAAATTAATCCGCATTTATTACAGACTAGCAGTATCGCCCGGCGTTGCTCAGGTTTGTAAGGGAAATAACTATAAAGCATTTTTAGAGAGTTATAGCAAAAAAATGGAAAAAAAATGATGGTAAATTTTTTTTGAGAGTTAAAAAAGGTGGAGTCCCCTAGACGGTCTGTGGTTTGGGTTTCTGATTCTCGACCCCATGTCGAATTTATCGATTTTTTTCAGAACTGGGGGAACTTTTCAAAATTTTCGCTGCGTTAGTTTTGAATTATGACATTGGGCTATGTGTGTGTCAAGTTTCATCAGAATCGGTTGAAAGCCGTGGTCAGAGTGAGGGTACGAGAAAACAGACACACAGAAAACGCACAGACAAACTGCCGTTTATATAGAGAGAGATGTTCCGTGGATGGTGAGGTAGCAAGACCATCTCGCAAGTTGGTTGATTTCTCCCTGTTTCATGTGAGTTTAGGTGGTTGACTTGCCCAGCTCTTGACAGAAGAAATCGTCCACACACACACACACATACACACACATACATACATAGATACATACATACATAGATACATACATATATACATACATACATGCATGCATACATACATACATACATACATACATACATACATACATACATACATGCATACATACATACATACATACATACATACATACATACATACATACATACATACATACATAAGAGTACGTTTGAGCTTGAGGAAAGATACGTTCTGTTGTGGAAATCAGCTGCCCTCTGGACATGAATGTAGTTAGAAAAATACAAAAGAAAGAGGACATCTATGGACCATTGGTAAGGAGTTTGTAAATCCTGTAGCCAAGATACACTTTCAGCTTCATACCTATTATTATTGACGATATAAAATACATACCAACTCGTCTGGAGCAAAGTATGGTTGAACTTGGATCTCGGGGAGAGAATGCAAATCCTTAATTTACATGCTACAAATGATCACGACATCTGGGCCTATAAAAATCTGCAAGTAACTTCTTAAGATTTAAAGAATGATGGTTAAAACGAGATGATTTCCTTCACAACCTTGCTACCATGTAGGTGGTCAATCAAAATTTATTCTAAATTAAAGAAAGACATCTCACACACACACACACATACACACACACACACACCACACACACACACACACACACTACATACATACATACATACATACATACATACATACATTCACCTAACATCAGAGGTGCATTAGGTTTTTTTTACCAACACATTTACACAAAAACCTAGTATTTCTAGGTTTTTCGAAAAAAGAGCAAAAGAAACTGAGGCGGATTCTCTAAACTCAATCTATTAGTGGCACAGTGAAGATTTATAAGACATTCTAAAGATTCTCCATCTGAGATTCTTTTGGTGAATAGATGCACACACTTGGATGTGTACATTGACAGCTCAACTAACACACTAACTCAACCCCATATTTACAAACACCCGCAACTCTCTTAACTCAAAAAGCCTTGTTGCTTTGTTAGCAACTGGCTTGAACTCTCCTAAGAAGTTAAATAAAACTCAATACATACATACATACATACATACATACATACATACATACATACATACATACATACATACTTTTTTCGAAAATAATTTTTTTTCGAAAAAAATTTTATCCTACATTAGATATAAATTTAAGCGTTCACTTCCGGACTCTCTCACTCTGTGAGGGCCTCAGTTCAAATCGCACGTGTCTCGAATGGGCTGGAGTATTTCTATTTTGGGTATATTTGGGGTACTTAATTGTGCTCATGACTTAGTGTTTGCTTCTTCCATGGGTGTGAGTAAGTATCTCATTTATTTCTTTTCCCACATGTATCACTGACGAAGGGAGGGCTGTTATGAGCTAACCCTGAAATCGGTCCGATATGGTAATAATGGAATTTTTTAGAAATTCCTGTCGACTTTTTTTCGAGTAGCGTGCGTATTGTGAAAAAATTATATGGTTAATGGACAATATGTCCAATTTTTCGGCATATTTGGCATTAGAAATTTTTTCCTTTGCCCTTATTTATGAATTGTTTATACATGCATACATACATACATACATACATACATACATACATACATACATACATACATACATACATACATACGTACATACATACATACATACGTACATACATACATATATACATACATACATACATACGTACGTACATACATACATACATACATTCATTTTTGAAATTTTTTTGTATATGTGCTCTGGTTGGTAATATGAGCCAAAACCGAAGCTTAACATAGACCGTGTGAGAAAATTTAAAAAAAAATTGTTTATTTGTATGTAAAACCTTACAATATATTGCTAGAGAAATTGCGCATTTAAATCGCAAAAGCAGAGTGGAATTATAATCATAATAAATACTTAGTAAATACACTAAAATGTATTTTCGTGAAGTTTATCAAAGTGCGCCATAGATTTGAATATTCTATATCGAATTATATACACTGGATTACATACACTGGATCCCAGGGTTCCATATAATAAAAATGAAGCGGCACAAGAAAACAAATGAATATAAGCACGCGCATGCGCACACACGTCTGTCTCTGTATGTATGTATGTATACCTTTATCTTTTACTTGTTTCAGACTGCGGCCATGCTGGGGCACGACATTGAAGAGTTTTTAGTCGAATAGATCGACTCCAGTACTTATTTTTTATTCTATCGGTCTGTTTTGCTGAACCGCTAGGTTATGGGGTAGTAAACACACTAACATCGGTTATTAAGCGGTGATGGGGGACAAACATCGACACAAAGGCACACACACAAATACACACACACACACACACATCCACTCACAAGGCTTTGGTCAGCCCGAAGCTATAGTAAAAGACACTTGCCCAAGGTGCCGTGAAGTAAGCCTAAACCTGGGACCATGTGGTTGGGAAGTAACTTTCTGTTGTGTGGACGCCTCCAGACGATGAAGTAGGCTAGCCTATTACGTAGATATAGAGGGAGAAATCTAGACGTCGGGAGTTGAGTAGAGGTCATCGGAACGTGCGATATAACAGTGGCGACGAGGATTTCGTAGCACACACAGTCACTGTGTAGTATTGCGATATAAAAGTGGCGACGAGGTTTCGGATAGTACCGAAATGGAAGAGTTACTGAAAGCAGTTGTAAAACAACAAGAGCAGCAGCAGCAGCAGCAGCAGCAGCAACTACAGAAGTTAACAGAATTGTTACTGCAGTCGAGAAATACGACAGAATCATTTTCAGCAGATGGTGTTGCAAATTCCATCGAAGAATTTCACTACAATCCGGATGAAGGAACTACTTTTGCTGCATATTACAGACGATACGAAGACATAGAGAAATATAAGGGATGGTCTAGTGAAAGGAAGGTAAGGCTCCTTTCGCGAAAGCTTGCTACTCCGGAACACGAAAGGTTTTGTAACTTTATTTTGCCGAGAAAGCCCGCGGAATTGTGTTCTGATGAAGCGATAAATATTTTGACTAATATTTTTAGCGAGAAAAGTTCGCAGTTTAACATTCGATGGGAATGTTTAAATTTAAAGAAAAACGAGTTCGATGATTTTGTAACATATGCCAGTATGGTTAATAAGGCTTGCGAAAGGTTTAAGCTGGAAGAATTAACGCCAGATATGTTCAAGGTCAATCACAAGTGTGACTATTGACTTCTTGGAAGAACTATTCGATCGTTATGGAGTGCCAGATACAATCGTGTCAGATAATAGTACACAATTCACGGCGAAGGTGTTCGAAAGATTCTGTAAGTCGGTTCAGATGAAGCATGTGTTAACTCCGCCATACCATCCAAGGTCAAATGTGTTAGCGGAAAGATTCGTCGATACATTCAAGAGAGCCTTAAGGAAGACCAGACGCGAAATCCTTGAAGATACAAATATGACAAAGTTTTTGCAGGTGTATAGAATAATACCGAATCCAAATGCAGAGTCGGGTTGGTCACCCGCAGATTTGATGTTTTCCAGAAAAATTCGTTCTATTTTTGACAAATGGTTGCCGAGCAGGAAACAGAAAATAGAAAATTCGGGAAGAAAAGCGAAATTTTTTTAACACAGGTGAC
>NC_042999.1:135552249-135572249 GCF_006345805.1 Octopus sinensis | reverse complement strand
TGGATACATTTACTTGAGTTTACTTCGTAAGCATAGGTACTGCCCTTTGATAATCATGTTAGTAAGTTTCCTTATATATATTTTTTGATAACTTCTTTTCTTAAATTTTAAAATTGAAACTACTCGTAAATAAATTGTAGTATTCCCTAGACCATTACTAGCTCACACTTTTACCTTTGGACCTCGTAGCACCTAGATGGTAGATTATATGCTTTTAACATATTGGGCTTCTAGACATCTTTTCTAGGCCGTGTTTTCTTTCCTATTCCATCTTTGTTTATATTGGATGCTCTCGTTTTTTATTATGATGAAGCTCCATGCCTTAATTCTATGAAAATGAAGAATTTTATTTTCGCAATTATTTATAGACAGCGTTTGGCAACAGATGCGGAAACGGCCGTAAGATTTGTTACGTCACCTGTTTGTTATGTCATGCTTTGTATTATATATATAAATGGTTTATAGACGAGAGAATGCACTTCATAGTGCTCAAGAAATCCAAACTTGAGCAGGTAGAGGAGTAAATGTAAGGATAAGCAAATCAGGCAAGTCAATATATATAAAATACGTTTAATACAAAAAAATGTATATATGTTTACATATAAAAAGTTATGACTTATACGAAATAGATATGGTATCAGGGAAAACAGCTGTTTCTGAGGGCTTGGTAGTCCAAAATAATGATTGGATATTGATTTTATCATCAGATAATACCAGCCTCCGTCTTCAGGTAAGAATTTTACATTTGAGGTATTGACAGTATGTATGTATGTATGTATGTATGTATGTATGTATGTATGTATGTATGTATGTATGGATGTATGTATGTATGGATGTATGTATGTATGTATGTATGTATGTATGTATGTATGTATGTTTGTATGCATGTACGTATGTATGTATGTATATCTCTGTATATATGTATGTATATATGTGTGTATGTGTGTGTGTGTATGTATGTATGTATGTATGTTTGTATGTGTGTGTGAGTGTGTGTCTTTGTGTTTGTACTTGCCCCCCCCCCATCGCCGCTTGACAACCGGTGTTGATGTGTTTATGTCCTCATAAATTAGTGATTCGGCAAAAGATCCGATAGAATGAGTAGTAGGCTTAAAAGAATAACTCCTGGGTCCGATTTGTTCGAGTAAAACCTTTCGAGGCAGTGCTCCAGTCTGGCCGCGGAGAAATGACTGAAACAAGTAAAAGAGTAAAAAGTGTAAAAGAATATCCATCGAAAAATAAAAGTATTAATTTTTTTTAAAAATATCAACAAGATTATGACTGGGAGAGAACAGTTTACTCATAGTAGTCGACCTCAGCTTCCAGCACGGCATCAAGACGGCTTCGGAACCTGTGCATGCGTTCCTCACTGTGCTCCTGGAAAGATCTTCGGACCCCTTTTTGATCTTTATCTAGTTGATATTTTTGATTTTCTAAAAATAGTTTTATTTTTCAACGGGATATTGTATTTTCTTTTCCTTTTATCCAAACTGTCAAATTTATCCCGAACATCTAGTATGTGCGCGTGTGCGTGTGTATGTAAGTATGTGTATCTCTGTAATTGTGTTTGTCCATCACCATTGCTTAACAACCGGTGTTGGTTTGTTTACGTCCCCGTAATTTAGCAGTTCGGCAAAGTAGGCCAATAGAATATGTACCAAACACTAGGGTCGATTTGTACGAGTAAACCCTTCAAGGCAGTACCCCCAGCGTGGCCGCAGTCCAATGATTGAAACAACTAAAAGATAAAAGATAAACTCTCTCCATTATGAGCCAACGAGAATCCGTCCATTATATTGCTTGGCTCTGCTAGCAATAACTACCAAAATCTCCCTAAACCCGTCATAAAAAGGGAAGGATGATCTTAGCTGAAATGCTTTTGAGCATGAGTGTGTGCGATCAGGACTAAATTTGAAGTAAACAACCAGAACCAACTTTATATTAAGTAACCAAATTAGCCAACGTCTACATCTGCTACTGTTTTCTCTCTCTTTATATTGTTTGATTTCAATCAACTCTCATTTTTTTATTTGTTATTTTTTAATGTGCTACAAAATTCATTCATGAAATATAATTTCAAAAATGATATTGTGTCGGTATGAGTAACGTGAGCAAGAGAACATGTGCTATTAACATCATAAACATTCAAGCGCTACACACGTCTACAGCAGATTCTGTTTCAAACAACCTTATCAAGAAAGATCGTTGTCCATTCTGCCCCTCCCATTATACGTTCACTACTCACTGTTTGGCTCATTCTTTCACTCGTTTTCTTTATTTTCAATGAGAGTTTCAGTTACCAACAATTTCATTTTTCTCATTACTTAATAGCTCCACCCAGTGATGATTGTCAAAAGAAAAACAAAGCGAAAAAAAACAAACTCTGATCGATGACGCATTCTAGACAGAAATTAGCAATAACATCTGCAGCAATGTACCCTTATCAGTTGCGTTGTTAAAACTTCTGTCTCAAACCGTTTCCCACACTATCCCTGAGTTAGCTCTCGGAATTTACTCTATTACCAACGTTTCTGGAGCTTGTAGTAGCAGAAGCTGGGAAGTGGGCGTTTTCTTATTTCTATTCCCCCAAAGTCCCATAAGTAGCATTTTATCAAGAGACATCTGATAAGTGGAAATATGATGTTTTTTTTTAAACATCTTGGGAAATCTTTTCAAAAGGCGACAGTTTCTTTAAAGAGGCATGGGAAATTCTTTAAATGATATATTGATGGCAATAGAGGTCACTATGGAAAATATAACGAAAATATTTTATTTTGCTATTTACCCCGCACATACATGAATTCCCTGAGGTCGAACTAAGTGTCATATTCCGTAGAAAATCGAACTTTTTACAAAGAAAAGCACACCCTAACATATATCATTGCGAATGATAACTCTGCACAATACTTAGACTAACACGTGTCTTAAATATAATGTTTTAATATACTATGATTAAACTGAATATTTTTTTATATACGTTATTTATTCTTAATTGAAAAGGGAGCAGCGGGTTGGCGGAATCGGTAATGCGAGGGGAAAGTCTTGCAGAAGTATTTAGTCACATTCATTTGTATTTTGAGTACCAGTCATCTACGGAAGAAAACTGATCAAATCACCTACACCCTTTTTCTCAAAATTGTATAAATGCAGTAAACCATTATTATTTACTGTTAGAAGGATATTAGATAGGTAGAGTGCGGTGTACCGACCGAAATGTCTAGCGATATTTAGTTACATCATTTAATGGCTGAAACATCACTCAAGTACAGTATTTGATGAAACCAATTACATCCTCACTCAAAAAATGTTGTTAAACTCAAAGTCAACCACAATCAAGTAGACTTATAATCAAACGAATTCCAGATGTGACCATCCCTTCCTTTATTTTTTCAGACTGTGTATCTAGGACTATATCATCTTGTGTATCCTTTCCTCATATAAAACAGCAAGGTGTAATTTGAGTGAGATTTGGCTGCAATTTCTAGACGGTCGTGCGACAGGTAAAGGGTTCTCCTTTATCATGATGCTTGATTAGACGAGAGATTGATGATTGTTAGGATTCACTGGTCCTGAGTATGCCCAAGCTAAAACATCTAATTTCCAGTGGCCCAATCAATCGAGCCGTAATGAGCGAGATTTATAGTTAACCATCGCAAACAGCAGGTGTATAGAAGAATTGTTGAGGGTTTGTTGGCTAGTTACTGGTTGACAAGTGTCTTTTCAAGAGGAAATTTATATTTTATCGGCTTCATGTTGCAGAAATCGAAAGTCAAAGGGGGCAGGTCCGAAAAGTTTAGAATGTTGGTATTCCATATTGACGTAACACCGAATCTTGCATAATCTTGCATAACGTAAATTTCTTGTTTCAATATCACTTTTTTTAATGTAATATGCTTTTCATAAGAACAACAAATCTGGAAATTTCAAAAGGATAAACTTCAAATACTTTCTATAACACATTGATTTCTTAAGCAAAAAAGATAATAAATTTTGTCAGGAAAGACTTAATAGGTAATTGAAATATATATATAACTACTACTACTACTACTACTACTACTACTACTACTACTACTACTACTACTACTACTACTACTACTACTACTACATGACTTGTTGTTTATGCCGAGAATAAGTAATATTTTGCAGTGTTAGAATACTTGTTCTCTTGCGATCCTATGATGAAGTGCATATTGTGTCACACTTTCTATTACGTTCTTCGGGCTAAATTTGACGACTTTTTATGTCTCCTTTTTTCAAGAAGAGACTGATGTATTGATGAACAGTCAACGGCAGAGCGGTTGGTGTCTTTCTTAATCACGACCCATACATTGTGATCGATGGGATTTACAATCGAGGATAATTAGGAAGCTAGAAATTGGGGCTGGTGAAGTCGTAGAAATTCTCCAACAATTACTTTTGATTCTTTCCTCCGGTACGGTAACGAGCCGAATACTGTTGGTACACATATAGCTTTCCAGCAGCAACTCTCACGGGCCAGGTTTTGACCAGTCTCCAGCAGCTTTACATAGCCGTATGAATTGTGCCTGAGGCTCGGTTTTAAAATGTTGAGATTAATACCTATTTCTTTATCACCCACAAGGGGCTAAACATAGAGGGGACAAACAATGACAGACAGGTATTAAGTCGATTACATCGACCCAAGTGCGTAACTGGTACTTTATTTATCGACCCCGAAAGGATGAAAGGCAAAGTCGACCTCGGCGGAATTTGAACTCAGAACGTAACGACAGACGAAATACCGCTAAGAATTTCGCCCGGCGCGCTAACGTGTCTGCCAGCTCGCCGCCTTGAGATTAATACCGGCGTATGAACGCAGTCGGAAAGCCAGTAGTGTCCTTTCTTGCTGGTCAAGGTTTCGTAGACGCCGTTGCAGCTGTTTATATCACGTCTTACAGCCTTTAAAGTGTCCACAGAGCATTGAGCAGCAGTCATAATGTCCGCATTTTGATACGTATCATCATGATACAGCGCGATCCATCATGATACAGGTAAATTCTTTTCAATATTCAGATGGGTTCCAGTCTTCCGTTTTTCTAAACTACAACTTTAATCTTTATGTTCCCCAGCGCCGTTGACTGTTCGCCAATACATAAAGCTATTCCTGAGAGGAGACATAAAAAGTCATCAAATTTGGTCTTAACACCTTGTAGATATACAGTTTTCATCTAGCAAATTCATTCACATGGCATTGGTTAGCTCGAGACTAAAGTAGAAGACACTTGCTCGTAGTGCTACGCATGGGATTGAATCTGAAACAACGTGTTTACAAAGCGCACAGCCATGTCCGCACTTTCTTCGAATAAATAAGATAAACGAATGATAAACTTTTGGAAATCATAAATGAACTTGGAGAAGTTACAATGTGTATGAGCTCTTTGCGAATGAAATAATTATTTCTTGTATTGAGACAAACATTGAAATTATTATTATTTTATTGTCTTTGCACACCTTCTAACGCTGAAAATGTACTAAGGTGCCAGCTGTTCACTACCAGTGAATTAAGGTAACACCCCTTATTTTTCGAGCACCATCCGGAGTATTCCAGCGGTTCCAAGCAGTGCTGCTTTCTGCATGTGCTCCACCCTTATTGCAGCCCCTATTTGTTCAATGTACTTCTCAGGATTTTTAATCACTCTTCCCAGGGCTCCGACAATTATTGGTATTACTACCACCTTTTTCAGCGACCACAACTGCTTAACCTCCCAAGCTAACCTGTTATATCTATCGACTTTTCTTTCTTCCTTATCGCATACATTGGCATGCTATATCTATGATCCAACATCGTTTGCTTTCTTTCTCAATTAACACTATGTCCGGTTTCCTATTATCTATCTCATGGTCGCACTGAATCTTAAAATCCTATAGGATCTTTGTATTATCGTTTTCGATGATGCCTTCGGGTTTATGTTCGTACCACTTTTTAGCTCTGTTAGATCCATACTTGTTGCAAAGTATCCAATGGACAATCCTTGCTATATTTTGATGACGTCTCTTATATTCTTTCTGGGCTAGTGGCATACATTGACTGGTAATATGCCATACGGCTTCACCATTTTGTCCACAAACTCTGCACTTATCACTTTCTGATATGTTGTCTATTCTGTATTTGAGGTAATTGGTTCTTAATGCTTGCTCTTGGGCAACACAAATTAGAGTCTCTGTTCCCGGTTTTAGTCATCCATAGCCATTTTAGTCATCCATAACCATTTTAGTCATCCATAGCCAACATTTTTCTCTGCCTGTCTTATCTTCAACATCTCTTTGAATTTGTCCATGCATTCTTTTCTTTATCCACCTATCTTCAGTTTCACTCATTCTCAAGTGCTTGTACAGTGCTTTATCTTTGCAATCTTCCATCCTACACAAGCCTGACCTTCTTACTTCCAATAATAGTGATTCTGTGGCATTTTTACATACCATGCTATGTTGTTTTCTTCTGCTCTAATGCTGCGTTCGCATCCAATCAGTCCTCTTCACCCTATTTTTCTTGGTACATACAGTCTGTCTCTGTAACGTTTTGTGGAGAGTATCCCATATCTAGTCAGCAACTTGTCTTTCTATCTAAGCTCTTTAGTTTGTCTACTGTCCATGCGATTACCCCTGCTCCATATCTAAGGAGTGAAACCACCCAGGTGTTGATAGCTTCAATCTCTTATTCCGTTCGTTTAATTTCGACTTAAGTATCAATCTCAGCCTGCGCAAGTACTCCACCTTAAATTTTTCTATCATTTCTTTCTCCATCAACTTATCCATTTCCAAAATCCCCGAGTACTCTATCTATCTGCTTCATAACCTACCCCCGGCGGTATCGCTAGCCCGTCCATACATTTGATTTTGCCTCTCTTCAAGACTAACATACCATACTTTCCCAGTCCAAACTCCATTCTGGTTTCAGCAGTTAAAGTAAGCACCGTATCAATGAGGGAACTGACTTGGGCTTCATCTTCACCATAAAGTTTGAGGTCATGCATAAATAACAATTGGTTGACTTTTTGTTGGCGGCACTTGAATTCATACCCAGCCTTTGCTTTCCTCAGAATCAGTGTTAGCGGTATCATGCACAGTACAAAGATAGTGGAGATATGCAGTCCCCTTGGAAGATGCCTCTCCTGATTTCTATTGTCCCTAAGCTTCTTCCATATGCTGTCAGTTCCGTCCTCCACTTCGCCATACTTTTTCCAAGTAATCGCTCAACATTCAATGCAATACCAAATAGGTTCATACACTCCATAAACCAAGAATGTGGGATCATATCGTACGCCTTACGATAATCGATCCATGATATGGCTAAGTTAGTTTTCCTCCTCTTGCAGTTTCTTAGTACAGTTCTGTCTACCAGGAGCTGATCCTTGTTACCTCTGCAGTAACGCTTGCAACCCTTCTGCTCATGTGGTAGGACTCCATTTTTTCCAGATGTCCGTACATTGACTCTGTGACTATTCCAGTCAATAATTTCCACATAAATGGCAAACAGGATATCGGCCTGTAATTATCTACCGTATTGCCTTTTTCGATGATTTTCAAGCACAGCACTGTCCTATCAATTGTCAACCACTCTGGTATTACTTGGTCGGCATTTAACAAGATGTTGAGTTGTGCAGACAAAGAAAAATTTGGTATTTTCAATAGTTCTTCGGACAAAATAGTATTTTTTTCGGATATAAATCAGATTAGGTAAAAGCAAGAACAGCTTTATCAGTAATATTAAGTGATGTCAGGATATACTTACCAATGTCGCCAGCACTGAGAGAGCACACATAAAATTGACACAAGAGATAACTTCTAAGAACTCAACTGACAGGCTGTAGACAAGGAGTTGCGGACACAATGCCAGACAAAATATGAGAATCCCAAGAAGGGCTCTGTTCACAGCTCAATGCACATGCTCATATAAACAGACAGCCACTTGAAGTTGTTGGATTGTATTGACTGCCAAGTGATTGCAACATTCTTGTGTTTTTATATTGGTGAATTATTGAAAACGGACTTCGTTTAACAATATAACATTGTTTAACAATATAACTATTGTTCCTACTATTTTCTCTGCGTATTGCACAATTTTTAAACGTCGCAATGTCTTCATTTAAGAAAAGTTGTCGTCAATACAGTATTGATTATTTATCTTATGGGGTTTGTTGCTTCGCTCCAGAGCAGTCAATTATGTATGTGCCACATGTGCAACAAAACTTTAAGCAACGAAACCATGAAGCATTCACGCTTAAAGTATCATTTATATTCTAAGCATGAAGGAAAAACCTTTGGCATATTTATTACAAATTAAAGCCGCATTCGAAAAGTGGAAAACGTTAATCTCTAAATTTCAGGAAACAACTAAGCAACAAGGTAACAGGATAACTGCAACGGACAACATTGCATTACTTGTCGAAAAGCTGGTACATCCTACACATTACTTCGACCTCAACTGTAATGCATAAAAAGCCTGACGCAATTATCAAGACAATTCCACTTAAGTATAACACAATTTCTCGATGTATAGATGAAATATGCCACCGGCGTCAAACATCAATCCACAATCTCTGTCAACACCAAACGCTCAGGAAAACTGAAGAAAGGGGTCTTGTTTCATGAGGACAATGTCCTTGGTTGCCGCGTGTGACTGTGGCCTTGCGTAATTGTGGCTGATCAGCCTTCCTATTCTCCTGATTTTGCCCTATCTGACTATCATTTGTTCCTCAGCACAAAGAAAAAAATCACTTGGCTTGGAACCAGTATCGCAGTGATGATAACGTCATATTATGTAACCAAGCGAGGTGACTTGCGGTTAAATATGAATAATTCTAAGTTCAATGTGTCTGCACTAGCTGCATCACGCCAGACACAGGGTTCGCATTGATGACACTTAAAAATGGTATGTATGAGCCAAAATACTTGATGTTACTGCTTTTGACGTTACTTTCAATAAAGTCTCTTGTAATGCAAAACTTTGTTTATTTAAAAGAAAATTCATAACGGTTTGTTACCAGTTCATAAATTGAGATTTTGTAATGGTTACACTTTTAATTATGTCCAAAAGTACCTATCATGAAATCTGATCATCCTTTAAAATTTAATTTAATGAAATACAATTTTAAATGATCACGTTTGTTTTCGTTTGTTTTTTTAACATGATAGTAACAGTACCTACATATCAGCGTTATTTGTTACCGCCCTTTGGTATTTTTTTTCTTTACTGTATCCTAAAATGTCAGTTTACGAATCAGTTATAAACATTTACGAAACATTTTTGGTACGCTTGTGAATATTTACTATACAGGTGGGCGTCGAAAAATGGACGATAATGCAACAAAGGGTTGGGAACCCCAGTATAATCGATTATATCGGCAACAGTATTGAATTTACCAACCTCTGGAGGAGGAAAGGCAGAGTTAACGCAGGCAAGAGTTGAACTCAGAGCATTAAAAGCTATAACAAAATACCACAATGCGTTTTGGCCGATGCTTTAACGATTCTACTAATCTGCCACTCTTTATAAAGTGACGAAAATAATTACCGCAAAATATTTTGTCTGACGCGCTAACGATTGTCAACCCACTGCCCTTAATATGAATAGTTCTAATATAGAACCATCTAAGACAAAGCCTACTAATATTATTGCTGTTTTTATGGAAGTTCCCATCTAAAGTCAGGATCGTGCGGGTTTTAATATTTTTACGTTGTGGTTTAAAGTTTCTCTTTGTTTTACTAAAGAATCATGTACAGGGTGGTGCAAAAGTAGGCTTACAATTGTACAGTTGTATATTTTATTCTTTCATTTAAAAAAAAAAAAACGTTGTATAATGTTAGTCCCGTAAATGCTCAAAATGTCCGTCTTGAACATTGACACATTCTTGGAGTCTATCAGCCACACTGCGACACACACGACACAGGTCCGGATCAGTGTTGATTTCCAGACAGGCGTCTGTAATGAACCCACGTAGTTAAAGCAGATTGCTTGATTTTCTCCGCAATACCTACTCTTTCACAATACCCCAGCAAAAAATAAGCCATCGGCATTAGATCTGGGGAATGGAGCAGCCATATAGTACTCCCACGTCACCCAATCCAGCTCCCTAGGAGTGTTTCACTGAGAAAATTATGCACATGAATTGTATAATGCGGTGGCGCCCCATCCTGTTGGAATAACACGTCACCAAAGTTCGGCATAGCCTGCATTGCGGGCACCAACTCCTTGCGCAAAATTTCAAGGTAGTTGTCACCATTAAGTGTGTCCTCAAAAATGACAGGCCCAAGGACTCTTGAACACGACAGACATACCCAAACAGTGACACGTGGCTGATTCATCACAGTTGTTAGTGTTAGGTGAGGGTTTTTGTCATACTAGTAAACACAGTTATGTCGGTTGACTCGACCTGATAACTTGAAACAGGCCACATCCGACGAAACAATCTTGTCAACGAATTGCGAGTTTTCACAAATCGCATTCAGCATGACTTCTGCGAACTCCACACGACGATCTGGATCATCCTGTGTTAGGTGTTGCAGAAAATCTAGGTCGGTATGAGGGACCTTCGTGAGATGCCCAACTTAACCGGTGCTCGTCTGGTAGGCTTCTTAGGGTTATTCACAAAAGTCAATGCTACCTGCATTGAGTTTTTCTTAATGGCAACAATTCGAGGACATCCGGATTTTGTGGCGTTCTTTACTGAATCTGTTTCTTCGAATTTGTCTCTATTTTGTAAATCGCCTGTCGTGAAGACGGCACAGGTTTCTGTCCACTTCTGGCGCACTGTTTCCGCATTTTCAAATTTCCAGTAATTCTTTAGGATCTACTTTCTTTCTTTGTCTGTCAGCTTGCCCGCCATTATACTTCACTGTCTTGTAAAAATAAAAGATATACAACTGTTAGCCTACTTTTGCACCACTCTGTATATCATTATATATCATATTTTGCGTGTCCATTCGTAGAAGTAACATAATAAACCAACTTTAAAATAACAGTGGAGCTTTATTCCTTCGTAAAGTGGTACAGTGGATCAAAACATTACAAATTCTGTTGGTTGTTGTTCATCCATCGTTTTGATAATTCAGCTTGGGTCGTCATTGGTTACATGGACTCTATCATATATTAATTTTCCTCGGAACGGCAGGATCTGCATAACTCTCCCTAATGAAAAACCCTCACCCCGCTGACTCGTAAATAATTTGTCACACCAATTTATGGAAAAAGGAGGCTCCAGAACACATACAGGATTAGTTATTTGAAATACATTACGCACAACGCTATTGGACCTTCAATCCGGCAACACTCAACCAATCACAACAAATGCCCACTCATATGATAAGTATTTTAACCAATCACTACAGATTAACGCGAGGAACCTATATAAGTCAAATGTTTTCAATATGCAATAATAGAAATTGGTCTCGCTACAATATCTAAGGAGTGGATTTATTCCACAGACTAGTCAAGCATTCTAAATAATGGTTTCAAATTTTGGCACATGGTTAGCAATTTCGGGGGAGGGGCTAAGTCCATAACACTGACTCCAGTGTTCAATTGGTATTATTTTATCGACCACAAAAGGATGGAAGGCAAAGTCGACCTCGGTGGAATTTGCACTTAGAATTTAAAGACAGACGAAATGCCGCTAAGCATTTTGGCCGGGGTGCTAACGATTCTGCCAGCTCACCGTCTTAAGCATTCCAAATATTGAAATCAAAACTGGTACTACAAATGCATTGTAGGATATTGTCTTCTTTAAGAGGAGTTCTCCAACTGTTATAAATTTTAAATGATCTAATATTCTTTGGTTACTCTGTCTTATTTCACAGCACTTTTGTGTGATGCATTTTCATTAAGGTGTACGTATTGTAAAATCGAATCAGCATAACCTCCTCTTTATAGATGCTCTATGTATCCCTTTTTGTGTGGAAAAGGAAAGAGAAGAAGACTATTTCATGTAAAGGGTTATGATTTGAGGAAATAGGTTTTCTGTGTTCTACTATCAAATATAAACATTTTTGCCAAAATTCTATCCTTGTATCAGCAGAAAATGCTGTTATTAAATTCAACTTTTTCTTAGCATTGTAAATATTTCCGGTACAAATCTTAAGATAGTCCACAAAGAAATTATGAGTTGTATTTGTGTTTCTTGATGCTGTAAACTCAAGCACAAAATGAATAGATCTTATAAAAGATAAATAGTAGATTTAACAACCAGAAAACAGATGCACAGATGGCATCCTTGGAGTTTTATATATGTCGGTCTATGTTTAGTTACATTTGTGTACGAAAATTGTTGACCACATGTTTAGGAGCCTTTCAAAAGCAGCACCTACTACTCCAGCAACCTTGTGTTGGGGTAGAGTAAGACGCCTTTTTCATAATCAGCCGATATCATCATAAGGTTTTGTCGTTTTTTATAAAAATCGAGTCAGCATAACCTACTCGTTATAGATGCTCTATGTACCCCTATACTCTGCTCTTTCCATCTACCGTCACATAAGTAACAAACTTGTGAACTTGGAGTATGTATGTATGCATGTATGCATTGTGTATATGTGAATATATGTATGTATGCATGCATGTATGTATACACGTATGTATGTATATATGTACAAGCTGAGAGAAAGAGAGAAAGAGCGAGATAGATAGAGAGAGAGAGAGAGAGAGGAAGAGGGTGTGTATATGTGCGTGTGTGTATGAGTGTATGTGTTTATGTGTGTGTGTGTGTGTGTGTGTGTGCGTGAGTATGTGCGTGCGCGCGCGCGTGTTTTTGTATGTGTGTGTGTGTGTTTTCTGATAAAAATGATAACACAATGCCAAGAATTAGCCTCGTGCCAACACGAAATTTCTTTCAGTAATAGTTTTTGGCAGGTTGATGTTCTCTGCGTCATTTGTGTGTCTGCATCCGCGCACGCGCGCGTGTGTGTGTACTTGTGCATATTCTTGTGTTTTTGCAGGAAGGGAGAGCGGACTAGGTTAATGATAATACGGATATCCATTAATGTATCAACTTTCTCCATGATTTAATTAATGCCTTATGTATAAAACGGCAATAAAATAAATAAAAAAAAAACGACAGCCAAAGTAATGAAGCAACATGTCTGATGTGCATTTTAGTCCTTTGTTCAACTTATAAAATTTGACACTCTCAATTACAGTCAACGTTACTGCTTAGATGTTAGTTTACGTCAGTCACCAAATAGCCTTTTGTTTTCCAACTGCAAATTTAAGAACATCAAGTCATGATACTTGTAGAATATTAATTACAGATTTTGGGCGGTGTCTCTCAATGTCTAAACAATAATAAATGCACATTTCTCAGTTTTAAGCATATTTTCAAAAGAACAAAAATGATTTATGCTGTATATCTCGTAAACAGTTGCAAGGTTTTGTTATGGTCGAAAGCAGCAGTGTTGGTACCTTCCTTCCTTCCTTCCTCCCTGTCTTTCTTTCTTTCTTTCTTTCTTTCTTTCTTTCTTTCTTTCTTAAAAACTAAGAATTTCTACTGTAAACTTTGCAAAGACACTTCTTTTATAAACGTCTTCCTTTCGGTTGAGACCGAATGGATGACTGTATCGGAATAACCAGATATTAGATAATGTGTATGGAAATCGCAGTTGTCCAAATATCATGATTCCTCTCTCGGCCTCAGGCCCGTCGCCAGACTTTAGTGCCTGGGGATATTTCAGAATATTTTGGGTGGCTACTAATTTGTAATAATGCCAAAGTGGAGTTTCGAAATAAGTGTATGACTGTAAATTTGAGGGTGCGCCAGTGAGTGGGGTAGTGCCGTCTAGTGCATCTGCTTAGCGACGGGCATGCTCGGTCTTGTTTATGTAATCACTCTAAAGCAGGGGTGGGCAAACTTTTTTGATCGCGGGCTGCACAGTGCGTCTTTGGAACCTTGGCGGGCCTCATTTATAAAAATCAAGTGAAAATATTTTTAAAGGCGGTTATAGACCTATAAACACAATTGATTGAAAGGAAATTTTGTGAAATATTCCTCTCGGCGGGCCGCATGAAAACCCATGGCGGGCCGTAGTTTGCCCTACCCTGCTCTAAAGTATAAGCCTTTGACGTTTGGCACTAGTTTGGCTGGATGAACCGTTCGTTAGTGTAATCGCCTTTAGATTGGTACGCCGGGTTTTCTATCTAGGATGAACTGACTTATCCCTTGCTGTTTCCAAGACCTTCATGAAGTAGTGATTATTGGCTCGACCGACAGTGATTCACGTATTAGAAAACAAACTGCTGGGTGGATAAGATATCGAATTACTAGCCCATAGGTCATGAGTTCAACTCCGATGTTGACGTTTCGATAGGACAGAATTTTAAATTCATCTACTTGTAAGGAATAGATGCCATATCATTTGAAAATGCTATTTGCAATAGACCGGCATCCTAACTAGAGGATGGTTTGTCCCTCAATTAAGCAATATCATAAGACAAGAGCTAAACATAGATTCTTAGGACATTTACAAAAACATTGATAGTTAAGACATTTAAAAAAAACAATTAGATTTCAACAATCGCTAGCTTCCTTTTTGATTTCTGGAGTCATAGTACAAGTGAATACCGTTGCGAAACCTGTCAGAAATTTTCTGTGAATTATGTTGTCGCAGTTTCAGTCTTTCAATTTTTTTCTAATCCCTTAAAATAACGAAGATGATTCCCAATCCTCTTTTCTATTTGGATAATTTCAGAGGTAGTGTAAAGATATGATGTATACAAAAAAAATTATTGTTTTAAATTTAGGAACAATGCCATGAATTTTAAGAGGAGGTGTAGGTTGATTACATCGACTATTCACTTTGTTAAAAATTGCTGTTACTTCATTTTATCGACCCCGAAAAGATGAAAGGCAAAGTTAATCTCAACGATATTTGAACACTGAGCATAAAAAGCCGGAAGAAATCTGTTCTTGTAATTCTGCCAATCCACTGCTCTTTGTTTCTAACACTAACAAAAGCACATAGCCATAAATTTGTGGTGAGGGGCTAACTGAAAACATTAACCCCAGTACTTGACAAGATATTTTAATTTATCAATCATAGAGGGACGAAAGGCAAAATAGACCTATACGAGATTTGAACTTACAGCAAATCCCGCTTAGGTTAGAAAATTTAGAGTACAGCCTCTTGACATTGAATCGTCCAATATAAAAATAGTCCGATGATGACGTCAACATCTTGGTACGCGTGTTAATAACATCTTCGAGTATAAAGCTGATACAAATATCTTACAGACTATCACTGTACCCCTCATATAGACACAACATTACTCACACACATTCTATAAAGATTTAGAATGTCCTATCAGACCCCAAACTCCAACTTCTTGTAAACGGAAGCGAGAGATATGCTGTCGTAGAAATCACTTCAAGTTTTTCCCATTTCACACCCACTAATAAGCGGTGGTGCATTCTTGAGACCACTTTGAACGTGCAAGAGTTCTCTCCTCGATTTATCACATATAAATATACCCCACTTCACACTGAAACTCACACGCCTATACAGAGACACACCTATATACACTGATAGAGACAAACACACATACACACGAACGCGCGCGCACACATACACACACAAACACATTGACACAAACATACATATGCACACGTACATATACATGCATACATACAAAGAAACATACACACATAAGTACGTGCATACACACACATGCGCACATACATAGGCGTGCTCAAACACACTCGTACCAATATACGTCTCAGTGTCCTATGAAGTGCTGACAAGCAATGAAATAATCTCACTAAAAAACATAAATTTGTGACGAAAGGAAGCTTGGTTAACAAGTTTTTCTTTATGTTCCATTAAAATTCATCATTAATAAACTTAAGAGTGGGTGTGTATTGGCGTATATGTGGGTGCGTGTGTATGAATGGGTACAAATATACGGTCATGCCACACACACACAAACACACGCACGCACACACGAACACACACATTTACTTATACATGCATACATAATCTATCTATCTATCTATCTATCTATCTATCTATCTATCTATCTATCTATCTATCTATCTATATATATATATATATATATCTATATATATATATATATAATATATATATATATATTATATATATATATATATATTATATATATATATTATATATAATATATATATATATATATATATATATATATATATAATATATATATATATATTGGTGAGCCTGTGGAAACAGTGCGGAAACCCTTAAGATTTCGTAAGATGTTTTAATACCCAAAGAGAATGCAGCTGAGATCGCAATATTCCTATCGTAAATATCTAATTTTTCCTCCTAGACAAGTATATATAAAAACAAAATTGGTCACACTGCCCCTCTCTTTTAAAAAACTTTTTTAGTTCGTCGAAGATGGTATAAATACAGATCAGCATGAATGCTTTACATTAATGTATTTACAACTAGAAACCAGTGACGGGCCGTAGATAAAATTAGTAGGGGTGATGCTTCAGAAAATTTTTACCAGTTGTTTTAATATTGTGTAAAAGGAAACAAACATATAAAAAGAAAATTTATACATAAACTTGATTGGTTTGCGTTTTAGCCTCTGTTGGGTAGAGTGTTTAATTTGTTCACTGAAAACCGCCACGAATTCCCCCCTGTTTTTCAAAATTCCTCCCTAAATCACAAATTAAGTGGGGTAGAGGAATCTGCTCTATTTTTCAAATCCTGGTAGCAACACTGTAGCTGAAGCAGAATAATAATCGAATTCTATACTTAATCACATTCAAGAATATAAATACGTTTTTTAGCGCAACACACGCGGAATCAAAATGAAACACTACATTTCATCAGCACACCAGGGTCGGCACTGCATGGATAACAGTGCTCTTTCTTCCTAGCGGGCAGCTTCTTATCTCGGACATGTGAGCATGCACACACCAACCAAACACCGCGTCGCTGGAAATGTGAAGCGCACAGTTCTATACAAGGATTTTTGTATATTTTTCATAAACTAAGGTATAGCTACTGACATTAAGCTTAAGGATTATAAAATGTACATGTTATAAAGAAAGAATTAAAGAAAAATGGACTCGTTATATTGAATGTTATCGATAATATCGAGTGGAAATAGGGACTACTGCAGTTCCGCAGTGCCTATACACGAGCCGCCACTGCTAGAAACAGTTTATCTAAGTGTCGTTAGGTAACACTATGCATATTAAATTGACATTTGTATTTGCGTTCCTTCTAGTGCTACTTAGATATTAGTTGGCGATATCGTATATATTATGTTGGAAAGAAAGTCCCTTCGAATTTCAAGATAGAAAAGAAACTAATGCTTCTTTGATCTTAATTGATATATTTAATCAAGATAATAATTCCCCTCGTTTTTCACGGCATCATCCCATCTCGTTGGCAAATTGTTGATCTCCCGGGTGTAAAATTCTTCAGGTTTCAAAGCAAAGAAATATTCAATATCAACTTTTTCAACCTCTTCACAATCCACAATTAATGAACTGTTTTCCCTCCAAATAATGGTGCACGGATCAGAAAAGATGATGGTCAGATTGAACAAGGTTAGGAGAGTAAGGAGGATGAGGCAAAACTTCTATATTCTTTTCTTGAGTGACCTCTTTTACTTTGTTTCAGTCATTTGTCTGCAGTCATGCTGGAGCACCGCCTTTAGTCGAACAAATCGACCCCAGGACTTATTCTTTGTCAGCCTAGTACTTATTGTATCGGTCTCTTTTGCCGAACCGCTAAGTTGCGCGGACGTAAGCACACCAGCATTGGTTGTCAAGCGATGTCGGGGGACAAACACAGACACACAAACATATACACATACATACATACATACATACATACATACATACATACATACATACATATATATATATATTATATATATATATATATATATATATATATATATATATTATATATATATATATATATATATATATATACATACATATATACGACGGGCTTCTTTCAGTTTCCGTCTACCAAATCCACTTACAAGGCTTTGGTCGGCCCGAGGCTATAGTAGAAGACATTTGCCCAAGGTGCCACGTAGTTGGATTGAACCCAGAACCATGTAGTTGGTAAGCAAGCTTCTTACCACACAGCCACTCCTGGGAAATATTTGCTCTTGCATTATCATGTAAGAGCAACACCTCTTTACGATTGATCGATGATAAGTGTTTTTTGTGCACATTTATTGGCAACAATACTTCTTTGCATTAACTGCTTCGCTTTTGCTGAACACTTCATCATAGATGACACCTTCATAACCCACTAAACACAGAGCGTAACTTTTCTCGTGTGAAGTCCAGCTTTGGGGATGGATTCTTCTTTTTCATTGTTTACGTTGGATATGGTGTTAGAGAATCCACTTTGCATCACTTTTGATAATTCTACTCGAGATAAAAATCGATAGCAAGTCTACTCTTCAATGACATGCACAGTGCAACTAAGACGCAGTCAAATGATAAAGGGACTGTCTGACGAAGTTAAGTTTATGAAGGTATTTTATGATCGAATTGAACTGTTTCGCTAATTCCCATACAATCAGCTTTGGATTTTCGGATCTGTTCAATCTGGCTTACAGATTTTTAATTAATTTTTTAAATCAAGCAGTTTGAATATCTCACGCAGAAAACGGTTTACTTTGAACATTTTTGACAAAATTTCGCATTTTAGAAGTTATTTCGTGCTAAAGTTGTCGTGTTTGGGTAATTTTAGCCAATCAACGACGTGTATTCGGTTGAAGAAAGCTACTGCTGTTTGCGATAGTTATCGAAGAGGAACAACTTCCGGGTCATTTCTACTTAATGTCACCACTGTTCTATCTTACTTTTTGTTTACTGCCTGTGTTGCATATTATACGCTTTATTATTATTTTTTTGGCTACCGCGTCGGAGTAACTAGTAAACGTATAGAATTGCGGGTCTGCAGCTAGTTTCTTTGTTGTTGACGTGTATGTAGTTTCAAAATGCCTTATTTTACAGCTATGAAATGTATTGTTATTGTTATGATTTTATATTACTATAACCAATGTTCGGAGGCTTAAAGCTTCATTTTCATTGACAGCACGAATGCTTCTCATCGCTTCCCTCATTGAAGAGCTCATTTTGGATTCATGCAACAAGCGATGACCCACAATGGTCGCAGTCCAATGACTGAAATTAGTAAAAGAAAAAAAAGAAAAGAATGCGCACGTGCGTGTTTATATTTGTGTGTATTTGTGAGTTAAATAGGTTGTCTGTATGTAAATATGCATGTATGTATGTATGTATGTATGTATGTATGTATGTATGTATGTATGTATGTATGTATGTATGTATGTACGTACGTATGTATGTAGGTACGTACGTACGTATGTATGTATGTATGGATGGATGGATGATGGATGTATGCATGTATGTATGTATTATGCATGCGTGTACGTATGTCTCTATGTGCGCGTGTGTTAGTATGCGCGCGCGCGCCGTTTGTGTTTGTAAGTAAGTGAGGACAGTCGCATGCGCATGCGTGTGTGCGTGTTTATGAGTTTGAGGTTGTTCGTTGGACTAATAAGTCTCTGAGTGTGTGTGTGCGTGTGTGTGTGTGTGTGTGTGTGTGTGTGTGTGTGTGTGTGTGTGTGTGCGTGTATGTGTGTGTGTATGTGTGTGTGTGTCTGTCTGTGTGTGCGTGAGAGAAAAAGAGAGAGGGAGAGACAGGGAGAGAGTGTGAGAGAGAGATGATGGATGTGTTTGTATCTGTGGGACGATGTGGGTGGGAATTATGAGTTTATGCATTAAGTTATAGGAAAGGCTGCTGTAATATACAACAGTTGGAAGTGCTAGATAATATTGCATATGAACTAATTATTCCTTTTCACTCGGTACAAGTTCAGGCTTTGAAAGGAAAGTAAATAATCGCCTGAAATGAGGCTATGAACCTTATACTAGGATATGAGACAGACCCTAGGAAATGACACTATGTCATGTGACATTCATACCCTTCTTTTCATAGCGATTTGTGATGGAATACTT
>NC_042999.1:135487249-135547249 GCF_006345805.1 Octopus sinensis | reverse complement strand
TGTTGTCTAAGAGATGTTATAAAGGTGATGTTCTGAAGATGTGGTGTGATGTTGTGGAGATAAAGTGATGATTCTGTTGCACTGGTGATGATGTAATGTTGATGTTATGTCAGTGATGTTTAGTTTTGTGAAACTCATGTTGCGTTTGGTAATGATGGAGTTGTGTAGATGAAGAAGTTATGGAGATGATGTAGCAACAATGATACTGTGTATGATATTGTGTGAGACAATGTTTGAATGTGGTATAGAGGCTGTGTTGCTTTTATAAGTGATATTGTGGTAATTAGGCTGTAGAGTTGGTGGCGATGATAATGTTATATAGGGGATTTGTGATGGTAATATCGTAGAGGAGTGCTGCGAGGGGGATGCTGTAGGGGGGTATGCGAAAATTTTTGTTGGGGAGAACAGCTTTTGTCCTAGAAGCATTTATTTTTCTGTTTTAGCCTACACTTTTTTTCTAGTTTAGCCTACACTTATTAACATATCTAGTTAATAGGCTCCATCTCTACTCGTAGAGATAAACAGCAACAGCAACAACACCGATGAGGACGGCAGCAACAACAGTAACAACACCACCACCAACAACAACAGTAAGAACATCAAGCTATACTTGTTCGTTCACACCAACTAAAAGTTGTGTCATCTAGTTGACATGAAACTTGAACCAATCTGAGAAAATGAATCAAAATTGGAATTAGATAAAAAAAATGAAGTGGCAAAGCCAACGTAATAAACACCTGCCTCCTTAAATTGGAAGTACTTAAATTAGAAAATATCAGTAAATTAATGTTCTGCTCCTACACATAGAAGTGTGTTGATATTCACTGAAGATGACCTTGCTAAATAGTTAATTGAAGAGAATTGAAGAAAAAAAAAACTCTTAAGCCAGAAGAATTTGGCATGATAATTAGAATAAATATGAAGAGCTTCTTTGCAAAGGTGAGTCACATGTAGTTTAGATATTTGCAGTAAATATTTGGTTACATTGACTCAGATGACTATTTTGCGGAAGTCCTTGACTGTGAAGTGTTTCTTTTTTATAAATTCGAGTGTCTTTCGTTTGCAATAAATAGTTCCTGTTAAGAATATGATAAATTATTGGTTGATTTTAATTCAATTCGCTTATTTAAAAACACTATTTTTCTCGTGGATAAAATTGCATCAGGGTGAAGAAAATTTGAGAGGAGCGACTATTGAAAAATCTATTATTATCTATTTATCAATCAATGTTTAGTGTGTAATAACGTTGTATGCAGCGCCATCTGAAACATGGACATACTGGACAGACCCTGTTCTTATCTATGTACGTTGTGGCTTATTGTCAATAGATAAATAAATACAATAGAGTCCAGTATACTAATTTGCTCAGAGGCCTATAATACTGTTAAGACGGCCCTGGCTTTATGGTATTTATCTATATTGGCGTATAAGTTGTATTGTATTTATTGTTTAGTGTATGATAAGCTGTGTAGTTTTCATCAATGTTTGACGTATAAGATGTCTAGTATTTTTTGATAAGCTGTGATATGCTAAATGAACAACGTATCATCTTATGATGTGGTTTGTGCGTCAAGCATCAAAAGTAAGAAATAGAAACTACATCCTTACGTTGTTTGAATGTCTATGTATAATAATACTGCATTTTTTTATCTTAATATTTTGTGATGACTGATTAAGTAACCATTTGTAACGTAAGAGAAATCAAAGAATTTCAAATGGAAATTGAAACCAGGTTGTGTTTTGGCTCACCAGAACTTACTACACACATTGCGATATTCATTTGTATCCACGTTTAAAATCACATCCTTACTGTTCACTGAAGAAACGTGGAACGCCCAGTGAAAAAGTATTAGATTACTGGCTCATAGATCGTGAGTTCAAATTGGTTGCATTTTTTTCACTTCGACATCCTCCAATGCTACATACTACTATGAAGCCTCAAACCACACAGATAAACTTCAAATCTGCTTAATCAAACGAGGCTGCGCACGAATGTCATCGTTATTCGTACTTCCTTTCTCTACGTTGCTCGAAGAGACATTCCACAGCTCAGTCGAAAATGTATACATACAGACAAATCCTGATGCTTATCTTCTTATCCCTTTCAATGTCGCGTCTATAAACTAAAGATAAGACTGCACATATTAGTGAGAGACATGTTTGCCGATGATTGTTGTGCCCTCGTTTCCTATGGTCCACAGGATGTGCAAAACTTTGATGAATATTCTTGACGGTGTAACCATAAAGTTCAGTTTGAAAATTAATATCCGGAAGACTGAAATTTTTTATCAGCCAGATTCCAATTCAAGCCATGTTGCACAATCTGAACCTGAAGGGTTGGTGCTGGTAGAAGTTGTCCATTTTATCTATTTGGACAGTTCAATCAGTAATATCGGTAGCCTGAGAGAGAAACTAGATAACAAGATGAGCAAATCCTTCTCAGCATTCGGAAACTTGAGAGAACAACTGTGGAACAACATTACACGTCAGCTTAAGTGAGATGCAAAGTTAACTGAACAATATCATTATACACAATATTACATGAACGAAAGTATGAGCGGTATATCTCACACAGTTAAAATAAACTGCATGGGTTCACGAGGAGACAATCGAAACAGCTCATGAGTATCACATGAAAGACAAGATCAGATACACCATCCAAGGGAAAAAGCCAAGTCCCTAACTTCGAAGCGGTATTGATGCAACGAAATCTCTTCTGATCAAAGAATTAAAGAAACTCAGTTGCCAAGATAATTACTCCGTTTACAGTTGTCTAATGGTACTATAAATCAAGATAGACTCCGACTGAGGTACAATGATGTAGCTAAATGTAACATGGGAAGACTGGATATCGATATCAGCAGATGGACTACAAAATCTAAGGCTAGAGTACAATTGAGGCGAACGACTGACTTCTAATACTACAACTATCAACATTTTATTTCGACAGTCATTGTAGTCTGTCGAGGGCTACCTACAATGTGTAACATAATTTAACATAAAAGTCATCCTGTTTTTATCTTTACTAGTTTGCTGCATCCATTTCCACTGACTCATCCCATCTGACTATCCTCCCTTCTCTCTTCATGCATCTCGCTTTTCAGACACTGCGCTAAACACTTTTCCCCAATAATTTCACCTCAATCCTTCTGGAATTTTCTCCTCCCCTTTGAGCTTTTACTCCACTACATACATTAGCCCACAAATGTTCAAGCTGGACATCACTCTCACCCGTCTCAAAGTTACCTCCGACTATATCATAAAATCTCGCATTCTTATAAATATTCTTCCGCCCCTTTTTACAAACATTCTTAGAAGTATCTTTATAGTTATCAAAACATAATTATCGATTTTTACCGTTTATATTCAACTGAATTTAAAATTTCATATAGAACAAATAAGTTATTATTCTCTGTGATATATAATATGGCTGAGAACTGTCCAAAAATTTCATAGAGTTAGAGAGATGATTGAAATTAAATTGCATTAAGACAATATTTCTAACTTTGCTTTAAAGTAAATTTGGTTATCAATACTCAAGAAAATTACGTAACCTATCATACAAAATATCAATTACAATTAGGACTCCTCATACAATTAATTATAATCAACTTGTCACAAATTATACAGTTATATAATTGTTTCTAATTTTGGCACAAAGCCAGGAATTTTGATGGCGGTGATGGCGGTGGGGGCGTGAAAAGTTGATTACATCAACTCCAGTACTTGACTGGTACTTTATTTTATGTGGTTATATAATAACTGATAAGCAGCCTGTATGTTTATACACACACACACACAACACACTCCTCCCCCACATATATATGTATATAGAAAGAGAAATTATATATATGTATATGTATATAAATGCATATATATTATGTATGTTTGAATTTTATTTTATACAAGAAATGTCGAGCATTAATTGAAGGGTCACACTTATGTTCAACAACTAAATCCCATGTTTTATTCGTAGAGCGTTCATCAAAAGAGGAATACTCTGATGGATGCTGTATGCTTCCCTGTTCCTTGGACTGTGTGTTCATATATAAATTATATATATATATATATATATATATATATTATATATATATATATATAATATATATATATATATATATATATATATATATATATATATATATTAGCGACAGTGTTAGTATTAATACCGAGGGGTAATATTTATTCCTAATTAAACATGGATGTTCTGTTAGAACAAACTATACTGCAGTTGACGCCATGAGAGAAACTCTCATATTGGCTTTTGATGCACAATACACTCTTGTTTATATTACCAGCGGGCAGATAAACTCGCGCCATCTCCATTATCGAAGGTATCAGAGTTCGTTTTTGATTTACGAAAAGTATTGAATTCATCAGGTTTTCATAAAATACTGAATGTATCAGGGGTTGTTTTTGTTTTCCTTAATCCTTGGATGCCCATCGTCTTTGCACGTTCTAATCAATTACTAATTAAAGTGGCTGGGTATTGCCTTTTGAGTAATACAGTTTTAAATTCTTGAAATCACTTCTTCTGGGTTGGAGGATTGGACACAATTGTGCAGACTCTTCTTGCCATGTTAAAAGGTATATTTATATTCGCATGCTTTGGATACGAAAAGCATACGCTAAATAACAGCTTGTTACTGTCGAAGTACGATCTTTAAGACACCACATTAGCGCTAGTATATAAGTATACGTACATATAGTATATGTAAATATAGTATATGTGTGTGTGTGTGTGTGTGTGTGCGTGTGCGTGCGTGTGTGTGTGTGTGTGTGTGTGTATGTGTGTGTGTGTGTGTGTGTGTGTGTGTGTGTGTTGTGTGTGTGTGTGTGTAGTGTACTGCTTCTGTTGCAGATAACGAATTTTTATTCAGCCGGTCAGCTAATTGCAACATCAGCGATTTTTCAATCATTGTTTTCCTATATAAGTGACGGTGGATTTTGTCTTAACATGCAGTGGGTACTTGCTTCTGATAAAACCTAAAGAGACGCGTATCTAGCAATAATCACCACCACTGCTGGACGGTTTTTGCCTGCTACTAATATAGTTTCATGCTAATACCGTTCGTCTATGAGCGGTATTAACTCAGAACAAATACCGCAGTAAATTAGATTTTACTGTGATGTATCTGCATTTATTATGTTACATAGATTGCTACTTTAATATAATTCAAGAATTTATTTGATCTTCAATTTCTAGAATTATATCCTGTCCTTGTGTAGGACAGTGAACTTTGTAGACAGAGCGGGTTCACGTGATGTCGTTTATTCCGAGACATTAACTTACACTTACCTTTTGTTAAGGAGAGATATGATTTGTTAGCATCAGTTCTTCCAAAAATTCTTCAAGACGGTGCTCCAACAAGGCTGCAGTCTAATGACTGAAACATGTAAAAGATAAAAGATAGTTAAAACAAATTCAATGTTTCAATACTTTTTAATTCTCTCTGTTCGAAATACTAATTCTAGTGCTACTTTATATTAAAATCACTTCGAGGGTTCATACCAACTTTTATTTTCCCAGCTAGCATGTTGTCCTACTATATCACAGAAATTCTAGATTAGAAATGATCTATCAATCTTCGTATGACAAAAACCGTGGGAGTTGTTTTCGTAAGGAAAAATAAATATTGCTGAAATTAATTTCTTTTTAATTGTAAATAAATTGCCCTAGTTAGAAACTACTTAAAATGTTTCATATACTTTGATCAGTCTTTCTCGAGGCGATGGGGAATGATTCCGTTTGTAACAATTTTCATCACTCATGGTTACATTCACAAAAGCTGGTGGAGAAGGCACACCCTAAGTTCTGTCAGTTAAGTTTAAACTTTTCATTGATATGTTCTTACGTTACAACATTATTTACACCCACTAGTATAACCTAACAACAACAACGACAGCGAAGGTCTCATCATATTGCCACTAAACAGTTATTTTGCTTTTTTTAAAAAATATTTATATTCATTCTTTACTGATATGGGTGATAGATTCATCATCACAAGATACACAACCCGCGTTATGACGTCACTAACCTGAATTACAGAAACCAGCAGTCAAGTTATTATCATAACGATGTGGTAACTCCTTTAACGTTTGATACGGAAATGAAGTGCTTGAATCATATTGTTCTAGTTGCTGCGTAATTATGTTATGACGATTATATAACTGTCCATATGAATGAAAATCGTGGATAAGATAAGTTAAGTGAGAACTGAATCTAGTTACAGCTTTGATTCCCATTTATGTGACTGCAATGTTTTACACAAATTGCTACTGCTGTTCAAGTTTTCAACATCCATTCTCTCTTCCTTAAAACATTTATGCCCGCCTGAAGAAAGAAATTAGAACTACTTCGTTGGTCCCCTATCCCGAGATATAATAGCTTTGAACAAATAAGATGACTTCGGGTATAAGCCGGGTATACGTTTTAAAACTGACATATCTCCTATGCAATAATATAAGAGTTGATTTAATAATGAAAACACTTAAAATATAAATTATAGGGGAAAAGAAAAATATTAGTTGGTAATTAATATTATTTTCATTGGCATATTATTTTCATAGGCGCAGGAGTGGCTGTGTGGTAAGTATCTTGCTAAGCAGCCACATGGTTCCGGGTTCAGTCCCAATGCGTGGCATCTTGGGCAAGTGTCTTCTGCTCTAGCCCCGGGCCGACCAATGCCTTGTGAGTGGATTTGGTAGACGGAAACTGAAAGAAGCCTGTCGTATATATGTATGTATATATATATATGTATGTGTGTGTGTTTGTGTGTGTGTGTTTGTCCCCCTAGCATTGCTTGACAACCGATGCTGGTGTGTTTACGTCCCCGTCACTTAGCGGTTCGGCAAAAGAGACCGATAGAATAAGTACTGGGCTTACAAAAAGAATAAGTCCCGGGGTCAATTTGCTCGACTAAAGGCGGTGCTCCAGCATGGCCGCAGTCAACTGACTGAAACAAGTAAAAGAGTAAAGAGTAAAGAGTATATACCAAGAATATATCTAGAAGTATTTCGGTTTAATTGGGGTTTCATTGAAACGCAAACTTTACGTATCGTGCCGAAGTTAGTTATTAGTACAGTAAAACCTCGCAGTACGAGTACATTATGGTACGAGCCGAGACTCGTGCGACTTTTTGCTTTGAAGTACGAGTGGAAATCCGCAGTACGAGCACACAAATCGCCCCATCATTAAGGTAATTCAGTTAATAAAACCAGTTTACATATTTCATTTGCATCCTCTTTTTTGTCATTTTATTTGTAACCACACCTTTGTTTTAAAACCCATAAAAGATTAGTTTTGGGTGGTTTGGGGGAGGCTGGAATTTTAATTAATTTCAATGGGGAGAATTGTTTTGTAAAACGAGTTAATCGTAAGACGAGCTCGGTCAAGGAACGGATTAAACTCGTACTACAAGGTATCACTGTATTTCTTTTTTTACTGTGCCAACTATTGTATCATTTAGTACGTATACCAAGCAATTCATTCGTTAATACTTCAGCTTGTTGGGAAACAGCTGCACTTTGCCGAGGAGACTTTCCTTTTTGTGTTCTTCCTTATTAGCATCTCTTGTTTAACTGTCATCTGTTTAAAAAAGAAACTGACAAACAATCTTGTTCTCAGCTTGAAAAAACGGCGAAATAATGTTTCGACCAGGAAGTCCTGGGTAGCAGTATTCAGTAAGAATTGTGTTTTTATTATATCATCTCTACGCTCTTAGTTGACCGAGTGCTATTCTACTTGTTAAAGTCTTACCACATAATACACACACACACACACACACACAATAAAGAGAGACAGCCAGCC
The DNA here is from genome assembly GCF_006345805.1 of Octopus sinensis. NCBI lineage: Eukaryota > Metazoa > Mollusca > Cephalopoda > Octopoda > Octopodidae > Octopus > Octopus sinensis. The sequence goes on along the minus strand of NC_042999.1, from coordinate 135,539,439 downwards.
AGCCAGCCAGCCAGCCAGCCAGCCAGCCAGCCAGCCAGCCAGACAGACAGAGACAACCAGCCAGCCAGACAGACAGAGACAGCCAGACAGAGAGAGACAGAGACAGAGAGACAGCCAGACAGCCAGACGAATAGATAGATAGATAGATAGATAGATAGATAGATAGATAGATAGATAGATAGATAGATAGATAGATAGATAGATAGATAGATAGATAGATAGATAGATAGATAGATATGTTTCTTTATTAGCCACACAGGGCTGCACACAGACAGAACAAATTACAAGATAGATAGATAGATAGATAGATAGATAGATAGATAGATAGATAGATAGATAGATAGATAGATAGATTTCCGTAGTATATTCAGGATGACGAAAGAGCCTCTACGTAGTAACTCGACTTAGTAAAAATGATAACCAAAAAAGTTCTCAAATCAAACTCTAGCATTTAAAAGAGAGAACGACATATTTGATTAATGTAGTCATAGATGCACCATAACTGAGTAACAGACGATAAAAGATAGGATAGTCAGATCTGAAACGCCTCTGATGAAAGGTCTGGTTGATTTGGGCTTACATAAGGCTAAACAACATCAACAATACAATTAGCTTGTTGACGCTTATAAGATCTAATGATTCCAGCTTCAAAACTAGGAATTATTCTCATTTTTCATTTGCAATAACCATAGAACTAATATTTTAAAACCGCATAAATATTTATAATTACTTGGTACAATGAGCATACCGCTAAATACTCTCCACACGAGTCTCTTGACTATTCAATGCAACGAAGTTTTTGAAATATGTATATTATGACTATATCATGAACAAATTGTAGCAATACAATTACTGTAAACAACTTGGAATATAAAAGTAAACATGCTTTTATTTGCGTTTTTGGAACTCACCAATTTATTTTGTAAATAAATTATACGAATAAGCTAATGTGTGTGTGTGTGTGTGTGTGTGTGCATCTCTATTTAAATAGGTGCATGTGAAGGCAACTGGTCGAATGGTTAAAAAGTCAGCTTCTAAGTGATGTGATCTCAAGTTCGATCCTAGTGCGTGGTTTCTTGGACAAATGTAATTTATTATAGCCCTGTAAGTGAAATTGGACAGACGGGAAAGATTTGCCTCCATCGGATGGATTATATCTGTAAATCAAAAGTTCAGTCTTGTAAAAAACCGTGACACACTTTATTTCTGCCTGAGAATAATGTTATGAGTACACGTATGTGTATGCGGTATCCTCAACTACATACATGCTAATCCAGTAAGAAAATAATTATGAAACAACGGAATACTCATCGCGGAGATTGACGGTGATTGAGATCCATTTACTTTGGTGAAACATAAGCGTTTTATACGTGTGTGTGTGTGTGTGTGTGTGTGTGTGTGTGTGTGTGTGTTGTGTGTGTGTGTGTGCATCTCTATTTAAATAGGTGCATGTGAAGGCAACTGGTCGAATGGTTAAAAAGTCAGCTTCTAAGTGATGTGATCTCAAGTTCGATCCTAGTGCGTGGTTTCTTGGACAAATGTAATTTATTATAGCCCTGTAAGTGAAATTGGACAGACGGGAAAGATTTGCCTCCATCGGATGGATTATATCTGTAAATCAAAAGTTCAGTCTTGTAAAAAACCGTGACACACTTTATTTCTGCCTGAGAATAATGTTATGAGTACACGTATGTGTATGCGGTATCCTCAACTACATACATGCTAATCCAGTAAGAAAATAATTATGAAACAACGGAATACTCATCGCGGAGATTGACGGTGATTGAGATCCATTTACTTTGGTGAAACATAAGCGTTTTATACGTGTGTGTGTGTGTGTGTGTGTGTGTGTGTGTGTGTGTGTGTGTGTGTGTGTGTTGGCTCGTTGCTAAAAGTATGCTAACGACCAACACCTAGGCGTCAAATAGAGTAGAGATACCAAGAAGGCTTGACTCACCGACAGGTTGGTATTCTCCCTGATAAGCAGTGCTGTCGGAAGGCATGGGCACACTGAACAGTTTGCCAAAGGACCTCATGTGTCTTCTGCAGCATTTCTCAACTGGGTTTCCCCGTAACCCTAGGATTCCGTAAAATATTCCTAGGGGTTCCGCGAGAAAGAGTAAGATAAGCTTATGCTAATTTCATGATCGTAATATTCCTACATATGCACAACAATATTGTATTATAGACATCATCCTATCTAACCTATTATGTTATCGAAAAAATATAACAACCATTGGGGATATATTTAGTGATATCAGTAATTTATGGACACCCTATATATATATATAATATTTACCACGTGAACTACGATGAAAAAAATATGACAAAGATATCTCTCTATATATAAACGGCAAAATGTCTGCGTGTGTATCCTTTATACAAATACACAATTTTTCAGTTAGAGGGCTCGCACTTTCTATGGTCATTCAAAACCGTCCAATGGTGGTCGTGCACATCTTCACATTTCCCCAATCCCCCCGCAAAGCCATTAAAAAATCAATAGAAGTGACTTTTTTTCTGAATTTTCTATCCAAAACTCAATCAAAATGCCCGAAACTTGATACGTCAATTGAATGCCAGCTAGCTGTATGTGATTGGTCGGAGATTTGGACAGTACTCGCATGTATGTGCACACGCACGCAGCTGTATATACATGCACTAGCAGTATGACCCGGCGATGCCGGGTCAGAGTGCTAGTCTTTTATAATTTTTTTTTTGTGCAGAGGTTCCTTGAGACATGTAATTTATTTTAAGGGTTACGCAAGGGTAAAAAGGTTGAGAAACACTGGTCTAGGGGGACAGTTCTTATGTATGTATAAATCGAGCCCAGTGTATTGAGTTGTCCAGAGGCTTATAACACTGTTAAGGCGGCCCAACATTGGTACATAACAGTAAATATATGATTCGAAGCCAACTCATGATTATTTACATTTCGAAGAAATTGCGTAGGAAGGTTAATTTCCACATTTATATATTGATTTAAACATCTGGCGTAGAATTATAAGTCTGTTACATAGCTTCGAAATACATAAAGAATCTTGTGGGTGAATGTGGGTGAAGGCTCAGAAAATAAATTAATCGTTCTGGGCTGTCCGGAAATGCATAGGAACCACAGATTTGATTCAAGAATGACAAGGAAAAATGTATAATTTAAAAAATGATGATGATGGTGGTCGCGGTGTGATATTATTGCTGTTGCTGCTGCTGCTGCTGCTGCTGCTGCCGCTGCTGATAATGTTGATGATGACGACGACGACGACTAAGGTGGTGGTGATTAGTGGTGGCGATAATGATGATATTAATGACGATGAAGATTGGAGAAGAAAGGGATAGTGGTGATGACGATGATGATGATAATATTGATGATGATGATGTTTGTGGTAGTGGTGGTGGCGGTGGTAGTATATGGTTGGTGGTGTTGTGATGATGATTGTGATCATGATGACGACGACGAAAACGACGATAATGATGCTGAGAATAATGATAATGATACTTAATAGCACAATTATATAATTTAATTTTGATGATGTTGAAAAAGTAGAAAACGGCGAAGAAGATGGCGATGACAAAATATCACTACAGATGCCGATGATGATGATGAGGATAATCATGATGATGATGATGATGATGATGATGATGACAACGACGACGACGACGATGGTGATGATGATGATGATAATGATGACATCGACGATGATGATGATGACGACGACAGCGACGGTGACGATGACTGCGATTACAGTCATCATCACAAACAACATCGGCGACGATTAAGGCGATGTTGACGACGACGATGACGACGACGACGACGATGATGTTGATGATGATGATGATGATGATGATGATGATGATGATGATGATGGTGATGATGATGATGATGGTGATGATGATGATGATGATGATGATGAGGAGGAGGAGGAGGAGGAGGAGGGGGGTGGTAGTGGTGATGGCCGTATTGCTGTTGCTGCTGCTGCTGCTACTGATGATGATGATGATGATGATCATCATCATCATCATCAATTATATAATCATAATTGTATCTAGAAATGTTGATGATGTGCAAATTAATGAGAATGATGAAGAGGACTCTGTCGACAACGACGACAGCAATGATGCTGACGACGACAACACCATTGACACAGACGACATCGACGACGACGCTAACGACAGCGCTGCTGACGACGCTGACGAAGACGACGTCGACTATGACAATGACGATGAATATGACGGCACTGTTTTACCTTCCTCTCTGAATTATGCAATGAAAATTTCTGACCTCGAATCCTTCAAAATATCTATATTCTATCTCTATCTAAATATATCTCTATTTATCTTTCTTTTACTTGTTTCAGTCATTAGACTGCGGTCATGTTGGGGCACAGCCTTGAAGAGTTTGGATCTAGTTAGTTTCATTCACAAAATGAGCCCCCTTTAATTTTTCTCAGATAGCTTTCAATTTTGATGTATCGGTGCAACTGAATTTTGATTAAGATCAACCAATTACTTTATCTCGTAAATTAAAGAATCTGATGTTATTTGGAATTAAAATTGGGAAATTTGCGTAATTTTAGCCAATCAACAGACAGCGTGCCGCAATTTCGCTCTGTGTTGATTCTTCACACCTTGAGATTCTTTTCAGCCACATGTTTTGTTTTAATTTTTCTGTGTGTTAGTATATTACATATTTTTCTGTGCTTCTGTGTGTCAGTATTTTTCTGTGCTTTTTTTTGTGTTAGTATTTTTACATATTTTTCATTTCATATATTTCTGGGACAAATTCTTTGCTGACCAGTGTTATTCTTATCGTAGTTTACAAATCCAAGCATGAAAACGCTACTCAACTTAGGAGTTAGGGAGACACACACACACACACATGCACCTATATATTAATGATGTACACAAATGCATGACAGGTATACATAAAACTGAAATACGCATAAAGTAAACATGTGCAAACAAATATGTTAATATAACAAATTTTAAAATGTAATAAAACCATACAATCAATGAAAAGGCAAAAGAAACAGTAAGATGATACATGTTGATTTTATTAGGTATTTCTGTATATTTAGAAACCTACAATGAACAGGTCATTTCACAGACTCTAAAACTATAAATGTCAGGGTACAACCTTAAAGTCGTCAGAGCTCCGCTAAACGCAGAAAATTCCTGCCTCGCTATTGGCTAAAAAAATACAGTTTTTTTTTTCGATTTTTAAACCTCTAACTTTTTCCTCCAAGTTTTTTCGCCACGAAATCATACCTTCATAGCAATAACACTGGAAAACTACATCATCATAGCCGATTTTTAGATTTTTTTTTGCTTCCTTTTAAAATGTGCATATTTTGTGAATCGGTTTAACTAGATCTAAGAGCTTTAGTTAAACGAATCAACCTCAGTACTTATTTTCTTAAAGCCTGGTACTTATTCTACTTATGCTGAATCGATCGGAACGTAAGCAAATCAAAACACACACACACACACACACACACACACACACACACACACACACACACACACACACACACACACACACACACACACACACACAACAGAGTTATTAGTGTGGGATTATAAATCCGGGCAAAATAAGCTCTCTGTTAATACACCAGGTTAACAATATTGTTCATATTAGTGAAGAACTCCGCGTATTCTTGAGGCAAGGCCCGTCACCATTCTATATTGTAAATCTATAGTTGTGCTCCAGTTATACTGATTTTTACACTAAGTGATATACAAGACAAGTCACAAATAATGGTCATCGCATATCTTTCTTTATTGTAGTAAATTTGACTTACAGCTGTTTCGGTAGTCATTATAGGTTCGTTATTTAGGCTTAACAGTCGACACTTTGATCGTTTGAGAAAAAGTGAACGATCTAAAAACTTAATGCTACTTTCGTCAGAGTCATTTCTGGTTATAACAAACCAGAACATTGAAGGAATTGTGCAGGCATGGGTGGTGGGGGGCAAGAGGAGCAATAAGAATCAGTATTAGGAGTGGAAGAGAGATAAAAAAGAAAATGGAAGAGAACATAAAATATTTAAGTCAGGGATCCTATTTTATTCTGGTGGATTCCCATAACCATTCGATGTTCAAAAACTAGTCTTTTTGAAACTTCTTTCAAGATTCCTATTTTGTTTTTCGCACATTAATTTGTTCAGGTTGAACTATTGCTTCCGCTGTGACGATCCCATCTTTTTCTTATGTGCAAAGAACCTGGGATTAGATGATCAAAATTGTTATTTTTCTTAAGACACAATAGAACGTAATTTCTAGCAAATTTAGTGATCATATAGCAGGTCAGTTGAATTCAGTGGCGGTGAAAGCAGTAGCTGTCTAGCAGCAGCAGTAGCAGTAGTAGCAACAGTAGCAGCAGCAGTAGTAGTAGTAGTATTGGGTGGCTATTGCAGATAAGAATCTGTATAATTGGTAAGGAACTGAAACAGTCAGAAATGGTTGCACTAGGGAGAACATTGTGCTAAATAACAACAACAACAACAACAACAACAACAACAACAATAATACTAATAATAATAATAATAATAATAATAATAATAATAACAACAACAATAATAATAATGGCCATCCCTCCTAGGGTCACCTCCTTGACATTGTTAAGTGGTGTATATAAATCTTGTTGATAACTATTATTGCTACAGTGACAATTATTAATTGCTACTACGAACTGACACGGTGACGAAGCAGACTAAATCAGTGGTTTTCAACCAGGGTCCATGTCATATTTTTTTAAAGGAGCGGAGTCCATTCGGGATCTACAACGTTTTAAGGGCCCTGAAAACATTTTGCCTTAGATGTTTGAATTGGTATGTATTGCAAGAAACAAATGTTTTTTCCCAACATTTACATAGTTCAACCTATGGCCATTTTCATCGACTTAACAATGATATTTTCCTAATGTATAATGCAATGGTGCCATCTCACAGAAGTAAAGTTGTCCTCTCCTCGCCATCTGGCAATGCATCCTTGAAGACCTAGTTTCTGTCCAAGCATAGAAGAACCTCCATCTGTACAGCTTTGATGGATCCAAATGTGTTTGTTGAAGGCTTGTACGAAATTCACGGAATATATCTGTCCTTTTTTTGAGCCATGAATGGAGCGTGAGAAATTCTTCGTAAATCTGGAAGTCTGGCATGATTCTCTTGATGAACAGAGCTAATTGCTCTGTATCGGTAATGTTTTTTGTACTGTCAAGGACGACAGAGTAGTAAACACAATCTCTCGATTTACTGAGAAGCTGGTCATATAGATCACTAGGTATGCATTCAACTTGTCGAGGTACTGTCATTGCTGACCTGTATTTTCTTAGCTATTTGTTGAATGCTTGAACAATATCATTCTTTAGTGAAGAATAGCCTGTTATGGCAATAGTATGTTTCATGATTTCTCCATCTAAATACAGCTTCATGTGGCAAGCCAGAGGGTAGCTAATCTTGTATGGTGCCATTGTTACATCTTTGGAATCACTTGTTTGAAGAAATTCGTTTGTTTTGTGCGCGCTGACTTTAAGAACTCCTTTGTAGTAAATTTATTCTGCAGAATGAATTTTGTAGTGACTCTCAGCATTAAATGACTTCAAACTCTTTATCACAAGAGGTCAGAGAAAGCAGTGTGCCTTGCCGTCATTTTCAATCACGAAATATTTTACCCTCCAATTGGCTTCAAAAGCACAGTTCTCTTGCATAAGTGTATGAGCTTTCTTCGAATGTGGTTTCGCCAAGACAGTGGGTGATAATCAATGCGTCGATGAATAGAATGAATAATTGCTGAGTGGCTTCTCGCTTTACCAACGCCGGTAATCAAAGGTCAAAACACGCACAGATGAATAATGCTCATTTACTGTTCTGTGATTGGTCTATCTGAATAACCGTTTCTTACTAGTGTGTGCGCGTTTGTGTATCCCGTTGTCTACGCCAAAGCCGTCGCAAGCTTGAGCCAGTGAATGAATGAAAATAGTGCGATTTCAGTTAAAGATGGATCCATGCTTGAAATTTTTCAAAAAAATTTAATTTTGGTACCAGTATTTATGGATATGCATGAGGACATTCTAAACATGGGCCGGGGAGCTGCGGTTGAGAACCGCTGGTGTAGAGACTCCCACGTTGGGGCGAAGCAAATATTAATTTGTAATATAGATACGAGGTCACAAATTTTTGAGAGTACATTCGATTTAATTGGACTCCATTAACGACTGGTATTATATTATTGATCTTAGAAGAATATAAAACAAAGTTGACTTCCTTTGGGATTTAAACTCTAAAGGCAAGGTAATGTCTCTAAATGTTGTAAAATATTTAGTGTAGCAGCTATCATCGTCTCCCTCTCTATTGCCATTGTTCATATAATTACCAGTATTGATATCGTAGAATGACACATAACTGCACATGTTTTAACTGATAGAAGTGAAATTTGAAGTTGTACATGCATTTTTTAAAAATCCTTCGTAGAGGTGGCGAGTCTCGAAATCAAAGTCACGGACTTTCACACATAAATTTTGGTTTCATTTTTGTGAAACTATTGGTTTAAAGCAGAGGTCCCAACCACTAGGCCGTGAATAGTTTGGTATCGAACTGCGCAGAAAGAATAATTTTTGAAGTTTTATCTCTATTTCATAGACTATCGCAATCTGTATGGTGTTTTTGAAAAATGGATACTTCCGTCTGTGCTTCTTTTCCTGCACTTGTCTAAGTGAAAGTTTTTTTTTCATGTACCGATCGGTTAAGCCTACAAACAAACTGTAAGAATAACAATAGCAAGTGATCTCCCGATGCATGATAAAATTGCTTTGTGTGATGCCCCCCCCCCCCAAGAAAACCTTGGGGACCGTTGTTATAAAGAACTTAATCTTGCTTATCTTGATTCTGAAAGGATTGATAATGCAAGACAGCCTCTGTCAATATTGACGTATCCTGACAAGCTCGTGATGTTGATTTTTTTAAATAAAAAGTATTAACTGCATCAGTAAAAGGAAATGGTTTGTATTTTTATTTTACAAAATAGCGTTCATACCAGCTGCCAAACGGTTGTTGGAGCTGTCATTGCAAAGAAAGCCCAAAAGCTCACTTTAAACTTAAACTTACGAGGCCTAATCATGAAACATTCGGAGCAAAGAAATAGAGTTGTTTTTAAGTTTTGCGTTTTAGAAATAGTTTTCCTTCGTAATAGCAAAGGAAATGGTACATTATTACAGATGGTCTATATTATAGATGAAGCTACTTTTAAGAAATCACATATAATTTCAGTACTTATGTTTCCAGTCTGTACGTCAATATTACATTCTTACCATGGCGGTAGATTGTTGTTTTCATTTAAGCCAAGGTTAATATTGATCGAGCAAATCTAAGGCTAAAAGCGTTCAAGCTGTAGCCATCCCTTCTTATATTCAGATATAGACTGTGTAAGGCAGTGGTTTTCAACCGGGTCCATATGACCCTTGGGGTCCGTATAAGATTTTGCTGTTAAAATTTACGTGCAATAGATTGCTTAAACACCTACATTACACAAAATATATTAATTATTTTTTATTCAATTCGTAATAATATGTAATTATAAAAATATAACAGAATTTTTTAAAACATTGAATGGCTATGAGGCTCCAGTCGAGTAAAAGAGGAATCAAAGTGATCCATAGGCCAAAAAATGGTTGAGAAACATTGGTTTAGGATAGTATAATCCAATGTGTCTTTACTTTAATGCAGTTAAATGGAACTAGTGAGAGTTTTGACAGTTAATGCTGGTTCGGTGGTACGACCACGTAAAAGCTCTTTCGGGGGTTCAAAGGGCTATAGACTGGCAGAACTGGGAGAGCATTGGACAAAATATTTAACAGTATTTAAATGCTGAGTTCAAATACTGCCGGTATTTACTTTGCCTTTAAACCTTCCAGGACCCATAAAATGAGTACCGGTTAAGTACTGGGTGCATATAATTGCACGCACACACACACGCACGCACGCACACACACACACACACGCACACACACACGCACGCACACACACACACGCACGCACACACACACACACACACACCACACACACACACACATATATATATATATAAATCTTACTTAGAAATGGATGAGTGGCGATGCATATACATATGCATATATGGGTACAGGACGTCACAGGACGTAAACAACATGAAATACGCAAACATGGAATACGAACTTTTTTGCGAACAACGAAAGAAACAAATGGAAAACAAGACAAGCACCATAAAAAAACGACCCTTCATCAGTTGTCGGCTGTTTTTCTACTCTGTATTTCGAGCAATTGACGACAAGATACGTCTTCGACAAAACAGTTGATATGTTTGTTGCTTGTTTCGTTTTCCATTTGTTTCTTTCGTTGTTCGCAAAAAAAGTTCGTATTCCATGTTTTCGCATTTCGTATTTCCTGTTGTTCACGTCCTGTGACGTCCTGTGCCCATATATGTATATGTATATACATGTATATGTAAGTATGTATGTATATGTATGTATATATGCTATATATATATATATTATTCATATTATTATATGATTGAACGCCACGCATCTATTTCCAAGTAAGTTTTATCTTAATAATTCCGATGCGACACTTATTCTATCTCTTACTTTTTCTCTTTCCCTCTGCCCTTTCATTTCCTCTCTCTTCCTTTCTCTAATTCTTTTTATCTCCCCTTCTCCCCCTTTCGTTTTTTTCTCTCTCTCTCATCCTTTCTCTAATTTTTTCCTCTCCCCTTTGCCATTCTCTCTCTCTCCTTCTCTCTCCCCCCACTCTTCCTCCTTTGCTCTCTCGTTGCTCGTACGTGACCATCGGCCATTTTTTCTTTCTTTCCTTTCGATCAGCCGCAGGGATATGACGCATTCTTGTCTGTCTCCTGTCAGAGCTTGTTCCTCCGCGTTCGTCAACTCACCTCATTTAGGCTTCGCAACCCTTCCTGTTTGTTTTCAATGTCCTGTTTGTTACCAACTTTGACCCTCCGCAAAATCCCAAATTTTATTCAATTTGCTTTGCGGGAGCAACTGTTATGTCGATGACGTATCTTGTCGTGAATTACTCGAAATACGGAGTAGAAAAACAGCCAACAACTGATGAAGGGTTGTTTTTTATGTTGCTTGTCTTGTTTTCCATTTGTTTGTTTCGTTGTTCGCAAAAGCAGTTTGTATTCCATGTTTTCGTATTTCGTATCTCCTGTTGTCTACGTCCGTGTGGGGTCCTGTGGGGATGTGTAAAAGGTATAGTATATATATATATATATATATGCATATATATATATATATCTATATATAGATATAGATATATATATATATATATATATATATATATATATGATATGCATATATATATATATATATATTTTTATATGCATATATATATATATTATATATATATATATTTTAAAAAAAAAGACTCCGCCGGTTACGACGACGATGGGTCCCAGCTGATACGATCAACGGAACAGCTTGCTCGTGAAATTAACGTGCAAATGGTTGAGCATTCCACAGATACGTGTACCCTTAACGTAGTTCTCGGGGATAATCAGCGTGACACACAAGAGTGACAAGGGCTGACCCTTTGAAATACAAGTGCAAACTCATTTTTGCCAGCTGAGTGGACTGGAGCACGTGAAATTAAAGTGTCTTGCTCAAGGACACAACGCGTCGCCGGGAATCGAACTCACAACCTTACGATCATGAGCCGAATGCCCTAACCACTAAGCCACGCGCCCTCACATATATATATATATATATATATATATATATGCATATACTATATATATATATTCTTTTATTCTTTATTTTTTCAGTCATTTTACTGCGGCCATGGTTGCGGAGCACCGTCTTTAGTCGAACAAATCGACCCCAGGACTTATTCTTTGTAAGCCTAGTACTTATTCTCTTTTGCCGAATCGCTAAGTTACGGGGACGTAAACATATCAACATCGGTTGTCAAGCGATGGAGGGGGACAAACACAAACGCACACACGCATATATATATATATATACACACAACGGGCTTCGTTCAGTTTTCGTCTACCAGATCCAATCACAAGGCTTTGGTCGGTCTGAGGCTATAGTAGAAAATACTTGTCTAAGGTGCCACGCGGTGGGACCGTACCCAGAACATGTGGTTGGTAATATATAATGTTTGTATGCATATATGTGTGTGTGTGTGTGTGTGTGTTGTGTGTGTGTGTGTGTGTGTCTTTCGTTTATACAAAACGTCGTTGAGAAAACTGGAAAACAATAATATATATACCAGTGCTTCACGAACGAAATCGCTCCTGATATTTGTTTTGCACCGAGTTACAGAAACTTCCTTGTCATTCTTGCCGTCATCTATGCAATGAGCAAGTGGCAGGCCCGCTAGAAAATCTTTAATCGGCGATTTTATAGTTCTCATATTACGATATAAAGTAAATAAATACCTACGATACTGATACTACTACTATACAATATAAACGTCCAAAGCCGCATAGGAAAATGTCACCAGACTTACGGCAATGAGTCATTCATCAACAAACTAGGTTATATACATGATATTTCTTTTTCCTGCCTTATGCTTTTTATCTGCTGAAATGATAACATCTGTCCGACAGAAAACATCTGTCCAACCGTTGCCATTTAAGAAAATGCCAACAAAGTACTTCTTCCTATAAGTTTTTTTCCTCCGTGTGTGAAATTGCTCACGATTTTGTGGATATTATATCAATCCACAGAAACTCAAATTAAATATTATTTTCATTGCTCTCAACAATCTAGGCGTACTTCAAACGGTTGGACTTACACACAAAAGTAGAAAATAGTTCTGGCTTAGGTAATTTGCATAATTTAAACAAAAAATTTGTTGTGTCTGGGGAGAGTCATACTGCCTTACTCACCGGTTTAATTTCCACTCATTTTTTTTTTAGGTCTTCCAAAAATTTTCGTTGCTTTTGCAACCTTGTGAATGGATGTTGACTCTGTCTATGCGTGCTTGTGTGTTTGTCTATGTATGTATGTATGTATGTATGTATGTATGTATGTATGTATGTATGTTGTATGTATGTATGTATGTATGAATGTATGTATGTATGAATGTATGTATGTATGTATGTATGTATGTATGTATGTATGTATGTATGTATGTATGTATGTATGTATGCATGCATGCATATATGTATGTATGTGGTGTGTGTGTGTGTGTGTGTGTGTGTGTGTGTGTGTGTGTGTAATTGTGTGTATACCTCTGAATCAACACAAAAACGAATTTAAACAAAAATGAGCTAAAAGAAATAACTCAAAATGGCCAGTGGCATGTAATTGAATAACATAAGCAAGTGCAAGTATGCCAAATACTAATATAACAAAAATTCTTGATTTATATGCATGTTTTTCTTCGAGTCTTATTTAAGTTTTTTTAAGAGTTCAAGCCGGCTGTTAACAAAGCGACTAGACTTTTTGAGTTAAGAAGAATTCCCGGTGCTTGTAAATATGGGGCTGAGTTGGTGTGTTGGGTGAGCTGTCGATGCACACACCCATGTGTGCGTCTCTATTTCACCAAAAAAATCTCAGATGGAGAATCTTTGGAATGTCTTACAGATTTTTACTGTGCCTCTAACAGATTGGATTTGGAGAATCCGCCTCAGTTTCTTTTGCGCTTTTTCCGCGAATCCAAGTGTTCCTAGGTTTTTGCGTAAATGTGTTGGTGCATGACCTAATGCACCTATGATGATAGGTACAAATTGGAATTCATAATCAGGGCGCGCAAGCGTGTGTGTGTGTACGGAAAAGTCCCACACGTTAATCTCTCGTATAATGATTGTTCGGAGAATATTTTGACGATAAGGATAGTGACAATGTGAATGGTGACAATGATGATGGCAACAAAGATAACAATGATGGTGATGATAGTGATGGTGAAAAACCACTATTATAATGATGATATTAACTGTAATGAGGAGAAGGGTAGTTAGTAGTGAAGAAAGCAATTATAAAAACGATGATGTGTGGTAAGTAGCTTGCTTACCAACCACATGGTTCCGGGTTCAGTCCCAATGCGTGGCACCTTGGGCAAGTGTCTTCTACTATAGCCTCGGGCCGACCAAAGCCTTGTGAGTGGATCTGGTAGACGAGAACGTAAAGAAGGCCGTTGTGTGTGTGTATATATAATATATATATATTCTATATATATATAGATATATATATATATATATAATATATATATATATATATATTATATATATATAGATGTGTTTGTGTGTGTCCCCCTCCATCGCTTGACAACCGATGTTGATGTGTTCACGCCCCCGTAACTTAGCGGTTCGGCAAAAGAGACCGATAGAATAAGTACTAGGCTTACAAAGAATAAGTCCTGGGGTCGATTTGCTCGACTGAAGGCGGTGCTCCAGCATGGCCGCAGTCAAATGACTGAAACAAGTAAAAGAGTAAAGCGTAAGAGTATGTTGATGAGATAATATATATTGACAAGGATAATAAAAGGAGAGAAGGGTGGAGCGATGACCATGATGATAATGATGACGATAATGATGACGACAATGAGATCGTTATTGATGCTGCTGCTGATGACGATGATGATGAAGATGATGATGTTAATAACTTTGGAGAGAGAGGAAAAAGACTATGGTGATTACGACGATGATAATGTTGACAGTGATGATGATGAGGAGGAGGAGAAGGAGAAGGAGAAGGAGGAGGAGAAAGAAGAAGAGGAAGATGTTAACGAAGACGACAACGACGACGATGACAATGACGTTGACGATGATGACGACGACGACGATGATGACGTCAACAACAATGATAATGATCAACTTAATGATAATGAACAAAAGGAGAAAGATGGTGGTACTGGTGATCGTGACACCAACCACAACGACGACGACGACACCGGTGGTGGTGGTGGTGGTGGTGGTGGTGGTGGTGGTGTGGTGGTGGTGGTGGTGATGGCGGTGGTGGTGGTGGTGGTGGTGTTGTGGTGGTGGTGGTGGTGGTGATTGTGGTGGTGGTGGTGGTGGTGATGGTGGTGGTGGTGGTGATGGTGATGGTGGAGGTGGTGGTGATTTCCTAATGGAAATATAAGATCGCATACTCATTTATTTATTTATTTATTCATTCATTCATTCATTCATTTATTTATTTATTTCTCAGTAGGCGAGCAACAACTATAATCTGATGGTTATCAGTGCACGGAAGTTGTTACATAAGACCAGCAAGCAGCTGACGAGAACAGCAGAAAAGAGGAAATACGCTGCCGACAACATTTTCCATTCATCTTTCTCTATCAACAAATAGCTTCATTACAAATGCTTCTGTAATGAATACTTCTTCATTTATTACGTCTTCGAAAAACTTAGAATATGAATCCATTATGTTTATATGATTTATTTACGACTTATTAACCCGTCTCTGTGATTTACACTTTTGCAGGTTAAATCAGTACCCTAGAAATGATGTTAGACTCGGACTAACAGCTTCAAGGTTCAAACACTCGGATCAATATTTACGTCAACTTGCAACAATTTATTCCATTACTTCATACAATTTCTAACGAGCAACCATTCCACTAATGAACCAATTCAAAGTCACTAAAGTTCAGTGATTGATTATCGATTTTGTTTTGTTGCCTAGCATCATTCTATTGTCTGAGTGTTTCCGGTACAGACCGGATTTCAATTTGAATAGAATTTAATATATAATGATGAAGTGGCCAATGACAATATGAGTGGGTGTGAGTGATAGTGCGTGTGTATGCCTGTGCATGTATGCGCATATGTATGTATGTATTTATGTATGTATGTATGTATGTATGTATGTATGTATGTATGTATGTATGTATGTATGCAAGTATGTATATATGTATGTATGTATGTATGTATGTATGTATGTATGTATGTATGTATGTATGTATGTGTGTATTTATGTATGTATGCACCTATGTATGCATACATCTACCTACGTATTTATGTATGTATGTATGTGTGTGTATGTATATATGCATGCATCTATGTATGGAGCAATGTATTTATGTGTAGGGGTGAGGAGGGAGAGAAATAAACGGAGAGAGAGAAATGGGGAGTGTGTGTGTATGTGTGTGTGTGTGTGTGAGAGAGAGAGAGAGAGAGAGTGAGTGAGTTGATAAGGAATATAACTACAAGTAGCAACAAATTTAGTTTCTAATTTAGGTGTAAGACTAGTTTAATAAAAAGTGTGTGCAAGCAAGCGCAAGTATAGCCGTGTAGATAAGAACTTCAGTTCGCAACTACAGGGTTTCGGATTCTGTCACACTTTACGACATCTGCTGCTGCAGTCGTGGGTTGATTAATGTCATGTACATAGAATTTGGCACTCGGAAACTGTGCTGAAGAGGTGTGCCATCTACGTAGGCAAAGTGGAAGTTTTTAGAGGCTCTCTCACGGCTTCAGATCTATTTAGCCAGAACCTGTCCCATTTTTTCCCCTTTTCTTGTCGTTTAAGTAACTGGGAGTACCTCCTGAACGAACGGAAGGTTGTCAGTCGCACGGTCACCAAAACAGGTCAGTACTTAGTCTAAAACTATAAATATTCATTATTGAATATAAAAGTATATACTTTCTAATTCTTAGTATTCTGAAGTTTGGGCACAATATTAGGTGCATTTCAAGTTTAATATACACATACATATAATAAATATTTATAGTCTTAGGTTACCTAAGTACTGTCTTGTTTAGGTGACCATGCGACCGACAACCTTTCGATCGTTCCGGGTTACTTTCAGTTACTTAAACGACATAATATCCGGGACAGGTTCCAGTTAAATAGACTTGACAGAGCCTCTAAAGGCTTCCACTACGCAGATGGCACACCCCTTCAGCAATTTTCGTCTGCCAAATTCTATGCACATGATATTGATCAACCAACGACTGCAGCAGAATTTCTTGTCTACACGGCTATGCTTGCGCTTGCTCGCACACCCTTTTTATTAAACAGGACTTACACCTAAATTAGAAACTTAAATTTGTTGCTACTTGTAGTTATATTTCTTATCAATTCTCTCTCTCTCTCCCTCTCTCTCTCCCTCTCTCTCTCTCTCACTATCTATCTATCTATCTATCTATCTATCTATCTATCTATCTATCTATCTATCTATCTATCCATCCATCCATCCATCCATCTATCTATCTATCTATCTATCTATCTATCTATCTATCTATCTATCTATCTCTATCTCACACTCCCCATTTCTCTCTCCCCATTTATATCCATCTCTCCCTCTCACACTCATGCATAAAGACATTGCTACATACATAGATGCATGCATACATACATACATACTTCCCACTTCACTCTGTTGTTACCATTCCTTCTGATCCTCTCCTCTCTGAGGCGGAGCGCTCTCTTGCCCGTAGGGGTCTGCACTTCATCCCCCTCACTTCATCCAATAGCGAATTTCAGACCTGTGCTCATATTCATAGCTTTGTGCGCCGTGTCAGGCTATATGCACTATTCCACAACACTCTACCTGCATCTAACGAAGAGGTCTTCTTCACCGACCTGGGCTGCCGACCATCCCACTGGACGCCAGCTCCTGGCCAGTTCCAAGCAATCGATCATTTTGCGGGCATCTGCCAACGTGTTGTGGGCCGGTTTAACTTTCGCAGTCGTCCCCGACATCTGAACACCTCCCCAGCCCAAATCTCAGCCCTTCGATGTCTCCGACGCCGTAAAAACATTATCATAAAACCAGCCAACAAGGGTGGATCCACGGTGGTGTGGCGCGCAGACCTCTACAAGGCTGAAAGTCTCCGCCAACTTCAAGACACCTCCTATTGCCTTCTGTCCTCTAGCCTCACACCTAGCTACCAACAGAATGTGTCCTCCACTATCCCTCGCCTCCCACATCCACGACACTAACCATGCTCTCCGTCTTTTCAACTCTTTCTCCTTACCTCCTGACTCCTCTAAACTTCTCTTCACTTTTGACATGAACCGTCTATATACGGTGATCCCACGCGATGAAGGACTTCTTGCCCTCAAATATTTCTTATACCTTCGACCAAACCCCAACCTGACACGTCCACACTTCTTTGTCTGGCTAAACTTGTTCTCTCCCTCAACTGCTTCTCGTTCGCGGGGGAGTTTTACCAACAATTTTACCTCGAACAACTAGACTCCTTCCTCTCTTTTGTCCAATCCTTCCATCCTGCCCTCGAATTATTCTGTGAAGACGTATTGTTTCTTTACATTGTATTTGAAAATTTTACGGTAGCGAATTCGTTATGAAACCTCTTTTTTTTATTACTATCGTTTTTCCTTTAACTTTTTCTTACAGCGACCTCTTCGTTTACATTCGATTTGAGGAAAGAAATTACGGTAGCGAATTCGTTACGAAACCTCTATCTTTTCACTATCGTTTTTTCACTTTGTCTTTTACCTAAAGCGGCATTGTCGATCTATACCTTTCGTATTTTTCCTTCCTTCATATCTTCGTTACCTGAGCCTCCCCTCTTTCTTTCATACCTTCCTCTTCCTCTCTCCTCTCTCTCATATCTTCCTCCTTTTCCCTTTCTCTCTCATTCCCTTTGTCTCACTTTACACCTACGTCTCTCTCTCTTCCATATCTTCCTCTTTTTCTCATCTCTCCCTCATTCTGTCTCTCCCTCCCTTTCATATCTTCCACCTTTTCCCACTTCCCTCTCCCTTCCTTTGTCTCTCTCTACATCTACCTCTCCCCCTCATATACTTCTCATTTTCCCTACTCTTCTCACTTCATCTCTCCCTTTCCCTCACATCCTTCATTCTCTCCTCTCTCTCCCTCACTCTCTCTTTCTCTTCTCCTCCTCTCCCCTCTGTCTCGCGATCGCTCCATACCTCTGCTCTCTTTCTTCATATCACTCTCTCTCTCTTTCCTTCATATCTCCATCCCTCAGTCTTTCTTCCTCTCTATCTCCCTCTGTCTCTTTCACTTCCTCTCTATCCCCCCCCCCCGCGGTCGGCCTAGAAAACGAAAATGGCATCAAAGTGGGAGAGCAAAGAATTGAATCTTTTGTTGCGAGCATGGGTGATTGCCAGCGGCGATCCGCCAAACAACATCAACACTGCTGCACTGAAGAACAATTGCTTCTGTGGAACTATTGAGCAGATAGAGCGGAAGAAAAATGAATTCATTCGATACTATGCCCTTATCAGACCATACATTAACACTCTTGATGCCATCATGGAAAACTACTGTTGAAGGGCTGATAAGGATAGGGAAAAACGGAGCAAAAACCAGAAGTCTCATATACTTCTCATTTTCCTTACTCTTCTCACTCCATCTCTCCCTTTCCCTCACATCCTTCATTCTCTCCTCTCTCTCCCTCACTCTCTCTTTCTCTTCCCCTCCAGTAGTTTCCCAAATGAATGGATCCCTCACCCCTGTAAATAAGCAGGCTGATAACGATAGGGAAGCTAAGGCAGCAACAACATATACATATAGACATATAGAGACACACACACATATATATATACATAAAGATATATATTATAGTCATATACATATA
Source organism: Octopus sinensis (assembly GCF_006345805.1). Taxonomy (NCBI): domain Eukaryota; kingdom Metazoa; phylum Mollusca; class Cephalopoda; order Octopoda; family Octopodidae; genus Octopus; species Octopus sinensis. The sequence goes on along the minus strand of NC_042999.1, from coordinate 135,519,915 downwards.
TATATGTATATACATAGACGTATATGTATATATATATACATATATAAATAAATGACATATATATATATATATATATATATATATATATATATATATATTATATCAACAATTGAGGGTAAAATTAATTAGTCCATTTCACCAAGTGTTCAGTATGTAAAAGGACCATTTAAGGCGAATATACATATTTATATACCATATATATATACATATATATATATATATATATAATATATTATATATATATATATATATATAATATATATATATATATATATATAAATCCTTAATCCTTAAAAATGTTTTAGCCCGAAGGCCGCGGCCATGCTGGGCACCACCGCTGAATGAGCCACACTAGTTTGTGAATCCACCTCTGATACGTGGCACTTGATCAACAAGGGAGTTCGATGCTGCTGCCCGCATCCGTGTCTCCTGTCGTGAGGTAGGTTCATCTGGGACTCCCAACAAGAAGAGATCCAGTTTAGTTTTTAAAGAAACCCACATCCACACCATGCAAGTCTCTCAGGCACTTAGGGAGGATGTTGAAAAGCTGTGGTCCTCTGAAACCAAGCTGTTGCAGTATCTGGACCTGTATTTTGATGGTGATGTTGGAATCCCTGCACCACGCAGCGGCGCCCCGCTCCGCGGCTGGAGTAACTTTGAATGCCAAAGTTTGGGATAAGACCCTCCAGGATTTTCCAGATGTATATTACTGCATATCTCTCCCGCCTCCGCTCCAGGGAGAAGAGGTTTAATACCTTCAGTCTTTCCCAGTAGCTGACATTTTGCATTGAGACGATTTTCTTTGTGTAGCTTCTCTGAGTTGCTTCGAGTTCTGCTGTTTGTTTTATATTGTGTGGTGACCAAAGTTGGGAGCAGTAGTCCAAGCGGCTGAGGACAAATGTTTTCCATAGGACCATCAGTGTCTCCCTCCCCCCTGTTCTGAAAGTCCGGAGAATCCATCCAGCCAGCCGTCCGCACTTTATCACCAGACTAGCAATATGCATTTGGAAAGATGCACCATTGCTCATGTCAATGCCCAGGCCACGCACTGACCCCGACTCAGGGATTGCAATTCTCCCTGGGCCAGTGTATCCAGTCTCCACGTCATTTACCCCTGTGTGCCAGTAGCGCAGGGCCCGGAACCCACCTGCACCAAACTGCATGTTGTTGTCCTCAGCCCACCTGTATATTGTGTCCAGCTCATGTTGCAGATGCGCAATACCCTCAGGGTTCCGTACTGCGTGGGAGACCTCTGTGTCACCCGCACAGCCAGCAAGGGTGGTCATCGTAGCAACTGAAGGCATGTCTGAAAGGGCCACTATGAACATCAGTGGCCCCAAGACAGTGCCCTGTGGGACACCCGCTTGTTATTTGCGTTTCCCCTGGAGGTGGCTCCATTGCTCACAACTAACTGCCTGTTTTCTGTCTTTTAGGAAGCTGTGCAGCCACTCTCCAAGTTTCCCGCCTATGCCAGACCACGCAGTTTGTGACAGATCATACCATGTCGACTTTATCAAAGGCTTTTGCAAAGTCAAGATATTCCATCCACATTGAGCCATTTAGTAGCTGTTTCAACACCCAGTCATAGTGTTTGCAGGACTGTGTTAGGCAGCCTCTACCTGGTCGAAATCCATGCTGGGTGTCAGACAGTAAGTCATTTTCTTCAAGGAACATGATTAGTTTTCTTACGGACTATTCGTTCCATGACTTTGCTGATGTGTGAGGTCAGAGAGATAGGCCTATAATTTTTAGCATCTGCTCTCTGCTACCTCCCTTATGGATAGGGCATATTACCCCCTAATATATATATATATATATATATTATTATATATATATATATATATATATATATATATACATATTATACATATATATGGTATGTAGATATATAAATACATAGACTTATGTACATATATCTACCTCTGTCTTTCGCTCTATTCTCCTCTTTGTCTATCTCTGCCATCTTCGCTCTGTTGACGACTACTATTTGCAACGAGGTAAATACATATTTACCTCAACATGATACACAGAAACAGCTGTAAACTCATTCTTCTCCTCACCTTGCTTAACAAATTAAATAATGGCTTTTTAGTACCAAAAACACACTTCTCATTAGTGTTTTCCTCCATTTTCTTATTGTCCATATATATGTATATATACATATATGTATATATGTATATATGTATATATGTATGTACATATATGTATATACGTATACGTATATATACATATATGTATATATATATATATATATATATATATATATGATTTTGATTTTGATTTTTCCAGTTTCAGCTTATGAGCTGTGGCCATGCTGGGGCACCGCCATTTGGCGTTGCTACTTGGTTTCACTTCATGAAGCTTTCTAGCAGCTGCTATTTGGTGCATGAGAGAGTTCGATGCAGCTGCCCTCATCTGCCCCTCCTGCCGTGAAGTTGGTTTCATCTGGGACACCTGACAGAAGAGATCCAGCTTCATTTAAAGGCATCTGTATCCACCCCATGCAGGTCTCTCAGTTCTTCGGGAGGATATTGAAGAGCTGTGGGCCTCGGAAGCCCAGGCTATCACAGAATCTTGTCCTACATCTTGATGGCAAGTTTGGAGTCCTAGGCACCACGCAGTGGCGCCCAGTTCTGGCATTTGCGTAACTCTCGATGCCAAGTTCAGGACACTTCGTTCCAGGATCTTCCAGATGTATATATTATGGCATATCTTTCCCGCCTACGCTCCAGGGAATATAATTTTAATTTCCTGAAGTCTTTCCAGTAGCTTACATTCTGCATAGAGGCTATCTTCTTCGTGTAGCTACGTTGGATCGCCTCGAGCTCTGTGATCAACTTGACACTGGATGTGACCATAACTGAGAGCAGTATCCAAGTGGCTTAGGACAAGTGTCCTCCAGAGGACCATCATGGTTTCTTGTTCTCTTGTTCTAAAGGTTCTGAGGATCCATCCGGCCATTCGTCTACATTTCATTGCCAATTTAGCAACATGTACACGAAAGGTCGCGTCATCACTCATGGAAATACCTAGGTCACGCACTGATTGTGCCTCTGGATTGCTATCCTTCCTCCGGGTCCAGTGTATTCATTGGGTATTGCATTTAGTTTTGCATGCTGATAGTATAGAGCTTGAAACTTTTCAGCATTGAACTGCATGCTATTCTTTTCGGCCCACTTGTATATTTTGTCTAGCTCACATTGCAGGTGTTTAGTGTCCTCAGGGTTCTGTATTGCCTGTGAAACTTTTGTATCATCTGCATAACTTGTGATCGTGCTCTCTGCGTGGCTGAGGGCATGTCTGAGAGGCCATTATGAACAGTAGTGTCCCAGAACAGTGCCCTGCGGAACACCGCTCACTATTTGCGTGTTAATGGAAGTGGCCCCATTGGCCACTACCACCTGACTTCTATCTTCAGAAAGTCATGAAGCCATTCTCCCAGTTTTCCAACTATGTTGAGATCACGCAGTTTGTGACATATCATTCCATGATCGACTTTATCAAAGGCCTTTGCAAAGTCGAGATATATCACTTCCACATTTGAGTGGTTGAGCAGCCGTTTCAGCACCCAGTCATAGTGTTGTAGGAGCTGAGTTAAACAGCTTCTCCCTGGTCGGAAACCATGTTTGGTGTCGGGCAGCAAGTCATTTTCTTCAAGGAAGGTGATCAGCTTCCTTCTGACTATTCGTTCCATGACCTTGCTGATGTTGAGGTCAGAGAGATGGTCTATAGTTCTTGGCTTCCGCTCTGCTACCTCCTTTATGAATGGGGCATATTTTTACCTTCCTTCATATATATATACATATATATATATACATATATATATATATGTATTTATATGTATATATATATGCGGATGTGTCTATATATATTATAGACATATCTATTATCATCTCTCTCTCTCTCTCTCTCTCTATATATATATATATATATATATATGCTATGTTGTTGTTGTTTTGTCTCATTTGGTCTAAAGTCGTATGACAACCACCGTTTATATATATTTGTTTATTCATTACTGTTTTCAATTCGTTTTCGTCTCTTGTATTCACATCCGTCTTGTGCGTTCACATTCCTGTCTTCTACCAAGAAATCTAATGCTTACAGCTTAGTTTTTTTTCTTGGGGCTGGCCGAGTTGGAGCAAATATCAGAATTGAACAGCCGAAATTTGCTATGATGATTCGATGTCTGACTGAAGATTGAAGGCTTCGAATGATTTGTCTGTGTTCCGTGTTCGTCCTTCCTGTATTTCACGTTTCATTATATATAAAAACATTCATTCTTATATATATATATATATATATATATATATTATCTATATATATTGTATATGTATGTATATATATTCTATATATATATATGTATATATTATATATATATGTATATATATATATATATATATATATATAGATATATATATACATATTATATAAATATATGTATTATATATATATTATAATATATATATATTATATTATATATATATATTATATTGTATTATATATATGTACTAGCAGTATCGCCCGGCGTTGCTCGGTTGTAAGGGAAATAACTATATAAGCATTTTTAGAGATTTATAGCCAAAAAATAGCAAAAAAAATGCTTAAAATTGAAAAAAAATTAAGGTAAATTTTTTTTAAATCGTTCACACACATCGTGGATATTTTTAGAGAGTTTACTTCCCTTATATAAAAGCGAAAAATGCATTAAAATGGAAAAATATGATGGTAAATTTTTTTTAAATCGTAGACTCATCGTAGACGCGCTTATACCCAGAAGGGCTCGATATGAATCACGACTATAAGATACCCGATTTTGGTTAAACTGCACCGCAAAATGTGGGAGTAATTACGAATGTAAATCGAAGGGGACAGACACACAACTTCACTCTTATATAAAGATGCTTTTTTTTTTCGTCATAGAGTTAGATTTATGAAGGTCTTCAGTAAAACCTTCGAATTCTGACTCGCTGCTTGATATAATGAAATTCGTATCCATTTTTTGTCAGAATTACAAATTTTGAAAACACAATAGGAACAAATTTCGGAAAAAAATCTCCCATAATTCACGGAATTAAATTACACTTCGATTTTTGTACAAAACTGTATTTGAAGTGTTTACGAAGTATAATACGTGTTTTCACGAATGTACTAAAGAGATTTACTCTGATATTCTCATTTAAATATGAATGGTAAATTCGGGCGGTTTGGTAACGAAAGGGTTTATATAAGTGTCGTCTGTTTATACATAAACACTGTTTCATAGTTCAGTTTAGTCTTCCTCAATCACTGTCGCTAATTTACTCTCTCTTCAAGAACATTTTCACTCACTGTTATCTGTTAGCTTCCCATACATTTTACTCATGTATCTATCAGCGTGATAGACAGAAATAAATATTACATTACTTTCATTTTATTCGTTGCCCACTGTGTGTGTGCGTTTGCGTGTGGTGTAAACCAGACTAAGAAAGCATTTGACACACACCCAGAATGTGAGTTTTCTGTAAATTTTGCTTAATTGGAGTTTAAATTTTAAAAACTGGACCTGGCATGACGCGATGCATTGTACTTTAAACTGCTAGGTAAATTGTAATTGAAGAAATCCTATATTGTAGATTTGTATAACTCCCAAAGGAAGGCAGATAAAATCTGCCTTTTATAATAAGAGATATTATATATGTATTATATATATACATATATATACATATATATATATATATATTATGTATGTATACATATATATTATATATATGTATATATATATTATATATGTATATATATATATAGTGCCAAGGACTCCAAATTTGCCATCAAGATGTAGGACAAGATACTGTGATAGCCTGGGCTTCAGAGGTCATCAGCTCTTCAATATCCTCCCGAAGGACATGAGAGACTTGCATGGGTGGTTGCAGATGTCTTTAAAATAAAACTGGATCTCTTCCTGTCAGATGTCCCAGATGAACCAACTTCACGGCAGGAGGTGCGGATCAGGGCAGCTGCATCGAGCTCTCTCATGCACCAAATGGCAATTGCTAAAAAGCATTCGTGAAGTAAAATCGTGTAGCAACACCGAATTGGCGGTACCCCAGCATGGCCACAGCTCGTGAGATGAAACTAGATAAAATTTAAAAAAAATTTTTTAGTAAATATATATATATACATATACGTGGCACTTGGTCAAGAAGGGAGTTCGACGCCGCTGCCCGCATCCGTGTTTCCTGCCGAGAGGTAGATTCATCTGGAACCCCTGACAAGAAGAGATCCAGTTTAGTTTTAGAAAAAACTCACATCCACACGATGCAGGTCTCTCATGCATTTAGGAAGGATATTGAAGAACTGTGGTCCCCTGGAACCCAAGCTGTTTCAGTATCTGATCCTGTATTTTGATGGTGATGTTGGGATCTTTAGCACCATGATGTGGCGCCCTGTTCTGCTGCTGGGGTAACTTCCAATGCCAAAATTTGGGACAAGGCCCACCAGGATTTTCCAGATGTATATCACTGCATATCTCTCCCGCAACAGAAAGCATGTCTGAAAGGGCCACTATGATCAGCAGTGGCCCCAAGACAGTGTCCTGTGGAACACCACTTGTTATTTGTGTTTCCTTGGAGGTGGCTCCATTGGCCACCACTGCCTGCTTTCTATCTTTTAGGAAGTGTGCAGCCCTCTGCAAGTTTTCCGTCTATGCCGAGATCACGCAGTTTGTGACGGATCATACCATGGTCGACTTTATCAAAGGCTTTTGCAAAGTCGAGATATGTGTGTGTATATATATATATATTGTATATATGTATACACATATATATGTATATAGAGCATATAAATGTATGTATATATATATATATATATATATGCATATCGTTAATATAAATATAATGCATATATGTATATGTATATATTGTCTATATATATATATATATATATAGATATATAATATATATAGCTATATATATATATAATATATATATATAATATCTATAAATATTATACATTACATATATGCATATATATATATACGATATGCATATCTCTTATTATAAAGGCAGATTTTATCTGCCTCCCTTTGTCAGTTATAGAAATCTACAATATAGGATTTCTTCAATTACAATTTACTTAGCATTTTTAAGAGTAGAATGCATCGGGTTTTGCCAGGTCCACTTTTTAAAATTTAAACTCCAATTAAGCAAAATTTACAGAAAACTCACATTCTGGTGTGTATGTCAAATGCTTTTCTTAATGTGTTTTACACCACACGCACACGCACACACACAGTGTGCAAGGAATAAAATGAAAGTAATTCACCTTTTGTAGTGAGTGACTCTTTCAGTCTGCCACTTCCTCTTTACACACATAGACACGCAAATATATAAATAAAATTGTAAGCTAACGTGCGTGTTGTGAGTGTGTGGCGTGCGTGTGTGTGTGTGAGTGTGGGGTGCGTGTGTGTGTGTGTGTGTGTGTGTGTGTGTGCGTGCGTGTGCGTGAGTGTGTGACAGGAAAGTATTTTAGGACGAATATAAGACCTATATCGGCGATGTTTCGCTTGTCGTAGCACAGGTTTCCGTCGATTTCCGTAAAAAACTTATTTTTTTTAATAAGTAATGAGAGCGAAAGAGACTAAGAGAAAGCGATTGTATGACGAGGGAAGTTCTTTTGAAGTTACCGTGCATGGGACGCATTGATGTACATGTGTGTGTGTGGTGTGTGTTTTGATGGAGTGTGGGAGACAGACAGTATGTTGTGTAAGTGAAGTGCTTCTGTTAGTGTGTGTGAAGAGACAGAGAGAGTAATGTGTGAAAGAGAGAGATAACTGAAATTTTTTACTCGGTTTATGTGTATATGTATGTATGCATGTATGTGTGTGTGTGTGTGTGTGTATGTATGTGTGTGTGTGTATGTATGTATGTATGTATGGCCGATTCAGTGTTTACATTTTTTACGGAAATCGACGGAAACGTGTGCTACGACAAGCGAAACATCGCCCCTATATCCAAGTAGCAGAAAGATCGCCCAAAAGTGTATATAGATATTTAAATGTATTTATATATTCATCTATACACAGATGTATGTATAATGTGTGTGTATATATTTCCATACACGTAACCATTCACTCCGCACAAAGTTTTTTAGGACGAAAATAAGATCTAAAGTTATCTCTAAGTAGCACAGAGATCGCCCAAAAGTGTATATAGATATATAAATGTATTTATATATTCATCTATGCACACATGTATGTATAACGTGTGTGTATATATTTCCATAGAGGTAACCATTCACTCCATACAAAGTTTTTTAGCACGAAAATAAGATCTAAAGTTATCTCTAAGAAACAGAAAGATCGCCCAAAAGTGTATATAGATATTTAAATGTATTTATATATTCATCTATACACACATGTATGTATAATGTGCGTGTATATATTTCCATAGAGGTAACCATTCAATCCATACAAAGTTTTTTAGGACGAAAAATTTATATATAAAAGAAAGGTTGTGTGTCTGTCTACTCCGATTTAGATTCCTAACTACTCCCACATTTTGCGATGCAGTTTAACCAAAACCGGGTATCTTATAGTCGTGATTCATATCGAGCCCTTCTGGGTATTAGCGCGCGTCTACGATGAGTCTATGATTTTACAAATAATTTACCATCATTTTTTTCCATTTTAATGCATATTTTTAAAAATAAACGGAAGTAACTCTCAAACTTCACACCAATATGCGTGCTCATATGCGACGTAATATCACATCAGCAGCATTTCCTCACACCCTCCTTGCACTTGGCGAAGGCAAAATACCAGGGGATGAAAATGGTAATATTGCCATCGATTCCATTTGTACCATTGTTAAGACGCCTTCTGATCTCAGAGATGCAGTGTTCCCAGATCTACAAGCTAATTATCAGAATATGGATTGGATTGGCAAAAGGCTATACTGGCCCCGAGGAATAAAACTGTTCACCATATTAATGATGAAATGCTAAAACTCATTCTTGGGGAAGTCTATGTATATCAGTCTATCGATACAACTCCTGACCCAGAGGACGTCATCAACTATCCAATAGAGGTACTCAATTCCTTTGAGCACCCCGGACTACCACCACACTTTCTCAAACTTAAAGTTGGTGCCCCTATAATGCTCATCAGAAATTTGGTTCCCCCAAAACAATGCAATGGCACACGTTTGATCGTTAAGTCCTTATCTCTCACCGTAAGCTTATATCAATATTTGCCTGAATAATCATCATAATTCAGTGCAATCATTAACAGTACTTTCAAGCAATTCAGCCCCGAGCAACGCCGGGCAATTCTGCTAGTATATATATATATATATAATATATATATATATAATATATAATATATATATATATACATACATTTATATGCTCTATATACATATATATGTGTATACATATATACAATATATATATAACACACACACATATCTCGACTTTTCAAAAGCCTTTGATAAAGTCGACCATGGTATGATCCGTCACAAACTGCGTGATCTCGGCATAGACGGAAAACTTGCAGAGGGCTGCACAACTTCCTAAAAGATAGAAAGCAGGCAGTGTATATATATATGTATAAATATATATGTATATATATTCTCTCTCTCTCTATATATATATATACGTATATATATTTATGTATACACACAAACACACGCGCGCACGTATGAACGCCCCTCCACACACACTCTGTCTCTCTCTCTCACACACACAAATATAAATACTGAGTTGTCAAATAAATTCGTTGATTTTTTTCTCCCAATTATTTTGGTCCTTTAGAATGTTATTTGAATTAACACGAAAAGTATTTTTATTGCAGTGTTTTATGTTGTTGATTTTTTGTTTATGTCTTTTTTTTGTTACTCTATTCTTCCTTTACAACTTTTGTGTATCGATTTGAATAAATTTTAACTCTTTTCACACATATGATTATGGCGTGCCAAATAGAAATGCAAAAAAACAAAACACTGGACCAATTTGTCTGGAAACCCAATATATATATATACACATACACACATACATACATACATACATACATACATACATACATACATACATACATACATACAAAATAGGTCCCAAAATTTAAACAGAAACACAACAAAGAACAAACGGAAAATTCACACACTAGACACTGACGTTGCTAATTCCTCGTCAGTTATCGTCCAAAAGGTTCTTACAGTTTCACGCCTTTAACCATAATATTGTTAATTTTTGGTGGCATCAACAGCGAGAAGCTGCTGGGAATAGCGAGCAAACGTTGAGGGCGGCGTTGAAGCCAAACACAACACAAATGTGTATAATCAAACGAAATAATTTTGAATTTAATTTTAAAATTCTCAGTTTCGAATTTAAAAGTAAAAAAATAGGAAATACTTTTAACTGAATTTCAAACCTCAACTCCGTGTCTGTCTCTCTGTCTCTCTCTCCCTCTCTCTTTGTCTTCCTCTCTAAAAATTCTTATGGCGTCTAAATGTTCTTATGGCGTAAACAACATTCAATTCTTCAATTCTCGCTGATACGAATGAAGTTTCTAAAGCTATCCGCAAAGCTTTGCTTTTGATCTGTAGTACATCGCTTGTCATGTTTACACTTTTAATACAATATACACGCTTGTTGCTGTTGTTATTTTATTGCCAGAATTGTTAGCGTGTCGGATAAAATGCTTGGTTGCACTTCTCCCCGCCGAGGTCAACTTTGCCTTTTGTTCTAAAAACGGCGAGCTGGCAGAATCGTTAGCACGCCGGGCAAAATGCATAGCAACGTTTCGTTTGTCTTAACGTTCTTAGTTCATGTTGCACCGAGGTCGACTTTGCTTTAATCTGTTTCGTTGTCGGTAAAATAAGTACCAATCGAGCACTGTGATCCATGTAATTGACATACTCCCACCCTGCAAATTTCAGGCCTTGTGCCTGTAATAGAAACGATTAAATAAATACCAGTTACGCACTGGGGTTGATATAATCGACTTAATCCGTTTGTCTGTCCTTGTTTGTCCCCTCTGTGTGTAGCCCTTTGTGGGCAGTAAAGAAATAAGAAACGTTAGCAGACCTGCGAAATACTTAGTGGTATTTCGTCTGCAAATTTCAGTCCTTGTGCCTGTAATAGAAGCGATTATTTATAGCTTTATTTGCTTCGAGATCCATCATTCCCAAAACAAATAAATATATTTTTCGCTCTCCTTACCTTTTGACCTCTTAGGTTTTTCTTTTAATTTTTAATAAGAGCAGCCGTTGACCGAAATTTTATTCGCAGTTGAGCCCACATACATCACATAGCATTCAAAATCAGCGACACGTCGTCTTTTATGAGAAGACAGTGCCTACCTGGACAAAAGCTATAAATATTAATTATTAAATACAAAAAGTAAATTATTTCTAATTCATTGAGAAAGAGATATATAGAAAGAGAGAGGAAGAGAGAGAGTAACAGACAGAGTGAAAGAGAGTGAGTGGAGAGAGAGAGAGAGAGAGAGGTGGGGGAGCAAAAACAAAAAGACCAGCGCGACAACGAAAGCGGAAATTTAACTGCAACGCAATCTTACACCAGTAAACACACACATACACAAACACATTGATCAGGGAACGCATGCGTATTACATAACGTGTCCTTCACAATGCGCCAGTGTGTATGTGTATGTGCAAGCTACCAGACAGGTACACTTCTACAGGTATCTTGCTAATGATTGAAATGATTTCGAAAGCTGTTTCATATTAGTGTATAAAGTAGTAATAATGTGTATATATATATATATATATATATATTCAGAAAAAGATGGAATATACAAAATAATAAGGCCAGAAAGAAAGGAGACAGAGAAAAAATAGTCATTGTAACGAGAAATAGTATGTGTAACGAGAAATCTTTGACAAAATAACCAATAACTAATAATAATAAAGTTGACGTGAAAGTATATATAAATCATAAAATGTTTGGAGGTATGAGAGGTAATACACTTATCATCTTGGGGTTACGGGCGTTTCATAGCCTTTATCATCAACTAGCAGTATCGCCCGGCGTTGCTCAGGTTTGTAAGGGAAATAACTATAAAGCATTTTTAGAGAGTTATAGCCAAAAAATAGCAAAAAAATGATGGTAAATTTTTTTTGAGAGTTAAAAAAGGTGGAGTTGCGTCCCCTAGACGGTCTGTGGTTTGGGTTTCTGATTCTCGACCCCATGTCGAATTTATCGATTTTGTTTCAGAACTGGGGGAACTTTTCAAAATTTTCGCTGCGTTAGTTTTGAATTATGACATTGGGCTATGTGTGTGTGTCAAGTTTCATCAGAATCGGTTGAAAGCCGTGGTCAGAGTGAGGGTACGAGAAAACAGACACGCAGAAACACACACAGACAAACTGCCGTTTATATAGAGAGAGATAATATTAGGTCGTCAAATATAGTGAGGTTGCCATTTTAGCCACTGATGACCCAACCATGCTGCAAGTTATACTGGCTACATGTTATCAGTCGCACTTGAAAGTAACCTGACAGTACACCTTTATAGATGTCTTGCAAGCATTCCGACAGTACATATCTGCAGGTGTCTTGGCTAACGATACACAGCACCAGTATTGGTTTGACAATCGTTTTGGCGATGGAGTTTTTCAGGAAGATGTTCAAAGCGTTTTCATTACCCCGCAAAATTTTTGCGGGTACGCTTGCACCCCCTGCTCTCCCTATTTCCAAGCCAGTGACTGGATTGCCTTTGTCTCTCCTGAGTTTGATAGATTTTGTTTCACATCATGCAAGATGTGCTAAAATCACCTTCCTCACCCAGCATGCTTGGTTGGTTGCCGTTTTAATCGCCGACGGCCTGATTGTGCACATACAACACACACACACACACACACACACACATAGTGGCACAAACATATATGCATCATACATATATACGTGCATAAATACATACATACATATAGGCAGGCAGACAGACAGTCAAATATGCATGCGCACAAATTCCACTTACAAGGCATTGTGCATGTGTGTCTTCTTATCTATATATTGCGCAACAGCTGTAAATAAGTGTCACCGTCATAAAAGCAGCGTCCTTCACTTCCAATCTTTTGTTGAAACATGTTCATCCATGGGAAAATTATTACTTTAGCTGGAAACAGGAGAGGGTTGGTAACAGCAAGGAATCTGCCTCAGTGACTCCATTTGATTCGTGCAAGCACATAGCAAAGACGGCACATAGCATTGCATGCGAATGCGTGCAATGGTATGTATTTTTGTGGTGGATGAGTAAATTGAAACATAATGGGAAACAGTGTGATATGCTAAGAGTTCTGTTATTGTGGTACTGCGTCAGTTAACAAATATTTCTCCTGCCTATTTCTCTGGATAGTTGACTTCAGTAATATTCTTTTTCATAAACGATCTGCAGCTGTTTAAAGACGGAATCGACGGTAATTTGATTTCTAAATCTCAATATTCGTCTTGCTTATAATTCTGACAAAACGTTTAACGGGAGCAATGAGTTAACCATTGTAAACACGATAACTATTAAAATTCTATTCTCGTTGGCGCATAGCGAACAAAGTTGCCTATCTTAACTCTGAACTTCTTAAACAACTAAGTATTCGGGTAGAACTACCACCATTTAAGTAAAATAATCCTCCTAACTATATTGTTTTACATTTAAAGTGTTATGTTAGCAGCATTTCAAATACGGTTTGATTCAAATGAAACATCTTAAGTTATCAAGCAACGATAAGCACAGTACAAATAAACATTTTATGGGTGTATACTAAACTACTAGCCTATTTCCTCTCGTGTCCAGCATTTCCTGTCAAACATGACGTTTGGTTATTCCTCTTGCACAGGAAATAATATAAATTGACCTTGACTGAGAACTGATTACAACATTACAGGATTCCAGCTTTTTAATTTCTTTTCGACAAGTGCAAACTGTTAAAAGTGAAGAAAATACACACACTCACGTGTATAAATTATATGAGAATACACGTGAAGATACGTGTATACACATATACAGATACAAGCAAGAACTGTATGTAAATGCATGAATGTGTGTATGTATGAGCGGGCCGGCGCGTTTTCTGAATGTACTATTCGTGAGAGAGAGAAAGAGAGAGAGAGATAGAGAAAAAGAAAGAAAGAAAGAAAGAAAGAAAGAGAGAGAGAGAGAGAGAGAGAGAGAGAGAGTATTCATATACGAAAGAGTGCTAAAAAGTTCCTGGCTTTGGGTAAAAGAAAATACTGGAGGGTAAGTTAATTATGGTTTTATTCAACATATTCCCCTCTCAGGTTCACATACTTATTGCAGCGGTACTTCATTTTTTCCAAGCCTTGTAAAAGAACTCGGAAGGTTGGGATTCCAACCAGGCCTTTCGTGACACCCTTAAAATCAGGAACTTTTCAGCACCCCCTCGTACATGCATATACATAACACATGGTTTTGTTACTAAGTGCTTAAGCAATAATTTAGAACTATAGGGGGTTTCAGATGACGAAAGAGACCTTCAAACAAGAATTCTCACAAAAGTCGACCAAACTACCCTTGAAGTTGATAAGTACCCGGAGGTTAAAAAGTTGGGTGGGTGAAAGCTGATATTTGAATAAAAATAAAGATACAAAATAAATAAACAAATAAGTAAATAACAAATACAATTTGTCAATATACATTTCTGATTTATACATATGTAATTTGTTTTTATTGCCGGTTTTATATTGTTTTCCAAATATAATAAATTTGTTATACAAGCACAACACCGACTTCCGGGACACTGATGATCCGGAACCTCGCAAATCTGCACTAATTTACGAGCAGGGAGTTCAAATTCCCACAGTTACTAGATTACTATAATGGTACCTAGCACAGTATATTATTAAAAAACTTGTATAAATCATATTAATGTACTGGTACATCTATTTTATTCAATTATTTATGCAAATTTAATTATTTATTTGCATCTTTGTAGTTTTCGTCACTGTTTATAATTTTGTTCCGGATGTTTTCATATTTGGTATATGGATTAAGTTTTGGATACTAATTACGAAAATGAAATTCATTTCCCCTATAAATCCATAATTAAATGGTTATTAGCGTAGGAGTGGCTGTGTGGTAAATAGCTTGCTTACCAACCACATGGTTCCAGGTTCAGTCCAATTGCGTGGCACCTTGGGCGAGTGTCTTCTACTATAGCCTCGGGTCGACCAAAGCCTTGTGAGTGGATTTGGTAGACGGAAACTGAAAGAAGCTCGTCGTATATATGTGTGTTTGTGTGTCTGTGTTTGTCCCCCCAACATCGCTTGACAACCGATGCTGGTGTGTTTAGGTCCCCATAAATTAGCGGTTTGGCAAAAGAGGCCGATAGAATAAGTACTAGGCTTACAAAGAATAAGTCCTGGGGTCGATTTGCTCGACTAAAGGTGGTGCTCCAGCATGGCCACAGTCAAGTGACTGAAACAAGTAAAAGAGTAAAAGAGGGCCTTTAAAATTTGCAAAATTTGGGTATTTTAACCAATCAGAAACGCGTATTTTACACATCACTGTGACGAAAACTCTGTTTCCATAGTAACCAAAGATGCTGCGCATGAGCACAAGCAGTGTAACCACGAAATTGAGTGTAATCAACAAAATGAGAGTACCTGAGCATCTTTAAAGCGTGGAAACACACGCCGGTTGACTTATCTTTGTGAATTTATGTGGAGAAAGAGTTATGAGAAAGATAATTTATTTTATAAAATTTTAAAGTGTATTGCAAACTTTTGAATTTTAAAATCTAATTAATGACTGTTTTAAGCAATGTTTTGACTTTTATTTCTAGCAACTCCTGTTGGTTTGTTCGTAGCTTTTAAATATTTAAGTTGTTCGCGAATGTTTTAATGTCAACTTTGCTCGTGAATATTTTAATGTCTTGACTGTTATTTCTAGCAACTCCTGTTCGTTCGTTCGCTCGTAGCTTTTAAATATTTAATTTGCTCGCGAATGTTTTCATGTTTTTCAGTTTACTGTAGCTAGTTTAATGTTTTGACATGCCGAAGCCCCGACCAGGGAGATGTTCAAGTGCTGTTAGATCATGTGAACTCAATAAAGCCATCCATACAGTTCGCAAAGGAAAAGGAAAAAGACAATCAGCTAGCATTCCTGGACGTGTTAATAACACACACCAAGTATGGATTCAGGACATCCATATACCGCAAACCTTGGAAGCACTCCGTCGGTTACGACGATGAGGGTTCCAGTTGATCCGAATCAACGGAACAGCCTGCTCGTGAAATTAACGTGTAAGTGGCTGAGCACTCCACAGACACGTGTACCCTTAACGTAATTCTCGGGGATATTCAGCGTGACACAGAGAGTGACAAGGCCGGCCCCTTGAAATACAGGTACAACAGAAACAGGAAGTAAGAGTGAGAGAAAGTTGTGGTGAAAGAGTACAGCAGGGATCACCACCATCCCCTGCCGGAGCCT
Organism: Octopus sinensis; assembly: GCF_006345805.1. Classification (NCBI taxonomy): domain Eukaryota; kingdom Metazoa; phylum Mollusca; class Cephalopoda; order Octopoda; family Octopodidae; genus Octopus; species Octopus sinensis. Next base: position 135,503,471 of record NC_042999.1, on the reverse strand, counting down.
CGTGGAGCTTTTTAGGTGTTTTCGCTCAATAAACACTCACAACGCCCGGTCTGGGAATCGAAACCGCGATCCTATGACCGCGAGTCCGCTGCCCTAACCACTGGGCCATTGCGTTTCCACACCGCAAACCAATCTTCACTGGACGATACTTTAACTTCATTTCCCACCATCCATACAGTGTAAAGAGAGGGATTGCTCAGTGCCTAAAACATCGAGCAAACAATATAAGCAGCGATCATGATACCCACCACGAAGAAATGATCAAGCTCAGTCGCTTAATCTATTAAGCACCCCCCCTCCCCAAACATGCTATCTACTCCAATTATGAAGAAAAGAGAGGATGAAGCCACTAAACAGTCTACAGTCTGTCTACCCTATGTGAAAGGCCTCTCCGAAAAGATACAAAAGATATGCGGCCCATATGACATCAGGACAGTATCCAAGAGTAATACAACACTTCGCAAATATCTCCTTCGAGTAAAACCACCAATAGAAGAGAATATGACCAAAAACTACGTGTACTCCATCCCATGCAGCTGTGGTAGGTTATGCAAAGGCAAAACATGCCGCCCTTCAAAATAAGGGTAGAGGAACATCGCAAAGCTGTGACACGAGGAGACATTGATAAATCGGGTATAGCTGATCATGTATGGAAAAATAGAGACCAAATCCCCCTGTGAGATGAAGTTATAATAATAGACAGAGAACACCACTGGAAAAATACGAAAACTAAAAGAAGCAGCACATATGCTAGAACACAACAACCTCCTTAGCAGACCGAGTGCAGATATGAATAGCATATGGGAACCAGTGTTAAGGAAGGATAGGAGAATATAATATTTATAAGCCCTAAAAATTCACTCCATAATTACCCACGGGCATATGGCGTAGTGGTTAAGAGCGCGGGCTACTAACCCCGAGATCGATTCCAAGCAGTGACAACATCGAAAAATACCTTAGGAATGAGAACCTTTGATGAAACAATAGACCATCTCGTCTCGGGATGTCCTGTGCTGACACCGAACGAATACAAAAAATATGGAAAATATGTAAACACCACAAAATGCTTACTGGTATGAACATCATCCTGAGTCAGTTGTTGAAGGTAAAATGTCACCATTTCCAGTCAACACCAACAGAACGATCCAGGCTAATCGACCAGACAGTCATTAAAGATATGGAAGAAAATATTTGTAGATTAATAGATGTAAGTGTTCCAACTGATAAAACTATATCTGTAAAGGAATTTGATAAATTAAGTAAATATAAGGACCTGGAATTTGAAATAAAAAAGATGTGGCATCTCAAGGCGAGAACTGTTCCTGTTATTGTGAGTGCCCTAGGCATGATAAGAAAGAGATGTCAGAAACATCTAGATAATATCCCAAGAGAACCTTGTCTTAAGATAATACTGTGATTCATCTGCTTCCATATTTTTCCTTCTTTCTCGAACTCTGTTTCTCATATCTTGAAGGCAATTCTGCCTTTATCTTCGTCCATATGTTCCCTTCTTTCTATGTACAGCTGCCTTTGCTCTTGACTTATGTGTTCTCGATTCTGTTGATCTCTATCTCTTATTTTGAAAATACACTTCTCTTTGGTCCTGGCTCATTTGTTCTAACAGTTAAGTAGGAGTAAACATTCCTAACACAGAGAACATTAAAAAAACTAATTACAAAATCAAATGCAGCGAGGGGAGAAAAATATGAGCTGAAAGACTAATCTCTTTTTAATAGTTCCGGCGAGGCGAAGGCGTAGATGTGTTGTTAAGCCTGTCACTTTTTAGCCACGTGGTTTTGGGTTCAGTCTTACTGCGTGGTACTAGGGGTAAGTAGGCTTCTACAATTGCCCCTGGTGGCCCAATTCTTTGTAGGTGAGTTTGGTAGGCACTAAACCTCTCATATATTCGTATCGTCTCAGAGTTGTACGGCCTTATTTTGTTTCTATATTGTATAATTATTTCATTTGGTTATACACATTTGTGTCGTGTTTGGTTTCGACGTTTGCTCAGCGTTTGCTCGCTATTCCCAGCAGCTTCTCGCTGTTGATGCTACCAAAAATTAACAATATTTATTGTTAAAGGCGTGAAATTGTAAGAATTTTTTGGACGATAACTGACGAGGAATTAGCAACGTCAGTGTTTTGTGTGTGAATTTTCCGTTTGTTCCTTTGTTGTGTTTCTGCTTAATTTATGTATGTGTGTGTGCGTGTGTGTGTGTGTGTGTGTGTGTGTGTGTATGTATGTATGTATGTATGTATGTATGTATGTATGTATGTATGTATGTATGTATGTATGTATGTATGCATACATACATGTATGTATGTCTGTATATATATATATATATATATATATGTCTGTATATATGTTTATACGCATAAGCCCCGTACATTGGACGATTTGAAGGAAACTATTCGCGTGGCAGTCACCCAAATCGACTGATCAATGCTGAAGAGGGTGGAGGCCAATTTCCAAGAACGCCTCAATGAAAACGAACACCACATGATAGATATTGTTTTCCACAATTGATTTTGACAAATGTTAATTCAATACGAACACATTGATGCCAATAAATTTTTTTGTAGCTAAAATTAATGATTTTGTGATTTTATCAAAAACGTCCGTCCTCTCTGCTCCACCCTGTATGACATTGACGAAAAGATCATAAAACCAGTAATTAAAGAAATAATTGAAATTCTTTTGAAGAAATAGCCCCAACCCGTTCTAAATTGCATGTCACTAAGTGCAAATAATTCTTTCTTCCATAGGCATAAGGCTTAAAAGTTTGGGCGAGGGCGCTCATCGATTACAACAACCCAGTGCTCAAATGGTGCTTATTTAATCGATACCGAAAGATTTAAAGGCAAAGTCGACGTCGGTGGTATTTGAACTCAACTAAGTACAAATAATACAACTCAATGACGCATTAATGAGATGACCGATGATGTGAAGAAAGTCTTGGTATCCCAGCTTCTGTATTGTAAGTTGATTTTCGGCAGTTTAAATATTTTTATGGCCTATCCGAACTATTTAAGTCCAAAGTGAATGTGTGTTAATGATGAATTTTTATTTACCAAGTACCTTAAAGGTGATTTACAAAAGTGAGGTAATTTTTCGATGTTTATGGTATAATTTGAAGAAACATTAGAGATCGTTACCGGGAAATATACGTAAAACTCAATGAATAACTAAGGGAAAACTTTAAAAAACGTTCCGGGGATACCCCCACCCACTAAAAAAAGTGCATGTATCTGACTGGGTTATTATAGTGTTTGATTTTGAAAATAGAGAAAGTGAGCAATTAATTTCTCAAGATGAAATCAGGGATACGTCTATCTCAGAGCTAATTATTGCTCAAAATTAAAACCTTCAATGACTTGACTATTGAAGCGATGTAAATAATGGTTTCAAATTTTGGCACAAGGCCATTAAGTCCGGGGTAGGGGGTGAGTCGATTACATCGGTCCCAGTGCTCAACTGGTACTTATTTTATCGACCTGAAAAGGATGAAAGGCAAAGTCAAACGAACGAAATGCTGCTAAGCATTCTGCTCAGCGTGCTGACTATTCTGCCTGCTCGCCACCAAATACTCCAAGCTTTGTGCATCAATTGAGCAATTCTTCTATTTTCAAGTTCGTACATGGTTGAAGTTGGTTTTTTGCAACGCAAATGCTAATTTAAGTAAAAAAAAAAAATCAGCTTGAACCTGGAAGAGCATGATGACACACTAATTTTTTTTTTTTACTAAATATCAATTTATTTAAAGAGATGAACAAAATACAGTTTGTTTTTCAAATTGTAAGTTTTTAAATTCTGTAAAAGCTTCGTTTACTCGTAATTCAACACGGATTCTTGTATTAGAGTAGCAGGAAGAGGTAATCAGCACAATAGTGGGTGTAATAACGTAAACAACACGCCCACTACTTATAAACTGTTTGAAAAAGAAACACAGATTCTAAAATAATAAATGAATAACAAAACAGAAAAAAATGAACTTTAACAATATACAACTAGCAAACACACTTGAGGAAAAATATTTTTTCAATATATAACTGTGGCAATATTGACCTGAAAAAAAAAACCAAGCAAAAACATAAACAACAATGGTGGAAGCCGTAGTGCGCACACATTGACGAGCGCCGAAGCAAACTGAAAGACTATTTATGCAAGGTTCTATCACAACAACAATTTTGGTAAGGGTAGGGCTTGTGTTGAGGCATTCCCTCTATTTATTTGAAGGCTTTTCTAACAGCGGGCAAGATGAAAGTTAACACCTTTACCTAAAAAAAAAAAAAAAAATGGGAATCTTTTTTGCATGCTCTCCAAAGACTAATTTAAAACAGGTACTCGCTGACGTGTAGAATAGTATATTGCTGGTTGTGCGAGCTAAACATATGGCAGTATCTGCTTTCGAGGTTAAACGGCAAACAGATACTGTAAGATTCACAGTTGCGCACAATCTTGTGTCGCAGTACGTGAGTCGACCAACAGAAGAGTGACAGTTAAGCATTTGCAGCAACACAGACCTTTGGCTTATTTTCACCTTTATAGAGAATATAGGCAGACAGAAAGAGCTGAGGTAACAAGGTATGTCATTCAGAACACTACAGGAAGTCGAAATGTGTCTGAAAGAAGTATGCAGTACCTTGTGTCATATAAACAAGAAGATAAAATTCGGGACAGGTTTGGGATTGTGCATCAACGAGGAGTGGACATGAAAGCTATTAATGATAGTGAACGCCTCTAACGAATACTACATGTTTCCGTTCTATATGAGGCAACGTGTGGACAAGGCAAGGTGCGTGATTTGTTACTCCATAGAAACATATAGGGGATAGTATTAAAAAAACCATGGGGAAATTATCGAAACCAAGTCAACCACCTTCCTAAACTGGTCAGAGGTCCGGCTGGATATAAAAGTGGTACTCAACTTTGCAGACCAGCGTAGATTCAGATAAGAGTTGTTGCGGAATGCAGAAGGCTACTTCTACGATTGCATCAAACACCAGAGCAATTACAACTCGCAGGAAATACAAAGGGGCAACTATCATCATCACAATAATACTAATGGCTGGAGCAACTCCCATATAATGTGATAATCCTCGGGAAAAATATAAGTCGTGTGTGAATAGAGCTGTCGGACGATCTGACCTCACAGGTAGGTTCTCACTGTAAAGGCGCGTGGCTTAGTGGCTAGAGAATTCGGCTCACGACCGTGAGTTTGATGAACGGCAGCGCGTTGTCTTTGAGTAAGACACTATTTCACGTTTCCCCGGCCCACTCAGCTGGCGAAACTGAGTTGGATATGTAATTCAAAGGGCCGGCGTTGTCACATTCTGTGTCACGCTGAATCTTTGAGAACTACGTTAAGGGTACGCGTGTCTAAGGAGTGCTTAGCCACTTGCACGTTAATTTCATAAGCAGGCTGTTCCGTTAATCGGATCAACTGGAACAATGATCGTAACGGACAGAGTGCCGGAGGCTCTCACTAGTATTTGGATAGGTAATCCTAAATGATTTTCATGATTTCTACTATCATTTGCCTTAATTGCTGTTGTTTTTTAATACAATTTTATAGTAATTTCTATGAAATTTTTAAAAATAATATTTTATATTAAATGTTTAATGCGTTTTATTGCATAAAATCATTTTCCCCTGCCCTTGTTTTTATTTAACTTTGTCATGCGATATATTTTGTAACCCCGAGTTTTTAACTTCCATTATATATATGAGTCATTCCTTGTATTTAATAAAGAACAGCTTGTTTTTGCTGTTATATTTTGAGAAGGGCGATCATTTTCAGATATACTGATTTCAAATTTTGGCACAAGGCCAGCAAGTTCGGAGAAGGGCATAAGCCGACTACATCGACCTCTATGTTCAATTGGTACTTATTTTATCGAAAGGATCAAAGGCAAAGTCGACTCCAGCGGCATTTGAACTCGGAATGTAAACACGGACGAAATGCCGCTAGGCATTTTGCCCGGTGCATTAACGATTCTGTCCGCTCTCTGCCTTCATTTTCAGATATATTGCCATGGAAAACTCAGGTTACTGAGATTTCAGGAAGTATTAGTAGCTCGTGAAGAAAAATTATATTTTGGACTATTATGCTTTGGAATATTTGAGTATCTACCCATTTTACATCAGGGCGGACAAAACAAGGTTTTTCATTGGATATTTTTGTTATATTTTATATTTACCTACTTGTATAACAGCATGTATTTTCCTCCGTCTGGTGAACATGCCTCCAAGAATCTCCAAATAAAATTTGAGACGCAGAGAGAGAGAGGGGAGTGAGAGAGAGGGGGAGTGAAAGAGAGGGGGAGTGAAAGAGAGAGAGAGAGAGAGAGAGAGAGAGAAATAATCAAATTTTAACAAACAGATGAATTTCATACTCTAACGAACAACGAAGCCGGTAACAAAAGTAGTAGTTACTTGCCATAAAGAAGTATTTCACGAAATATTTCCCCCCTCACCTGCATGTATGTCTATTTTATTCAAGAACTAGCAATAAGAAACAAATAAATAAGTAATCCTTCGACGTGGTTGAACAACCAATCCCATCCAGTGGGAATTCACCGTACGATCGTTGAATACAAAACTGGCACGCGGGACCTCCGCTCGGATGATTTTCCTGAGTCACTATTTTGCCTTTAAATGCCAAAAACGTCCCAAGCATACCTATTTACAGCTGAATGGACTAGAACAACATGAAATGAAGTGTTTTTCTCAATAATACAACGTACAACCTATCTGGGAGTCGAAACCGTGATCTCGTGATCGTGAATGCAACAGCCTAACCACTAGGCCACGCACCTTCACTCACGAAAAAATTAAAAAGCGGGAGGATTTCCAGTATTCCTTGAAAGGAGCAGTTGAAATAAGCCATAGCTGGTATATGAATTATTGTGGTTTCCATCGATCGAGGAAAGACATAGGGAGTTATATCTATGGCATTCAAAGCTGAAGATAAGGCGAGAAACAGTTTGTGTTGGTGCACCACACACCTGCCCACCGGCTCATGCTGGAATATGTGGGACTGAAGAACACAAGGGTCACAGTGAGAGATATTTGTGGCGATATAGAACCTTGGTCCATAGTCAACATCGCAGTGGAGCACGTACTGATTGTGAGCGTCGAGGTAACTAAAAATGACGATGTCAGGGAGAATCCGCATAGCATTTAAGTCCTGATGACCTTCGAAAACAAAAGAACCATCCCGGAGCACAGCTTCAGAATAGCTCTGTGGATACAGTAAGAAAGGGATATGACTGGAGGTGGGAGGTACAAGACCCCACCTGTGATACATGTGACAATAAAGAGCCATGTGAGGGCTTTCTGCCCTAAGGAGCTGGAAAGCCAGAAGAGAAGACAGGGCTGTCATTTTCAAGTGTTTGGCATTAACATCTATAATATAAAGTCTGGTCCAATTTTTCAGTTTCATACTTCATTTATTATTTCTGAACTGGTGTAGTTAAGATATCGCCACAGCAAATACATATGTTCATTGAACATATGTATTTGCTTCGTGCATATTCAGGGATGGTTTACAACTATAATAAACCCCATCAAGCCGGCTGTAGCTTGTTAATCAGCTTCTACAAGTACACTAACAAAAGGGCATGAAGGGAAAACGGTTACTTTCTCTTATTCTGTCTGCAACCTCTCTCTCTCTCTCTCTCTCTCTCTCTCTCTCTCTTTCTTCAGAAGCAGAAATCATAAAATTCCTGCAAAATACTGAATCTCTGACCCTTTCGCTATGCTAGTTTAATCTACGTATTTTCATAATCCTTTGAGTTCCAATCAGTTGAACTACGAAGATATCAATTATTTATGAGAGCAGCAAATCGTGTCAGTTTTTAATGAAAGAAGGTGATTAGTATAGAGAGGGTCATGAACAAAGAGCGAAGTGTCTTTAAGAAGTATAACGAACAGCTTGCTAAAAATGAAGAACAAAAGTAAGTTTTCCTCCATATAACACAGATTAACCTACGCTTCTTAGTGGTTGTTCGACATGCTAGAAATAGCAACCAAGTTTCCTTAAAAATCATACAACACTATTCTGAAAAAGAAACATACTGGATAATCTTTGGATAATATAGTTTGAATAAAAGACAGAACAGTCATTAATGGAATGTCTTTGATCACAGATCGGAGTTTTCAAAAGATCAAAAAAAAAAAAAAAATTGGCGATCATAACCAGAACAAGAATAGAGGAGCCTGTTATTCAAAAATAAAACTCTCAGTAGTAACATTACATAACTTAAGCATTTGTGCGTCATCCTTTGTACGTCATTTGAGTCATCGAGATCTATCCCTAAAATACAAGAATGTCAACTATGAAAACGCAAGAGTCTTCTATTTTCTTTTACTTTATTTGTACTTTTTGTTTTAAATGAAATTGTGAAATAGTATATTGAAACTATAAAAACTGTTGATAATAATTTTCGTAAAAGGTTGTTTTCTTTCGTCATTTTGTTTCTCACACACACACACACACACACACACACACACACACACACACACACACACATTCAAAGTAACTTGGTTTAATGTAGCATTTTATAACATGTCAAACCACATCTTTCCTTCATAATTGTTTATACAAATGAAAATCCCTAGAGTTATAAACAAAGGAAGCTGATACTTATTTACAGTGATCTACCCCGCATACAAGTCTATCTGGAGCAAGACAACACAAGTAAGGCAAGCAGTCAATGAATTCCTCCCCGAAGCTAGCTAAAAAAATTTCAATGTCAAAACACTTATAAATTTTAAAGGAATTTTTATTTTTATGTTTTAACGCCGGTGTCTAGATTAAGCATAATTTCGGAGCAAAGAGATGGATAGCATATTTATTAAAAGGCAGATCCAGTTTCTTTTTCCCATTTTTTTCTTTCTGTAGGTCTATCATTTTTTTCTCTTTTTCTTTCCTTTTTTTCAAAAAAAAATTCTAAAGTCTGGAGGAAAAGAACAAGAACTGAGAAATTATCTACACTTCAAGGTAATGGCTTCGTCTTTGAATAATAACCAATTCTCCGAACACCGTAGTATTGAAGTAAACTTCCGGTATACTGAGTCTGCAATGCAATTTCAAACGCAAGCTAAAGCCAATTTACTTTACTCGCGACATTAATAACATGTATGTATGTTTGTATGTGTATGTATGTATGTATGTATGTATGTATGTATGTATGTATGTATGTATGTATGTGTGTGTGTGTGTGTGTGTGTGTATGTATGTATGCATGTATGTATGTGTGTGTGTGTATATATATATATATATATATATTAACGTTTTATCTTTTTTCTGGAAGCATAGGGCCTTTGTATTTCGTCAAATGAATAATGAATAATGTTTGAACTCCTAAATCATTTCGCCATTCTACTGCCAAACTGCACTTTACCCGACAGCATTGCTACCACTTAATTATCACTTGATTAATACATATGTTTAATGTATTTAACGCTATTGTAGTTGGCAACATACTGTCCTCGGGTCGTGTCTGATCCTCTAGCCATTATCGTCTAGCCTGTGTTTCTCAAACAAAATTATGGACTCCACCCAGTTGCGGTGGCTAGAAAAAAAAATATCAGATTTATTTCGTATGAGATATTTTGCTAACGAGTAATTGCAATGTTTAAAACTTTATACTACCATCTAAATATATTTGCAATTACTGTTTGTCTTATATTCTTGTTATGTAATAATGGTTTTAACTTTTGGCAGAAGGCCAGCAGTTTCGGGGAAGTGGGTTAGTTGATTACATCGACTCTAATGCCCAACTGGTTGTTGGTACTTATTTTATCGACTCTGAAAGAAGATGAAAGGCAAAGCCGACTTCGGCGGGATTTGAACTCAGAACATAAAGAGGGACGAAATACCACTTAGCATTTTGCCCGGCATGCTTAACGATTCTGCCAACTCACCATCTTCCTCTAATATTCACATAAAAAAACACTAAATTTCTCCAGTATTTCAACATTTCGTTCAAGATCAATCAACCCAGAACATCATAGGTTTACGTCGCTTGGATCCTAAAACAGACTCTGTCATAAAATTACCAGTTCAGACGTGTAGTCAAATAACCCTTAAACAAGCCTCACATAAACGCACGCACACACGCACGCTCGCACACACACTCACACACACACACACACACCACACACACACACACACACACACACACACATTTTCTCTCTTTCTCTCTCACGCGCGCACACAAAATATACCCTTGCAAACCGAGGAAGAGGGCACATTGCTAACGACTTGGACAATGATATTAGGATTACAAGATTGGATGTAGCAAAACAGGAAGGAAAAACCAAAACGAGATGCAACTTTTGAGGGAAAATATTTAAAAGTGAACATGATGGGAAAATCCATCGAGGGAAATCTAAGATCTAGGAGCATCTACAGCAACATCTGATGCTAACCAGAGGCCTATTTCTAAGCATATTAGAACTGCTTGCCGGTCGGAGTAGGACCAAGAGGCAAACCAGAGTGTCCGTGACCTCTATCCTCAGCTTGCTTAGCAAGCAGAATGGGTGAATCTGGTAGTCTAGGGAATTTTGGGGGAGGAAACCGACTGAATTTGTCACGAATGACAGATCGCAGATAAGCTCAGTTGGATGAGGTTCTAAACAGTATCTAAGACAACATTCTGAGAGCAGATGCAACCGAAAAGTTAAGAATTGCCAAGATTTTGGCATGAATGAAGGAAAACTAATAAGTGACATGGTCCTGGTTCGAGGCAGCATTATATTGCAGAACTGAAGAAATACCTAAAACAGCCGAACAAAAGCGAGAAAGAAGCAGAAGCAGATGAAAAAAAGGTAGTCTCAAATCAGCTTAGCTAAGAATTATGAAGAAACCTTCTCCAGTTTCCAGTTTCGCGAAGACTATCCGAAAAAAGGAGTGAGCAAGCGAAAGAGCAAGAGAGAGGGGACGGAGAGGGAGGGAAAGGGAGGAAAAGAGAGGGGAGGAACAAACAAACAGAGATATAGAGGAGGAAGCAGAAGAGAACCTTTTTAATCAAACTCTTCTGGTTCAAAGCTGACCTAAGAGAGCCTAAAAAGTGGGAGGTTGATATGCTTCAAGGAAAGGTGCAGGATACAGTGGAAGCAGTGCACGGTGATCCCTAGCTGCTAATATTCAAGTCACACACCCCTTTCAACCTGGCAGACTTCACTCCCGACGAAATAAGGCAGTGGTAGTAAAAGCAGGAGCAGTATCTGCTCCAAAATCATCTGGCACAACGAGCAAGATTTACAAAAACTGCCCACCACTGGTGAAGAGGTTAGCAAAATTTGTACAAAATATCTGGGAAAAGAAAGAGAAACTGTGGATCTAGACTCTTGCTGTGGGCTATTTTGTCAAAACAAAATCAGCCAAACTTGACCTGAACGACTAGAACTCAGCAGCTACAGAACCAAGAGGTGTAGAAATGTCAATAAAGGGAGCCAGATAGAGCTCATAGTACTAAGGATTCGCGTTACAATAGCGAAGCATCTTTGTGTAAAAGCTGCATTGGATGCAGCACAAAACGTCATTCCTGGAGACTGACGTTTGAAGTGAAGTTTTTATTATCCTTGGCACATGCAATACCTACAAGGCCATCAAATACTTGTTCAGCGTGCTAAAGATTCTGCTAGCTCGCCGCATTAAACTTACAGAATTATTGGTTCAAATTTTGGCACAAGGCCACTTATTTCGAGAGTGGAGCTAAATCGATTACATCGACCAAAGTGCTCAACTGGTACTTATTTTATCAACTCCGAAATGATGAAAGGCACAGTCGACCTCGGGGACATTTGAACTCAGAACGTAAAAGATGGATGAAACACCGCTAAGCATTTTGCCCGCTGAAGTAACGATTCTGCCAGTTTGTCACCTTATCTTACAGAATTATTGAAAACACTTCATGCTATGAGAAAATGTATAAATTACAAATTCGTTAACTACATCATTCTAAAATATTCTCGAATCTTATACGATAGACAAGAGTACGTGAGTGGTCAATAACGGCGGAGCTATTGTTGAAAAATGTACATGAAAGTAGCTAATGAGAGTATGAGGATGTAAATAAAAATACCAAAATAACAGGAAAATAATAAAATTATATTTAGTACTGTCTGAATATTATACAGCGGTTTGTGTGTGCAAATGTGTGAGTATATGTGTCTGTGAATGAATAACAATGAATGTGTATTGTTTGTATGCGTATTTGTATATGTCTGTATAAGCATTTGCGTATGTACGTGTGTTGGTGTGTGTGTTTAACTGAAAATACATTTTCATCCGAGCACATCCAAAAGTGAAGTAGGAAAATTTTCAAATTTTATTGTTACTCATAATCACTTTGACGTAACAAAATTGGGTTGGCCAAAATGTCCATTCGATTTTTTAAGCGAAAATAAGACAAGTTTTATGCACAAAGCAATTTATTCAATCAATGATATAATTTCTGTTTCATCCCATTATCTTTTACTCTTACTCTTTTACTCTTTTACTTGTTTCAGTCATTTGACTGCGGCCATGCTGGAGCACCGCCTTTAGTCTAGCAAATCGACCCCGGGACTTATTCTTTCTAAGCCCAGTACTTATTCTATCGGTCTCTTTTGCCGAACCGCTAAGTGACGGGGACGTAAACACACCAGCATCGGTTGTCAAGCAATGCTAGGGGGACAAACACACACACACAAACACACACACATACACATATATACATATATATACATATATACGACAGGCTTCTTTCAGTTTCCGTCTACCAAATCCACTCACAAGGCATTGGTCGGCCCGGGGCTATAGCAGAAGACACTTGCCCAAGATGCCACGCAGTGGGACTGAACCCGGAACCATGTGGTTGGTTAGCAAGCTACATATCACACAGCCACTCCTTGAGTTTGTAGCTTCAGGAGTGGGGGAAAATAAGCCAAAACATGACATGTGAAGATACGTACTCACTCCAAAACAAAACAGTGACTATGGAAAAGCCAGCTTGTAAAATCAAATTATACTATTTTTCCTAAAGTAGGATAGCTCAAACATATAGATAAGCAACATATTTTGTCACCGTGATACGTAACTCAAAAACTGATTTTCCTTCCTTTATGCCGATATTCATTTACACACTGGCGATTTCAAACTGTTTAATACTTCATTTGATGTGGAAATGAAGACTTTTCTAGAAAATTTTCGAATCCAACAATGCTATGATCTATTAAAACTCAAATTTCATGCAGAGGGTACATCTCTTGCTCGAGTTCAACAATAAAACATTTTCTTGAAACCGAAATGTATACCAAATTTATAGGGCATGCGCAAAAAAAAAAAAAAATTGATGATCAGTAAAACATTCATGTCTAAGTGTAAGTAACTGTTTTCAAAAATGAAATATAGGAAAAACAAACAAAGAAATACATCGCACTGTGCTTCTGGTTTCATCTAGACTAACAGTGTGCGTGGAAAATCTTTGAACCGGCAAACAACATAAAATATCACTAATTGTTGTATCCGTTTCAACATAAATAACAACTTAAATTGAATAAATTTAATCCTTTGTGTTATGTTTTACTATAGTTATTGATTTCGTCTAATAGCTACATGATATACATATATAATAGTTCAATAAATTAATGTAGCTTGCCATCACCTTACAGACTTCTCTTCCGGCAATTGAGTGAGAAAAAGCTGCTGATTCCTGTTGTAGGTGATGTATGAAAGTGACTGCTTTATCAAAACTATTTCTTCTATGGCGATGGAAATCACAGTCAACGCAAACACCACTAAGAAATGCTACGAACAGTGCTGGATTAACCATTAAGCAAAATAAGCATGTGCTTAGGGTACCAAGTGGGAGCACCACAGAAATGGTAAATGATTTACAGCACAAAAGAAATCACTTTAAGCCGCTTAAAACATTGAAAGTAGTTTATATGATCAGAAATATAGTTTCAATGTGTTCGTGGTGTCATAATGAGGACCTAATCAAAGACTTTGCAATTAAAGAGGGTAGGAGAAAACTTTTCAAATATAAATAAAGTGGAAGTATACAAAAAAAAAACACTGTTTTCCATCTTGTTCTATATTTAAGAGATTAGGAATTATGTACATTATTTACAATTGACGGATATTTGTCCTCATCTTGTTTGTTGTTAACAGAGTGTTTCGGCTGATATACCCTCCAGCCTTCATCAGGTGTCTTGGGGAAATTTCGAACCTGGGTTCTCATTCCTAAGGTATTTTTCGATGTTGTTGTTGTACTTATTGAAGTACTTATTCCATCGGTTTCTTTTGTCTGCGTTTGTCCCCCTACCACTGCTTGACAACCGGTGCTGCTGCGTTTGCGTCCCCGTAAATTAGCGGTTCGGCAAAAAGCGACAGATAGAATAAGTATCAGGCTTTAAAAATAAAATAAAATAAAATACGTACTGGAGTTGATTCGTTCGATTAAAACCCTTGAAAGCGGTGCCTTATCATAGCAGTAGTCCAATGACCGAAACAAGTGAAAGATAACACTGTATAACAAAATTTTTATTTTGTATTTTCATTTATTTATTTATTTTTCATTTATTTATTTTTTTAATCTTTGGTCAGTAAGTGTTATTTCCTATTTGTTTCTATCTAGAAATCAAAGGAAATTACTACTATTCCCTTCAAACTTTGCTTTTGTGACCGGGACATCAATGTTTTGAAACTGGCCAATTTTCCATTACATTTCAGACAGACTCAGCGCTGAGTTGCTGAAACAGAAAAATCATTATAGCAAATACTCTGCTCAATACTACAGATTTGTTTGTCAGTTGCCTGACCTTAACCACTTGACCATGTCTCTTAGTGACTGACAATATGTGCATTTCTGATCATGAACAGTAGTGGGGAAGCATCATAGTCATGTGCTGAGAGGGATTATTTGGGGTTTGAATAAATGTAACAAAAGCTAAATTTGAAGGAAATATTAGCCATTTTTCATACTTTCTAGGGGAAAGCAAATAAGAAATAACAATTGTTACCCATAGACAAAAATCATGTTACACAGTGTAATAAATGAAAGGTAACAAACTGTAGAGATGGACAGGTGCAGCCGACGAAATTCCTTTCATTTGAATGAGTCTATCTTCTCGACGAAAGATGAAGTCAACTGACGGGATATAAACGAGAACCTCACAAAAATAATAAAAAATAATAATAATTAAATAAAAAAAAAGAAAAATATTTACAGTGCTTGTTGTTTTGTGGTCGTGGCAACGAAGGCGGATTGAGGTGATGAATGAGAGGAATTGGTGGAGAGAAGGAGAGTGTGAGAAAGAGTAAATAAAATTCCAAACATAACCTTCATTGGAAATGGTGTTCAGTCAAGCAAAACACTTCCCCCTATGGCAAGGAAGCTTCCAAATAAAAACACAGATTCGCTCGTTTTGTGTTTCAAGAAAACAGACACACTCACTCACACGTTCACACACACACACACATATACACACTCAACGCACGACCGTCTAAAAATTAACACATAATCACAAACATACACTCGTTCGTATGTTTAATGCACATACATACACCTACCTATCTGTGACTACAAAAGTTTAACATTCATTCATAAAGTTTTTATAACACTATATATATACTTCTGACAGATTGTATTTTTATAGGCGTAGGAGTGGCTGTGTGGTAAGTAGCTGCGTGGCATCTTGGGCAAGTGTCTTCTGCTATAGCCCCGGGCCGACCAATGCCTTGTGAGTGGATTTGGTAGACGGAAACTGAAAGAAGCCTGTCGTATATATATATGTGTGTTTGTCTCCCTAGCTGGCGTGTTTACGTCCCCGTCACTTAGCGGTTCGATAGAATAAGTACTGGGCTTACAAAGAATAAGTCCCGGGGTCGATTTGCTCGACTAAAGGCGGTGCTCCAGCATGGCCGCAGTCAAATGACTGAAACAAGTAAAAGAGTAAAAAGAGTATACGCTAACATGTATACTAAGTTACATGCGCATCTGTATGTGTGTGTGTGTTGTGTGTGTGTGTGTGTGTGTGTGCGAGTATTTATATATATAAATATATATTTATATATATATTTATATATATATTTATATATATATAAAATTACACATATACGTTGGAATGGGACGTATGTACACACAGACGCGCGCGCACAAACACAAACACATGGCTATCTACTTACGATCTATACATTGCATGTATCTATGTGTGTGTGCGCGC
>NC_042999.1:135477249-135479749 GCF_006345805.1 Octopus sinensis | reverse complement strand
ACATATATACATGCACTAGCACTATGACCCGGCGTTGCCGGGTCATAATGTTAGTATAATATAATATGGCGGTGCCCCAGCATGGCCACAGCTCATGAGCTGAAACTGGAATCAATCATAATATATATAATATATATATATAGTATATATATATATATATTAGTATAATATAATATAATATATATATATATATATATATATATATATATAGAGAGAGAGAGAGAGAGAAAGAGAGAGAGAGAGAGAGAGACGCAGGAGTGGCTGTGTGGTAAGTAGCTTGCTTACCAACCAAATGGTTCCGGGTTCAGTCCCACTACGTGGCACTTTGGGCAATGTCTTCTACTATAGCCTTGGGCCGACCAAAGCCTTGTGAGTGGATTTGGTAGACAGAAACTGAAAGAAGTCCGTCGTATATGTCTATATGCATATATATATATATATATATATATATATAATATATATATATATATATATATATATTTATTATATAGAAGGAGCTTCTACAGGACTAGAACTGTTTCATTCAAGAGAAATCTTCAGGAAGCTCCTGAGCTTCCTGAAGATTTCTCTTGAATGAAACAGTTCTAGTCCTGTAGAAGCTCCTTCTATATAATAAATTAATTTTACTCTACTATGTATTGAGTACCTTATTTACTGTGGTTAACCCCGAATCAACACGGGACCTACATATATATATATATATATATATATATATATATATATATATATACGACGGGCTTCTTTCATATATATATGGTGTGTGTGTGTGTGTGTGTCTGTGTCTGTGTCTGTGTTTGTCCCCCCAACATCACTTGACAACCGATGCTTGTGTGTTTACGTCCCCGTAACTTAGCTGTTCGGCAAAAGAGACCAATAGAATAAGTACTAGGCTTACAAAGAATAAGTCCTGGGGTCGATTTGCTCGACTAAAGGTGGTGTTCCAGCATAGCCACTGTCAAATGACTGACACAAGTAAAAAAAACGAGTAAATATATACATACATACAACGGGCTTCTTTCAGTTTCCGTATAACAAATCTACTCAGAAGCTTTAAGTCTGCGCATGGCTATTGTAGAAGACACTTGCCCAAGGTGCCACGCAGTGGGATTGAACCCGGAACCATGTGTTTGGGAAGCAATCTTCTTACCACACAGCCACGTCCACGCTTTTAAAGGATGAAAGGCGAAGTCAACCTCGGCGGAATTTGAACCTAGAGCTTGAAGACGGAAGAACTACCGTTAAACCCCTTTGTCCAGCATACTAACTATTCTGCCGACTTGCCGCTTTATTTATATGTATGCTTCTAAATGCATATATTCCTAAAAACTGTTTGTATGAGTGTGTACATACGTACGTACGTATGTATGTATGTATGTATGTATGTGTGTGTGTTGTGTGTGTGTGTGTGTGTGTGTGTGTGTGTGTGTGTGTGGTGTGTGTGTGTGTGTGTGTAATATATGTTTATCAACAAACAAGCGTATATATTTATGATTGACAAATAAAGAGGGGGAATTCTAAAATTCTGTTTCAAGTTATGGTTATTTTCTCAGCTTCCACCTGCCGGCAAAAGGGTGGAGTTTGTAAGTAACTAGTCAATGCGTGTGTGTGTATATGTGTGTGTGGGGGGGAGAAAGAGAGAGAGAGAATAGGTCTGAATGCATGTACGTTCGTGTGTATATCAATGTGTTATTTTACAGTATGTAATATAAGTGTGTGAAGGTGTTCGTGTATGTGTGTGTGTATGTGAAGAGAGAGAGAGAGAGAGAGGAAGAAAGTGGCCATGTATTTGTGTGTGCGTGAATGTTAGAATGTTTGTGTTAGTGCATGTATGTGAGAAACGGTGGTGGAGAGGGCGAGGAGCGAAGTGTGCGTCTGTATGTTAGAAAGCGGGGAGAGAGAGAGGATGAAAAGAGTGAGGGGGGAAAAGTGAGAGAGCGGGGAGACGAGGAAGACACTGAGAAAGAATAGAAAAGGGAATGGGATGGGAGTAGAGAGAGAAGAGAAGGAGAAAGAGAAGAGGTGAAAGGCAAGGGAGAGAAAGAGAAGAGGGAAAAAAAGAGAAAGCGAGAGAGGAAAAGAGGGAGAGAGAGAGAGAGAGAGAGACTTAAAAAGTGTAAGTTTGGTGTGAGAATGTGTGTGACTATAAGTGTGTATGTAGGCGATTATGTTGGCATAAGTGTAGTAAAGACTATGAGTATGTTCGCGTGTGAGAAAGAGATCACCCAGCCAGCCAGTCATTCACTTTACACTTCGTGTCTTTTTCAAAATACTAATGTGTCTCTAAGTGATGTGTGAGTGAGTAAGCATGTATGAAAGTCTCTGAAAGATGGTTGTGAATAAACATGTGTGCATATATGTGTGTGTGCCTATGTGCATGTATGTGAGCGTGTATGTGTATGTATGTGTGTTTTTTGGTGACTTCTAACACACTCACTCATTCACTTTTTCAGTCACTCCATGTCTAGTGTATGAGTGCGTAATTATATGAGAATATCTGTGT
>NC_042999.1:135322249-135472249 GCF_006345805.1 Octopus sinensis | reverse complement strand
ATTTTTACTCACAAACACTGGTCAAAGAATTCATTTTCAGTCTTTTCAAGCATAATGATGTACTGAAGTGCTTCAAGGTGATAGTAATATTTCAGCTTCTTAAGACGGCAAGCTGGCAGAGTCGTTAGCACGGTGGACGAAATGCTTAGCGGTACTTTGTCCGTCTTTAGGTTTTGAGTTCGAACTCCACCGACGCGGTCTTTGCATTTCATCCTTTCGAGTTCGATAAAATAAGTACCAGTTGAGCACTGGGGTCGATATAATCGACTTGCCTCCCCCCACCGAACTTTTTGGCCTTATCCCAAAATTTGAAACCTTCTCAAGGTAGCGAGCTGGCAGAATCGTTAGCACGGCGGGGAAAATGCTTAGCGGCGTTTTTTTGTTGTTTCTGGGGTTACTTCAGTGCTTTGTCTGTGCGCTGTGTCTATTGTATTATAATATATGGAGGCAATTGAGTATAACATGAGTTGTATGAGTTGGGGAGACTGCCGTGTTATTGTGTCGAATGTCGGATATACAGAAGAGTTGTTGTGTTTGTTATTTTATTAATTGGTTATTGCGACGGCGATAATGGATTTATTGTATTAAGAGAATTGGATGCTTTGCCTGTTTGAGATAAACTCTATAGGTATAATTGTTTTGGAGCTGCTAGCTACTAAACTTGTCTGAGAGTCGAATAGGATGACGAAATCGCCCGGTACATACTCGTTCAGTGTATGTGCATTACTGGAATGTAGGTTTATATCTAATAGCTGTTACCACGGTCAGGGTGGGTCTGCCTTCTTTTGATAAAGAAGAGCGGGTAGTTTTTCTTAGTTCTGCCAGGAAGTTATGGTGAAGGAAGCTGTGTAGTGGATGCTGTTGTATGGATGGCATGCTGCTCAGCATTTCGTCCGTTTTTACGTTGTAAGTTCAAAATCCGCTGAGATCGACTTTGCCTTTCCTCCTTTCGATTTTGTTGAAATAATTACCAGTCAAGTACTGGGGTTGATGTAATCGACTAGCTCACTTCCTCAAGATTTCAGGCCCTGTGCCTATAGTAGAAAGGATCATCATCATCATCATCATCATCATAATCATCACCAGGGAAAATGTAACTGTCAGTTATCCCCAACTAGTGAACTGAAGCAACTCTCTTCATTTAGATTTCGAGAATTCTGCAGACGATTCGTGTAGTTCCAAGTAACACAGTTTTCTGTAGATGCTCTGTCTTCACATTTACCCCAGTCTTTTCAATTTTTTTTTTTGTACATGTTCAGTGACTAGTCTTTTTATCTCCCATTTCAAATCATCATACCTGACCCCTTTTCCGATATTCTGTCATCACCATGGCATGAAATATCTATTAATATTAAGCAAGGCTTTCCTCTTTATACACAACCACTATGTCCGGCTTTCGCTGTTCAGTTTTACTATCACATTGAATCATCATTACATCCCACATATTCCTACTACCTTGTCATTCTCAATTATTCCTCCTGGAACTTGCCTATACAACATCTTTGCTCAGCTCAATCTATATTTTCCACACAGCTCCCAAGAATTATTCATACAACATTATCGTGTCTTTTGTATTCTTTTTGGGCCAGCTTCACGCACTCTTTCATAATATTCCCTGTAGTCTCACCTTTATCACCGCACAACCTGCACTTTCAGCTGTGTTGTCAGATCTGCATTTGATATGATTTGTCTTAAGTGCTTGTTCCTGCGTAGAACAGATAGATGCTTCAGTTTCTGGCTTTAAGTCACTCATCCTTAATCAATGCCACCTTCTATCGGCGTCTGTATTTCTCTCGCCTCTTTCGCAGACAGCCCGCACATCTTTTAACCAATCCATTTTTACGTTTTTTCGATTTTTTCTTTCCTTGTACTCTATCGTCATACAAGTATCTATCCTTACCAGGTATTCTCGCCTGCAGCAGCAAGGGTTCTATGACATCCTTAATATACCAGTCCAAGTTATTTTATCATAAGCATATGCAACTCGACCACCGTTTGTGTTTGGTTAGATACAGCGTGTCAATATCGATCTTTAGGTGGAATGTTCTTTACATTATGAACGGTTTACTCGATTTTTAGTGTAGCTTTAGTAATTCGTCTTTTCTCCAGTTGATAAAACCTGCACTATATCTCAATAATGCAACCGTTCATGTATTGATTGCGTGAAACTTATTTCTTTTGTTCAGTTTTGACTGCAGCACCAGTTTAGATCTTCGAGATAATCTTGCGTAAAGCATTTCTTTATTTCTTTTTCCTTCTCTTCATTCACTGCCAACATACCCAAATATTTATACCCAGTATCGTCAATCCTTTTCATGATTTCTTTTGATGGTAATTCTATACCTTCAAGTCTGTCAGTCTGTTAACTTTCCTTTTTTTTTTTACATTTTTTAAAACCAAATTCCATTTTGATTTTCTTGCTGATGCGAGAACTGAATTCACTAAAGAACTGATTTGAGCTTCGTCCTTACCATGCAGCTTGAAATCACCCACGAGTAATATATAGATGGTCCTTTGCGGTTTTCCTGCAATTTTTCTCAGCTGCAGTATAAAAAGAGTAATGCATAAGACAAAGAATAAAGGAAATAGTATACTTGAAAAATTTCTCTCTTGATTCTTAATGTTCTTAGGTACGTTCCTTGTGATATGAGTTCAGTCTTCCAACTTTCCATGCCTTTTCTCTAAAAACCTCTTGTCATTCTCTGCAATTGCAATTGAATGTTCAAACATTCAACGTTCTGTTATGGCACCCATCAATATTCTTCTTTTCCATCATGGGTCTTTGTTTGTTATTTCCCACTATTTGTTCTTTCATTGACTTTTAGTCTCAGGTTTTTCGCAGTATCTTTTCCAGTTGCCTTGATAAGCCTATCGGTTTCTGTTATGTTGTATATTCTTCAATGCTTCAAAATTTTATTATCTTTCGTTGTTTTTTTCATCTAATTTCCCCTGATCATTCGTTTTCAAATCACACATGCTATATACCCTATTAATTACTATTTCATCAACCTCAGTTAGCACTCCACCTGTAACTATATTTTGTTGATAAAAAAGAATACTTTAATGTCATTATAATTTCCTTTTGCTACCATTTTTGGTCTGTTATTTTAAACAGTATCATCCAGCTTCTCTATTTCTGCTTCCTTCTGCACCTCATCTTCCTCGCCTGCATCATGCTCTACCCTTTCATTAATATGTCTCTTGGTGGCTTCAAGCTCAAGCTCAGACAACCATCCATTCTTTGGAATTGCTCTCGCCTGGCCAAAAAACCTCTGCTCTGTAGTTTCTAATAATCCTCTCCTTTCCAATTTACTAGACCCTAATTGGAAATCCATTTTCATTTAAGGGTCGCTCAGATACTAGTAATCCATGGTAACATCGTTTATCTATTTACTTCACTTCCTTTCAAGGTTAGCAGTAGCTGGATTACGACTATCACTAGGAAGGCCACCAACTAAGGCTAAAGACCTCCTCCCAGCTTTGAGATATGGCTTAATCCGCCGGACGCCAATCCGGACCGAGGACGATTTTGTTTTTCGTTCTTTCAGGGTTGATAAATTAAGCACCATTGAAACACTGTGGTCGATGTAATCGACTAGCCCCCTCCCTACAAAATTTCAAGAAGAAAGGATTATTGTTATTATTAACATTATTATTGATGATGATGATGATGTGTGAACAGATGCGTCTGTTTTGCTCTCCGATTTACCATGTCTGCATTAAAGAGAAAAAAAATTATTTTCGGATATTTTGCCGTTAAGAAAATTTTGGAATATTTCAGTGCTCGTCTTGTTTCCTTTGTGAGTGGAAAGAATACGCTTTTACGTTTATCTTGAGAATGTCATTGCTTTTGTTGCTTCATTCAGACTGGATTTATTCATTCAGGCCAGAGATAGCCTGTTTTATTTATTTATTTATTTATTTATTTATTTATTTATTTATTTATTTATTTATTATTTATCTATTTTTTAAATTTCTATATGGGTCATCCAGTTCGCTTGAGTGTTGGTCATATAAAGGCAGGTCTATATGCTTGTTCACCACTGTTAACCTATGTGTCATCAGTATGTCCGTTTTTACTGCTGCTTTAGGTTTTAGACTTCAGCTATTCGAGGTCTAATCCAATTTTTTGCGACAATTTTATTGGTGCCGATATAGTCGATTTGATTTTTTCTGTCAGGTCTGTAGCTAACAAGGGTTTGTATCAGGCCTTCATGTGAGCTGGAAAGCTTTTAGGCAATATTGATAATTACCTTCTTGTATTACTCCCTCACTCTCAATAGTCTCTTACCTTTTCTTTTAGGAATGTACAGTCGATGGGTGCCAGACTTATTGTATAGAATGTGGCGGTTTATTTTGTCTAGTAGATCTCTCGTATTACAGTCTATGGAATCTAGGTCCGTCACGCTTCAGTCCAATGCTAACTACAGAGCCATATGTGACGGCTGGCTCTGCAAATAGTATTCATGCTACTGAGATGAGTTTTATAATTGTTGTTTATAATCATGTTTACAACAGTTTTATGCAAGTTTTTGCTAAAGCAGTAGGTGCACCTCCTAGTTCCCGAGGTGTATGCAGCCTTGTAATTTGGCGATGTGCAATTGTGTTTGCGTGCTACATCAGCTTCGCTGTATTGCAGATTTTGCTTTGTAGCTTCTAGCATTATTTTTGCGTTTTCTCTGTTGCGCATTGTATATGCAATCTAAATTGTGTTAGCTGCTAGTGTTATAGTGTCAGGCATCGATTACGTAAGCTTATGCATTGTGCCATACTGTTTGGTGAGGATCTGTAAACAATAACCGTATGAGTCGAATTATTCTGTTGCGTGGTGATTATTTAGGTTATTTTTGTGTGCCGTGTGTACTGAGTTGTGATATAGAATAAAAGCGTCTGGCATACCATGTGGGATGTGACTAGATGAGCTTCTTTTTTATTTTTGTACTGCGTAACACAGTGAATGCTGGCATGAATTTTATGTTTTGGTTCATATTATGATTTTTAAGCTTTTATAGATTTTTGTTGGACGGTTTTCGTCGCTTGTAGGACTATGGTAAAGATCTCCAGGCCAGGAAGGGCAGACAGTTTTCCTCTAATTCTTACGACAAAAGGGGCTGTTGGGCGGACTCAACTGGAAGGATTAAAGACAGGTAATCCTCCTTTTCGGCCAATCTGTCATCAACTTGTTCGTGTTCACTTCGAGAGATAGGGAAGAAGGGAAAGGGAGAGGTGCTTCAATATGGCAAATTTATCAAAAGATGATTAAAAGTAGTGAGCGTGGCTCCAGAGAACGGACCTCTTGCAGCATGCATCAGTAGGCTAGGGAATGACAATTTGAAGGGGGTAGTCAGTGTAACCCTGTATCTATAAAGTTCCTTGATTGGTCTTAGAAGGCAATCAGTAATCATCTATGGCAGTGGTTCTCATCCATTTTTTTTTACCTATGGACCCCTCTGATTCCTATTTTACTCAGGTGGACCCTCCTAGTCATTCAACGTTTTAAAAATCCTATTTAATTTTATAATTAAATATTATCAGGAATTGTATAAAAAATGTTAAAATATTTTGTGTTTGTAGAAGTATAAGCAATTTATTGTACATAATTTTTAACAAAAAAATCTTATATGGACCCCGGTTAAGAACCACCGGTCTAGGGACATAGAACTTTGTATATTGTGTATACTTTCACTTTCATTTTCTCCGTCATTGCAATATAAAACATCGCACTCATTTGTATTTAACCCATCAGTCTTGCACAAAAAACAAAAATTAACCATTATTACAAGTATTTGTAGTCTTACTTTGTGTGCTTTCCATATATACTTGAATGTCGCTCTGTGGGCCTTCGGTACGTCTAGTGCTTTGTTTTAATTTTCTGTTCCATAATGTATTGAAAGTTCTCTACGTCATATATGCGGAGTATCTAGTAGTACTATTTTCTGCATGTTGTACATATTTGTAAATCTTAATGGGCGGAGTGATTATGTATCTGTTTGTATCTCTAGGGATTGTTTCTGTTTTCGTTCTTCACTTGCTGGATATTTCTACTCCCAGATTTCTATGTTTGCAAAATTGTCCATTTCTTTTAGAAATACATTTATCGCCTGTTGGGACCGATACTTCAATTAAGAGGCATTTCCTTCCTTGGTGGATATAACAACTATTGTTATGACGGCGATTTAGGAGAATCATTAGAAAGTCGGACAAAATACCTTGCGAAATTTCTTCCGACGTTCTGTGTTCAAACTCCGTTGGGTCAATTTTGCCTTTTATCTTTCTATGGTCGATAAAACAAAGTGCCAATTAAGAACTGAAGTCAAAGGTATCAACTAACCTTCTCCCTGTCATAGGTCTTGAATCAAAATTGAAATCATTATTACTATTAGTTCTTCACACAGTCCCTAAAATTGGCATGATGTTCTTGTAGGGTCTCTCCTTCTGGTCTGAGACTTCGGACAAAAAGAACCTTTCACAGGATATGAGCAGTACCTAAAAAGCAGTTTCTATTATAGCACTGTTATCATATTTGATTTTAAGTTGGTCAAGGAATTGTAGCAGTTTCTTTGGTACAGACCCCAGTGTTCCATCCCAACAGGAATAACTTTAATAGTAGTGTTCCACATTCTTTCTAGTTCTGCCTTCAACTATACATAGTTGGTAATCTCTTCGACTTCTTTAGCTACCATGTTATGGTCACCTGATACTATTATATCACTAATAAAAGTTCGTGGTGCTCTTTGACCACCAATATGATGTACGGTCGTCTGTGCTCGATCATTCTATCCGTTTGACTCTATCCTGTGTTCGTACGTATTCTTATATACTTCTAACCATAGAGCTTACAGAGGCTCCAGTGAATGCACTAACTCATTTTGTCAAAGTGGGTTTTGTATTCATGTTGTGCAAGTATCCCACAAGCACTGACAGTGTGTGTCACACTCTCTACATCTTTCTCACATAATCAGCACTTCTCACATTCAGAAATTTGTAGATAGACTTCTTTAAGGAATTGTTCGTACAGGCCTGATCCTGAACTGCAATAAAATTTGTTCCCCTCCCTAGTCATGTTAATGAGCCATCAGTCTGAGTTTCCCGTTCAAACTTTCCATGTAGGTCGATTGACTTCCAACTCTCCACTTTCTCCTCTATTCTTTCTTTGTATCAGTTTTTGACTTCAGTTTCTTCCTTCTTCAAGCCCAACTTGGCAACATATTGAAGCAAAACTTCGCTGCTGCTTACCAGATAAAAATCTAGCTTTCGTCTTTCTACAACACATTTCGATGCACTAATCAAACCCCTGCAGTTGTGTTTTCGATTCATTTACAGGCACGTTGCGTTTGTTTTCGGGTGGAGGAATTTGAATTTGTACAGCAATTTCCGTGCATATAGATCCATTTGATCGATCTACTCTAACGTTCAGTCAAGCATGACTGCACTGTAATGAACAACAGCTATGGCTTAGGAGTTGATGGCACACACAAGCTTTCGGGACTCAAGCTTAGTATTCGGAACCTTACTCAGTCTATCACAGTAAGTTTTTGTACTCGCTCTTTCATTTGTTTAGGTGTTATAACGTCTAACTCTAGTACGCCTAAGTATTTATACCCTACTTCATCAAGGTCTCTTACTCTTTCTTCATTTGGTAATACTATTCCGCTGCTATTATTCCGTTTTCACTTGCTCCTGGTGACCATTACTTTGTAATGCCCGTCTCCTTCTGCATGTCCGTACTTACTGTATAAACAGTTTGTAACAGTTTCTCATATGGTAAACAATTTCAAAACATCTATAAAGAGCAGATGATTAAGAGCCACTCTCATTCTTTTTTACTAATTGATAATCCAGTCCTGTCTTCTGAAGCACCATGCTTAGAGGAATCAGAGCAATAACGAAGAGCAAAAAATAAAACGAGTTACCTTGAAAGTTGTTATACTTGATGTCAACACCGACAAATTACAAAACTGTAGTTTTCCATTTTTTTTCATGCTCTCACTCATTTATTTTGTACAGTCTTAGCGATCTTATACATGTTCAGGGACTCAGGTATTCATGGGTGATGTATTATATCGCATGCTTTTATTAAAATATAGGCCTTTGAAAATTTGGGTTTTTCATATATTGCAGTTCTTCAGAAACATTTTGTAGGCAACCAAGTGATCTCCTGTGCTCTGTAACCATTTTCTGCAGCCTTTTTACAAGACAGGTAGTAAGTCATTCATCTCCAGGTGTATGTAGACATATTCAGCAATTATTTATGTTAGAATTTTCCGCATCAAATTGAAGTATGTTATAGGGCACAAAACCCTTGGATTTGTCTTTCATGGTAAGGGTCGTTCACCTTTCATTCCTCCAACCTGGTGTCGTACTACTAAAAATGCATTGGTTCAGTTGAAAAGCCAGCCTCCCTTGTATACCCTTGAATCCTTTCACCCAGAGGCCTTGGATTCTACCCGGCCTTGCTGCTTTCCATTTAGATAGCCTCATAACTTGATTTTTCACATCCACAGGCTGAATTTTGTTCATTCACAGTCTTTGTTATTAGTTCTTCCAACTTCCTTTTTACCAAACTGTATCTTCCCAAGATGCTTTCTCAGACATGCTATGACTCATTCAGTTCACCTCTTCCACTTTCCTTTGACGTTCTACCTAGCAACTACTAGTTTTCCTACTACAATTGCAGCTGCCCTAAACAAATCCCGTATTTTTATGATATCATACATAGTACAAGACTGTCTTCTCAATGCAGTTTTTTTCTTATCGACAAACCATAGATTGATTAGGTCTTGTTGATTATCACACATTACTAATTCAGTAAATCTGTCTAGTATTTCCTGTTCATAGTCCTCCAAATCAGATGGAACTGTACCTGAGGTGCTACGATGCTACAAACATATTCCATTGCACTCGTATCATTATATTGTTTTCCCCTATTTTCATCTATCCTGCTTATTACATCCTCCTCTATGGTCTCAGATTCATCATTAACAATTTCATCGCTATTTTCATCCAAAGGCTCATCAAAATAATGCAGATCTCGTAGTCCTCTCACAGCACTGTGCTTTATTTCTTTAATGTACTTAAAACTCGTCACTGGATGACGATCAGTGGGGGGCCTGGTCTTCCGCTCCCAAACTGCCGTGTTCAACCTTGTGTTCTCCATTTTCCCTCGACAGTCCTGTAGCCTTCTGTTTGATTATTTCTTTCCATTTAGGCCAGTTTGCAGAATCATTACCACACAGGGCTAAATGTCCGGTCCTTTTCTGTCTTCTCTTTCTGAAGAAGAGCCATGCTTGAAACGTTTTACACCTACCCTCCCTCCCATATCTTATACTGAACGTCAAGCTTATACATTCCATGCGAGAAGGTACAAAGTAAGCTACAAAAGGAAAGCAAAACAGAACAAAGTTGAAAGTTTAACCTTGTATTTCTATATTTCGGGGTGAAGACCTCTTCTTCAGGACATTCGGAAAAGCGGTAGTTGGAAAAGGTTGTTGCACAGATGTGTATGTGTTGGGGTGGAAAAGGAGGAAAGTAACATGCGCAGACTGTTGTTGCTATAGCAACCAGTTTGCTTCGTATAGTTCCTTCCTGTTGTTAATGGCTGGTCTCAATTTGTTTATAAGGAGGGCTTCCATAATTCTGAGATTACCCCTGTTGCGTTGGGTTGCTTTCATGGAAGCCTATCGTATATAAATATACGACATGCTTCTTTCAGTTTCCGTCTACCAAATCTACTCACAAGACTTTGGTCAGGCCGAGGCTTTGTAGAAGACACTTGGCCAAGGTGTCACGCAGTGGGAAGCAAGCTTCTTACCACACAGCCACGCCTACTAGGCACTGCGGAACTGCAGCACTCTCTATTTCCACTCGATATTATCGATAACATTCAATATAATGAGTCCTTTTTTCTTTAATTCTTTCTTTATACTTGTACATTATATAATCCTTAAGTTTAATGTCAGTAGCCATACCCTAGTTTATGAAAAAAAAAAAAAAATACAGAAATCCTTGTATAGAACTGTGCGTATCACAGTTCCAGCGACGCAGTGTTTGGCTGATGTGCGCATGCTCACAAGTCTGATATAGGAAGCTTCATGCTAGGGAGAGACAGCACTCGTTCACGCAGTATTTCTTTTTGATTCCGCGTGTGTTGTGCTTATATTCTTGAATGTGATAAAGTGTAGAAATAGATTATTATCCTGCTTCCAGCCACAGTGTTGCTGCCTGGATTTGAAAAATAAGGCAGATTCCCACCCCCTTATTTTGTAATTTAGGGAGTATTTTGGGAAAAGAAGGAGAAATCACGGTGTTGTTCAGTGAACAAATTAAGCACACTACCCGGCAGTGGCTAAAACACGAACCGATCACGTTTATGTATAAATATTCTTTTTACATGGTTGTATCCTTTTACACAACGGCTAAAAATTTTCTGAAGCAGCACCCCACTAAGTTTTATCTACGAGCCATCACTGTATATATAGCAATAAGAAAATGGAGGGGATCAATAGGGGGTTCATCAACTTTTAGAAATTATATTATGTTAACTTATTTATTTACTAAACTGACAAGTACAATAAAATACATACATGTATAACATATTATGGTTTACATGTAAGATATAAAATGTATTAATATATAATGATACCAGTAATTATTACAAAATAACATGCATGAATATAAATTGGGAAAATAACTTACAGCTGTTTCAGCCAAGAGGTAAAAATACCTCATTCTACCTTTATTACTCAAGTAGACTGAAGTAATAGGTAGATGAAATTCAGGTACTTGAGTATTTCTCTAGGCTTCGTCAGAGGTTATAAAGTACATAATGTTAAGTTATAAATAAATATAAATATAAAATAAGTAAAAACACACACACATTTAAATACTTGTATATATAGATATACATATACATACATATATAAATATACATAAATATATATATACTGAAATGTACATACATATTTGCATTTATAAGCATACATAATAATCAGTTATTAATAATATTATTAATATTAGATGCATTCTATTATTCACATAAGATATAATATAGAATATAATATAAACAGATATTTTTGAAAGTTATTAAGATAATATATATATATAAAACAATGGAGTGTGTGTATATATATATAAAACAATGGGGTCTGTGTATATGTGTGTATATATATATATATATATATGAATAAAACAATGGAGGTTTGTATGTATATACATGTATAAATATTTAGATACTTAGATAGACACTTAGATACTTAATATACGAAACAATGGGGTTTGTATGTGTGTGTATATATATGTATATTTCGTTACACACACACACACTGTATATGAGGATGTAGCAACTGAGAAGTAACGACAGTTTGAAGATAAAGACGTCTTAATGTAAACGAAGACAGCTGGATGGAATATAAATTTCATAGAAAAAACAACTATCTATGGTTATGTTTTAATTAACATGCACGATTAATTATAAACCGGACGGTTTGTGTATATGCTTTACTTTCTTTAGAAACAAATTTGGCACTACACTGGCCCGAACGAACTAAGTACTGATTTTCTGTTTCGGTACACTTTCAGGTCATTGTCATTATCTTCCATAATAATAATAATATAAATCGTTAACGCCGGAATGTGTGTATGTGTGTGTGTGAAAGAGAGAGTGCGCGGACGTCTGTGTGTGTGAGCGTGCACGGACGTCTGTGTGTATGTGTGTTTTAGAACTTTTATTTAGTTTTGCTATTTCCACACACAGTTTAGTATTCAGTCATTTTGTTAATTAATAACTGGTAATTAATCTGGATTTCAGAATAGTGACGAGTAAAAAATGTTGGAACTCTTGAAAACATTGTTTATTTTTCATTGCTCTACGTCCGACAATTCTATCGACATTTGTCCGATATATTTCAGTATCCTATCTCTCTATCTAACTGGCTGTGTGTCTTTTAGTGGAGGTAGTTTCGTTGCTGTTTTGTAGTTATTGTTTTAACTCTCATATCAGTACCATTCGAATAAACCTCTGATCAAAGGTGTTTCAGCCATGACCATTCGATGTTTTTTTCTAAGTTCTTTCGTTGTTGTTGGTTAACCTTCATTTAAGAGGAGCTACGATCAAAGACGTTTCAGCCGTGACCTTTTAATTTTTTTTAAAACAATGCATTTATAATTATATTATCCAATGTGCCCTTTTCTCCTTTAAGACAGTAAGTAGGATGTGTTTAGAGGAAAATTTATTTTCTGTTTCTTGTAGGTAGACGGCAATATAAAGGTTCCTTTCTGGCTTCGTGAAGTACCCTTTTTGGCTCGTCATTTCGAGTTGATTTTTGAAGTAATTATTGATTTCAAATTTTGGCTCAAGGCCAGCAGTTTCAGAGGAGGATTGAGTGGAATATATTAGCAATGTGCTCAACTTGTACTTATTCTATTGACCCCAAAAGGGGATGAAAAGTAAAGTCGACCACGGCGGAATTTGAAATCAGAACTTAAAGACGGATGAAATGCCGCTAAGTTACTCGCCTACAGTTCTAACGATGCTGCCAGCTTGCCGCCTTAATTTTTGTAGTAATCATTTAACGAATAAATGACTATGGTTAATTATTCAAAGATGCTATCTGAATGAAAACGAAGCGTTGTACATTGATAAAAGTGTCTTCACGTGGTCAGCCGACATGCAAAGATTATCAAGCAAATATTCTTTAAAACACGTCCCACTTCCATAAAAAAAGAAGTAGACATTCGACAATGTGGTCTCTGGACGCCGATTGCCATTGGTCTGTTAAATCAGAGCTGACCAGGGCTCACACTTTAACAATAACAAAAAAATATTCTAATTGGGAAAATATCACAGCAGTATGTGTGTATGACATCTTGGGCAAGTGTCATCTACTATGGACCCTGGCCGCCCAAAGCCTTGTGAGTGAATTTGGTAGATGGAAACTGAAAAAAGCCCGTCATATGTTTGTGTATGTGCGCGTGTGTGTGTGTGTTGTGTGTGTGTCCGACCACCACTTGACAACCAGTTTTGGTTTGTTTCTGTCCGTAACCTAGCGGTTAGCAAAAAAAGTGACCGATAGAATAAGTGCTGGACTTGAAAATAAATTCTGAGGTCGATTTATTCGATTCAACTCTTCAAGGTCGCGCCCAGCATGGCTGCGGTCCAATGATTGAAGCAAGCAAAAGGCATGTATGTACATACATACATACACACACACATACATACATACATACACACACACACACACACACACACACACACACACACACATACACACATACACACACATACACACATACATACATACATACATACATACATACATACATACCACACACACACACACACACACACGAAGCAACGTTGAATAAAATATATTTCTCCCGTTCGAGTACACCAGAGCGTGGGAAGAGCTTCTGCTGCGGAAATACTTTCGGGAGAAAATTGTCCCCAAAGACGACATGTGTAAAAACGCATTGGGCGATGAATTATGTCATTGGATCGAATGACAAATGCATATCTGAGTTTCTTCATGTCGTCAGTTAGGAACACTAAATCTTCAATTCACAGCCCGAAAAGAGCGAATTTGTTATTACTTTAGCACAGTAAATTATACGTTTACCGATGTGTATAAACTTTGGTTAAGCTAGAAATAAATAAAGTCGCATAAAACAGCGTTCAATGAAATATATTTCCGTAGCGGAAGGTCTTCCCACGTCCGAGTATACTCAAACATGTTAAATATGACTTTACACACGAATGTGTGTGTGTGTGTGCACATATATATATTCATGAACATAAATTCACACATGCGTTACAAAGGCGTTCCTTTCCTTAATATATGTGTGTTTGTATGTGTGTGTCTGCATATGTATATGTATGTGTGTATCTATCTATCTATACACACGCGTGCGAAGACGAACACACACACACACACACACACACCACACACACACACACATCTAGAGTAGTTTCTGTTCTGTAAAGTGTCTTTCTCTATCGTTATTTAAGAATTCTATAAGAAAAGAAAGCACAAAATAAAATAATGATAGATTCTCTAAGATAACCATACGGTCATAGTCTTAAACTTTTTCGAGTATTTGCTTTCATCACATAAGGTATCTCATTAAACGGATCCAGTCGGTTTGGCTGCTAGCATCAATTCTGTTCGATTTGATTTCATATTCAGTGTAATGATACACTTTTATTGGCTAATGAATGACGTGAAAATCCTTTTCGCTATAAATCAATAAATTAAGAGTTAGTAGCAATTAAAGTTAACTGTTGGAACCTGGGTGAATCGCTTGCTGAGCTGTGTACGAAGAGAGATGATGTTGACGACGTTAAGGACATTATGGTGGCGACGAAGAAGGAGGTTGCCGTAATACTGTTGGACGAAGTTGGTAGTCTCAACGTAGCTGCTGTGGTGTTGTCTGGCATTATCTCTGGAACTGGCTATGTCTTTGTGGCCAGTGGCTTGACCTTAAAAGGTCTGGAACCAAAGTCCTCGGAAAGAGAAAAAGTTGAGTTTTTATAAGAAGCTGTAGGTTCAAACAGGGTAGTAAACAGGCTGTCCCACGTGATCCTATTTTGAGCATCTGACTGGTTATACACGGCAAGTTGGCGCAATTGAGTCAGAGACAAATTACGCCAATACCAACCAATCAGAGTTGTGGACATAACGGGACCAACCAGCGGCCAAAGGCTAGTTGTTCCCTGCTACATTCGAATGCACGTATTTATATAATAAATGGGAGAGAGGAATTTCACCCGAGTCTACGCTACACATTAATTTTTGAAATGCTGGCAGCCAAACAAACCAGATCCCAATGAAACACTTCAGTTTCATTACTTAGTTATCGCCCGATTTATATACCAGACGACACTTGAAAGCGTACGCTGATCTTAAACATCTTCCTTCCTGTTTCCTCCCGAGATAATCAGTGAATGTCGCTGTTTATTTAATAGCTCACAGATGCTTAATATAACTTGCCTTCTTACTAATAACATAACTGGTGGTGGGACACAGTCTTGCTCTTACGACGAATGTTCCGGCTATCATTTTGTTGTTGTTGTTGTTGTTGTTATTTCGTAGATTAATGTAAGAATTCATAATCATTCTACCTTTGATCATAGGAGCATTATGCAATGTATTTATTTAATTAATACTAAAATTCTAGACACTGTTGTTTCATGAATGATAATAAAGCTTTTATGGTGATACGTTTCTGCCGGAAACAGACGTACACATTCCCTATTCCCACCCCACTAACACATGCATTTATACTTTTGAAATATACGCTATAAATTCTATTTTTAATAATCATTCAATTTTAGCCTCGCTAAAAAAAGTAGTTACAATACTGGCGTAGCAAAATGGGATAGGCTAGGGACGTGCTGTGCTCTGGGTGACATTTTTAAGGCTGCATTTTATGTTTAACGTCATGAAGTTAGCAAAATTAAAGACCTCGCCGAAGGCACAAACTTTAATTATGCTGCAAGTTTTAAATCACCATGAGTAGAATAATGACGTTTCAAGAACTCTAGAAACTCATCTCATCTCCCTCATGCATTTTGTTTACTCTCAGAGAGACGAAACTATGGCATAAACATTAACTTTACTTTTCACAGTGAAGCAAAACCTTTATCCAAAACGTTGGATAATTTTTTTTTAATCTGATGGACCACAGATGAATTAATCAAGCCAAGTTGTCAGTACATGCCCTACTATGCAAATTACACTGATCTGTTTAGTTGAACCCTAGTTTATATTCGATATCATTAGATCTAAATTTTTAGTCTCTCCATATTCTTTCTCCGATTAAGGCCTACGACTAAAAACTACTAATATTGATCTCATATTTTTCGTATGTATGTATGTATGTATGCATGCATGTATGTATGTATGTATGTATGTATGTATGCATGTATACATGCATGTATGTATGCATGCATGTATGCATCTAACGCTGGTAACCGATAAATAGACCAAGGTGTGATAACCGTTAAAGGGTTTAAACAACCAAAACAGCAGACATATACATATAAATGTTAATTACTGCATATTCACGTATACTTCAGTACATACATACGTCCATATAGGCACAGATACGCACGTTTAATGACAAATATATTCACACACACACACACACACACACACATATATATATATATATATACGGAAATATATGCATTTGCATTTGTATACACAGGCACTCACACCATCACGCACACAAACTGTGTACATATTTATACGCACCCAGAGGGACAGACCACTGGGTGTAAATATGTATAAATTGTTTTTATAC
Organism: Octopus sinensis; assembly: GCF_006345805.1. Lineage (NCBI taxonomy): Eukaryota > Metazoa > Mollusca > Cephalopoda > Octopoda > Octopodidae > Octopus > Octopus sinensis. The sequence continues at coordinate 135,455,950 of NC_042999.1, read as the reverse complement.
AATTTTGAATCACACACACACCACACACACACACACACACACACACACACACACACACACACACACACACATAGTTATGCATAGATACATACATACACATATACATACATAAATACATACATACATACATAGATTCATACATACACACAGAAAGAACAAATCCGCCACCCACAATACAGACAGATACAGGTTAGTGAACACATAGAAAGGTGTGCTAGGAATCTTAATCCTAATCTCCTAATTTTCCCCTTCTATCAATGTTCATAGAACACCTTAATACAACAAAGAATGAATAAAGAAGCAACTTTCATCAATAAATATCTTCCACAACTCAATATGAACACCATAACATAATAAAGAACACTACTAACCTTTCAATTAATACCACTAACCCCATACATCCTACACACCATTCACATTACAGATCTATATCTACCCTAACTGCACCAAATCCAGAACAACTTACCTCCCTTACACATAATCGTTTTACTCAGGGACTAGTAGACCTGACACCGTTCATTAATCGGTGTGCATTCAAAGCAATGATTAGTAAATTCACGAAACCGGTATGCTTTTGAATCTCTTTAACAATTCACAATAATGACTTTTATTACTTGTATTCTTACCTCAATTCATCTAATTGTATATATCTATCGTTACTTTTCATAAAAAGCCTTTACTTTTTTTGATTTCCAATGTGCATTTTCGCTTATTTTTCTTCTTACTTTCCCTTTACATTTCCACGTGTACTTTCTATTTTCTTTTTGCAACATATTTCTATTTTATATATATATATATATATATATTATATATATATATATATAAAATCCAATCCAAAAGACAATATATATATATGCTTTCGGTGCGAATGGTCTTTTACAATCCAGTAAATAATAATAATAATGGTATTTTTATATAAACTTAAATCTTATACCGATCACCGTGCAATGACTAAGGAAAATAGTCTAATAAAGGGGCATATAAGCCCTCGACAGAAAAACGAAGGTTTTCCTATCCGCGTGGGAGTCGAACCCATTCGCACCGAAAGCATATAGAAAGTTTGTTTACATAAAAAGAAACACGAACTATTATTGTTCTTAAATTTGACAAAAATGGGAGGCTGATTCGCTGGTGGTAACAGTTTAGTGAGCACATTGAGAAATGTGCAAAGCAACTACTACCACAATTTTTAATCTTTCCATTTTACCAATGTGCTACCGGAACACCAACACAAATTAGACTAAACAAGGAAACATTCTTCATTGAAAATTACAAGCCCAAACTTAACCATTCCAACATACTTTTACAGAGAAATTCACTCCAAAATAAATGCAAAAAATTTTAAGCGATTATCTCCCTTACACCGGAAGAAATCACTTATTACCTCCCCTTATCTGGAACTCTTCTCATCATAAACATAACGATAACTCTTCTCAACGTAAACATAACGATGTAAGAAATTTGAAAAGCTGAACGCGAAACCGGTCATTTCTTCTAAATAATGTCATTGTAAGAAAAAAATTTATAACATTTTTCAGACATATTGACTCAAATATATATTTTTTAACCTTTTGAAACAAGCCTTCTGTAGTTTTTTCACTTTTTACTATTTTCTATATATATTATATATATATATATATATATTATATATATATATATATATATATACCTTAATTTCAGCAAGCCTTTTGACAGAATCGACCGCAATATACTGTTAAGGAAACTATCCAAACACTGGAGTCGGTGGAAAGCTACTTCAATGGATTAGATATTTCCTAACAAACAGTACCCAGCATGTTGTGGTTGAGGGCATCCACTCAAGACCAGCAAAAGTCATCAGCGGAGTCCCGCAGGGTACTGTGCTGGGTCCACTTCTTATTCTCTTCATCAATGACACTACCATTAAAATATTTGCAGAATGATCGAATGATGCTTCAATTGGGCCTATGCGCAGTAACGCAGTGGGTACACAAAAAGAAAGAACAATATGCAGTTGAACGAAGAAAAATATAAGTTCGTCCACTTTGGAAAAGAGGGCACGCTCAAACAACCATATACACTAACGTTGGGAGACCTACTTGAATCGTCGGATAATATCAGAGACTTAGGTGTAACTGTCGACAGCAACCTTAGCTGGAGTTTGCACATCAACAATGATGTCAATGTTGATCGCGGAATGGGCTCATGGATCCTCAGAACTTTTCAATCTAGAGATCACGAAACTATCATTCTTCTTTTCTCCACATTCGCTAGGCCCAACCTTGAATAATGCTGCCCATTGTGGTCCTCCTACAAAAACAAAAAGACATAATGAAGATCGAAGCGTCACAAAGATCGATCACTAAAAAAATAAATGGCTTGATGGGACTTGATTATTGGGTTAGACTTAAACACCCGAAACTCTATTCTCTGCAACGCCGCTGAGAGCGATACATTATTTGCACCATGTGGAAAATATTCCACCAATATTATCCAAATGATATTGGTATTATGCTTACAATTCACCCAAGACTAGGCCTCCGTGCAATTCGTTCCCTACAAAGGTCGAGATCACACCACATAAGAACATTGCGACACAATTTCTTCACTGCAAATGGTCCTGCTCTTTTCAATGTTATCCCGAAAGAAATTAAAGTAGAAAAGACCTCCCCCCACCCCCAACTTTCAAACGGCACCAGGACAAATTCCTCCAAGAAATAACGGATAAACTACCTACACCTGGATACGTCTCAACTAACAACTCTCTGCTTGAGTGATCCATGGTGTCCCGAAATAATTAACTAAAAGACTTTCCAGGTGGTGCAATTGAGTTAGTCATGTATACATACATACATACATACATACATACATACATACATACATACATACATACATACATACATATATATATGTGTGTGTGTGTGTATAACTATGCATATAGTGTGTATGTATGTATATATATATATATATATATATATATATATAATATATATATATGGTTCAAAATTGTATAAAAAACAAAGGACAGACAACAACAAACAAGATACATTAGTTTGACGCTCAGGAAAATAGAAGAGTCTTTGACGTTTCGAGCCTACACTCTTCTACACAATGGAATGAGGAAAGATACACATACACTTGTATACCTATATGCATTGACAAGATCTTGAATCATTGTGGTCTGAGATCTGTAATCAAAAGAGATTTCAACCAGAATGCATTGTGGCTAGAAAAGAATACTGTACCAACATCGACAGCCAAACTTACACAATCGGCCCTGAAACTTCTACCATGGCTATAGGCAAGCTACATTAATGAGAAGGCACATGGAAGGGACCTAATAGTTAGATACTGTACAAGAAGATGAATTTCTAGAGAAAGCCATTAATATGTTCATTCAAGACAACTATGGAACTATGGAAGGCTAGATTGACATAGCAAATTCATCCACATATCAAGAACCAAAATTGATATATACATATGCACACACATACATATACACACACACATTTATACATGCACACACATGTAATGCGTTCTGTAAGTGGGATAGACTATCTTTTGTGTCGGGATAACCTCAAGTTTTTCGCTGCAGATGATAAACAACGAGAAACTCTGCTGCAGACTATACACAGAATCATCAGAGAAAATTTATATGAAGTTCGGATTATAAAAACGCGCAAGAGCAACTTTGAAGTGGGGAAAATGTATTCAGGTCATTGATATCGTGTTAGATTAGAAAAATAAGAAAAAGTATATAAATAGATATAAAAGAATGTACCTCACGGACTTAAAAATGCTTGAGAATCAATGAACTAGGCAGAGTACAAAACACAGAGAAATGAAAGAAAATGTCAGAAAAGAATATAAATGCTTTAGATTAATGATTGAAACAGCTAAATACTGTAATATGCGTCTCACCAGAAGCTATCAAAAGCATAAAATAAGATCACAAAATGTAACTGCAGTATAAGTGAAGATGGGAAGAAATAATTAATCAAATTTATTTTTGGTTGTCCAAACTTATCCAAGAGCATATATATTGATACATACATATAATGTATGTATGTATATACTGTGTATGTGTGTGTGTGTACATATGTATAGTGGGACATATCATATACAACATTATGCAATCCACACACAAAAAAAGATGGTATAAAAATACATCAGTGAATGTCTCAGAGAATAAGAAAGTCGCTATATTCTGTGACCTGCTAATTAACTAAGACGGGAAGATCGAAATAAAGCGACTTAATATTGTTCTCTTGGACCACCAGCAGAAATGTGTCGCTTGGTCGAGCTATCAGTACCAGTCAGTTGGAACTTAAAATATATTTATAAAAGAAATGGCGATAACCAGACTGAAGGAATTGAAAACCAGAAACAATCCTCATAATAATTGGTTCCTTGAGAATGATTTTAACACATACAAGTAATATATAATCAATAATCTCGGTCTTGCACAAATACATACATACACAAACACACACACACATACCTAATACAGAAATTATCACTACAAAGCACTGTACTCATATTGCTAAGTAATATGTTTGTCGTACTTCAAATAGAACATTAAAGTACAAAAGCATTTGCACATGTCCAAAGTACATATGTGTTCGGTTGTGTAGTGAAAATGAAACTAAAATTAATCCTTTCTACTATAGGTACTCTCTCACTCAATAATAACAACAACAGCAACAATAATAATAATAATAATAACAACAACAACGACAACAATGGTGATGATGACGACAGCAACGACGAAGGGAGGGGGATGATGATGAAGAGGAGGACTATAATCATGGTGATAATGATAATTGTTAACATGTGCACACGGCCAAAAATTTGGAAGGAAGGGAACAGTTGGTTATATCGAAAAAAGTATTTGACTGGTTCTTTTCGACCTCGGAAGGATGTAAGCTAAAGTCTTTTGCATTTTCCTGTTGTGATCAACTTTACTTAATAAAATGACCACCACTCAAGAACTGGAATCGATGTTATCAACTATCCTCAACGTCTTTGCGGGATCTTTTCAGTTTGGCTTACAGATTTTTAAATTACTTTTTTTAACTAAACAGTTTGAATCTTCGTATATTCGTGTAATTTCTCACGCTAAACACCGTTTAGTTTCAACATTTTGGACAAAATTTCGTATTTTAGAAGTTATTTCGTGTTAATTTGTCGTATTTGGATAATTTTAACCAATCAATGACTTGCATTCAGCTGAAGAAACCTACTGCTGTTTGCGACAGTAATCGAAGAAAAACAACTTCTGGGTCATCTCTATAATTCACACGTTAGTATGCCGGGAAAAAATTCCGCCTGTCTTTAGGTCCTGAGTTCAAATTCCGCCGAGGTCGTCTTTGCTTTTCATCCTTTCGGGGTCGATAAATTAAGCACCAGTTGCGTACTGGGGCCGATCTAATCGACTGGTCCCCTCCCTAAAAAATTCGGGCCTTGTGCCTAGAGTAGAAAAGAATCGTTAGCACGCGGAAAAAATGCTTCGCGGCATTTCGTTTGTCTTCACGTTATGAGTTCAAATGCTGTCGAGGTCGATTTTGCTTTTCATCCTTTCGGGGTCGATGAAATAAGTACCAGTTGAGCACTCGGGTCAGTGTAATCTTCTTGCACCTTTCCTTGAAATTGCAGGCCTAGCGTCAAAATTTGAAACCATTATTAAGGGTTTCTAACATTGGCTGTTAACTCACAAATTTGTGAGATGGATACCCCAATTAAATCGAACCCCAATACTTTATCAGGAAGATGGAAGTTAAAAATCGATCTCGGCAGGATTTGAACTTGGAATGTAAACAGATATAACAAATTATTGCAAGGTATTTTGTCCGGCTCTCTACCAATTCTGAAATGGTAAGGCGCCACTAAAAAATGACTTGTGGTATTCAGTTACATGTCTTTACGGTTTAAATTTGAGTTTAAATCCCGCTGGAGTCGATGTAGACTTTCATCCGATTAAACTCATAGTTGAGTTATTTTACAAAATAAACCCAACTTGCTCTTTCCCCTTCCACTCCGGTAAGCTGATATATGTTTTACTAACCTCTTTTAACCGAAAAATTAAAAAATTCAACGGAGGTATGACACCAACATTCTAAGTAGCAATTCGACCCGAAAGAATCTCAAATTTTCATTTCTGATAGGTCATTCTCATAAGTTTTGTTGCTAGAAAAAAAAAATTCAAGGGAACTTTGAAAATTCAGTACACTCTTTCCATTGTTGTCAATAACCAAGTTATTTTTCAATGCTATGTTGCAGCAACTACTGCTGCTGCTACTAATATTGTTGTTTTTGTTGTTGTTTAACCCTAGGTTAGTCCTTATCAGGTAGACCTGTGTTCAAAGACGTTTCAATCGTGCCCATCTCGTCAGACTTTCAGATATAGTGTATCTAAGACTGCATTGTCTGACTACTACTTTAGGCTTTAGAATCAAAGAAAAAAATTCACAAGAAAGCAATTTCAGAAATAAGTCGCAGGAAAAAAAATGTTACCGTTAAAATATTTGTTTAATTAAAGTCAAGATATAACATTGTTTCTACGATTTTTTTTTCCTTTCTTGTGACAGATTTTAATGAATATTTGGCTGCTATTTCTGGTAGGTCGATCGACTATTTAGTAGCTTTCTTGCTGGCTTAAACACATGTTTTAAAATTCACATGACTTGAGGTTTAAATATAATGAACACTCAACGAAAAGAAGACTCTAGAACAGGAAAATTTGTTGGACAAAATTTTTTTCTCAGACAAGCTATTGAATCTTTTCGGGGGTGATCTAAGCTATATGAGATATTTGTTGCAATGGTAGAAGAATGATTCCTTCTTAGTTAACCCGAGAATCTATATTTAACTTTTTTAATGTAGTGTTCAATCAACAGATATGATATTCTCTTCTACTCTAGGCACAAGGCCCGAAATTTTGGGGGAGAGGGCCAGTCGATTAGATCGGCCCCAGTACGCAACTGGTACTTAATTTATCAACCCCGAAAGGATGAAAGGCAAAGACAACCTCGGTGGAATTTGAACTCAGAACATAAAGACAGACGAAATACCTATTTCTTTATTGCCCACAAGGGGCTAAACACAGAGAGGACAAACAAGGACAGACAAACGGATTAAGTCGATTATATCGACCCCAGTGCGTAACTGGTACTTATTTAATCGACCCCAAAAGGATGAAAGGCAAAGTCGACCTCGGCGGAATTTGAACTCAGAACGTAGCGACAAACGAAATACGTATTTCTTTACTACCCACAAGGGGCTAATCACAGAAGGGACAAACAAAGACAGACAAATGGATTAAGTCGATTATATCGACCCCAGTGCGTAACTGGTATTTATTTAATCGACCCCGAAAGGATGAAAGGCAAAGTCGACCTCGGCGGAATTTGAACTCAGAACGTAACGGCAGACGAAATACCGCTAAGCATTTCGCCCGGCGTGCTAACGTTTCTGCCAGCACGCCGCCTTTAACAGCTATGATATTGACACATAAGAACAAATACACGCACGACATTAGAAGCAAACAAATATTCAGCACTACATACCTCGTGATCATAAGCAACATACATGTTAAAAGTTTTAAACAAAATGCATTCTTAACAGAGAAGGAACTGTGTTCTATCATGACAACAAAGGATTCCAAATTGCTAGGTCTACTGCACAAAATTCAGTAGATTTTTAGGGCAAAAATGTTTGTACACGTCTAGCATTTCCCTGATATAACGTCTTCAAATGTGACGTTGCCTTGCATAAACTATCTCGCTTCCACAAAAGCAGTTTGATTTTTAACATCTCATATGACCTTTGATGGCTGTCATATGTTTTACTGGCCAAAACTGTATCTCAACAGCTGCAAACACTTTCAGTTTAAGCAGTTGTTGACTGAAAGCACAAATACAGTCAATAGACAGTACTGCTTCTTACCTATCTGAGAAGATACATTCTACAACTACACTACCATCGAAGTATGTTTTCCGTCTACCTTTCTTATCATTACTGCTATAATCTTTGTTCTCCTGAACTTGATAAACTTGACCTTTTCCTGTCACCTTTCACATATTTTGTGCTCATCTCTGATCAATCTTTCTCTACAAATTCACCTCACGGAAAAACTGCCAACTGAACAATAATCATATTCATTCTCTCCAGTCACCCACTCTCTTCCAATCCAAGTAATTATTGAAAATGCTATGAGCACCAAGTTAATTCTTCAAACTAACAATTAATTCTACACTAATTCAATGAAGAGCAAAGATGTTCTAAATTGGATTTGAACCTTGATATATGATTCACTGAAGTAAATGCAGCAAAGTCTATCCGAGATGCAAAACAGATTTACTGAAAAATGATAGTATGTCAGAAGTGGGGAACCAACATGCTTGTGATGACTGGCGAAACCGTCTCTCTAGTACACTGTTCTGTAAACATTAAAGGCTTTATTGAGCAACATTTAATTGCGAAGCACCATTCTGAATATCGTTGGCATTGAATAAAGCAGAATACTTGATGCTGATTTGTATCACAGCAGAATATTTTTTTTAATCCACGGAGCCGATCAAACAAGTAAATTTACAAAATATCACACTAATTCAAAACTATACCTGTTAGTGCTTACAGACTGTTCGGGCTAAATTTGTCAGTTTGCATAAAAGGGTAACAAAGTACAATATCCCATTCAAAAATCAAAAACATATCAACTAGATTATGGCTGGGAGATAACAATTCACTGAAAGTAGCTGCCCTCTGCCTCCCATCCAAAAATACAAGTATTTTAAAAATCGGAAAGTACCAACTAGGTTATGGAAGGGGAATAACAGTTTACTCAAAGTAACCACGCTTAGCTTCCACTGCGGCCTCAAGACAGCTCCGGAACCTGGCACATGCATTCCTCACCATGTCCCTGGGAAGATCTTTGAACACCTTTTTGATCTTGGCCATCAGCTTGGCATTGGTATTGCAGGCAGAACGGTTGATATCTTTCTCAACCGCACCCGACACATAGTCATACATAGTAATTACATTGGGGGAAGTAGGAGACCAGAAATCGAGGCCAGTGAAGTCGTAGAAATTCCCTGATAACCACTTCCGGAGATATGACAAGAAGCCGAATCCTGCTGCCACACATGCAGCTTTCCAACTGCAACCCTCTCCAGCCAGGGTTTGATCACAGTCTCTAGTAGCTTCACATAGCCGTCTGAATTTAGTCTAAGGCCCTGTTCAAAGGTGTGGGGTGGCATGACGTCACCTTCGCTGGAGACACACTCAAAGACCATTACAGTGTGGGGTACTTGTTTTTCATAAAGTTTGTGTCACATCCTACAGCCTTTGCCGTATTCATTAGTATTGAGCCGCAGTCATGATGTCGGCATTTTGATACCCCGCGCGAATCATCATGATACTGGTAACTCTTTTCCAACATTCAGATGCCTTCCAATCCTCCATGTCACTTAACTGTTCACCAACACATCAAGCTGTTTCTGAAAAAGGAGACATAAAATGTCAAATTTAGCCCATATCGTATCTCAGTTTAATCTTAACTAGGCTAATTTTTCTTTCATACTTTAAATTTTTCTTTCGCGTTGATTCGTTCTTTTTAGCAACGTCTTATTGGCAACATGTTTCCTTCTTCCTCCCCACCCTTCACAACATCTCTTTCTTCGCAACATTCCTTTCTTTATAATATGTCTCGCTCCTTAAATATTCTTTCTGCAATAAGCAAAGAGTTAACAAGATAGATTTCCCCTATGAATAATATACTTTGCTTTTGTGGTTTAGTGAAATGGAGTTGCATAATTTTCATGACTAATTCGTTGTATATGCGAGTTTCTAACAGAGATCGAAACTTACTTCATAGGAGTTGTCACAGAGACTATGTAATTCACCATTTCCAACTTATATGTAATGTTAATGTGAATCTGTTGGAGACAGTGGTAGTGCTACGGTTTCATGGCTGCGTTGGAAAAGTTAGTGTTGTATTTTGTGAAGTCGTTCGAACTCAAACTAGATGTCTATACTACTCACATATATACGACAGTGATGCTACTTCACTCTCTGACACACTGGACCAATTCCCAACGAAGGATATTTGACTTGCTAATAATAGCAGCTAACTCTACTTCAAATCACACCCTACCTCCTTACCAACAAGCTTCAAACTCTAGTTCAGAGATTTATAGCCTTTTTTGAGAGTTTTAGAATGTCCCACTCCTTCACACACACACACGTTTCAACAAAGGCTTTTGTTTTCTTAACTATCTGCATACTGTTGCACGCAGGCCCAGTCACTCCACCCGTTTCTCATCCCTCGTCATCTGACAGCTTCTCACTTCCAAGGTCATCCTCTCTTGCTTCTGACTGCGACCTACATGTGTTCAAATTGAACATCAACAGCATAAATTTCGCCAGTCTGAGAAGGCCTGCAACGGACGTGTGCACTGTCACTTCTCAGATGACTATCATTGTTTTAAAAATATTTGAACCAATTCAAATACTTAAAAAAAAATACATGCTTAAAAAATTGATCTTTCAATGAAATGGATTTCTTACTTAACTTCAGGTCAGCCTTGACTTAGCAAACCTATGGCCAAAAACGTTACAGACATGACCACCTCGCCTTTCTCTAGGAATTTCTGCATCCCGTATTTCATTATACAATGTTATTCTCTTTTAAAATGAGAATGTAAATTAAGGGAGATTTGACTAATATTTCTGGCAGCTCGGGCGACCATGTAGAAGTTCCCCGTCTCGAATCAAGGTGGTGTTATTTAGATGAGTCTAGATCAAGAAGATCAGACATTCCAGTTTTGATTATTCTATATTTCTTTTTTTTCTTTCTTTTTTCTCGCAAAAATGGCGTATCTATAACTACAATACTCAATACATCCTTCTTTTTTAAGACTGTTGAGTGTGAATTAAGGGAAATTTTTTGTGTTGTTGTTGTTTAGTCCTAGGTTAATCCTAATCCAGTAGACCTTATAATCAAAGACGCTCCAAACAAGACCGTGCTTTTTCCTTTTCAGCCATATTATTTAATATAATCATAAGGCAGCGAACTGAGAGAGGCACTGGCACAGCGGACAGCCTGCTTAACAAGTTTTTCTTCCGGGTTTACGTTCTGAGCTCAACATTCCACCGAGGTCGACTTTGTCTTTCATCCTTTCAGGGTCGATAAAGTATCTGCTTATTGAGCACAAGAGTCGATGTAATCGACTAGACCCCCTCTCCCAAAATTTCAGGTCTTGAGTCTAAAATAGAAAGAATTATGGCAGAATTCTCATAACATTTTTACCTTTTGGAATTTTCAGAAAATTTTGGCGAATTCGTGTTCCACACACGAGAATTCATATGACTACCAAAAAATATAACTTTTTTGGTAGTCATATGAATTCTCGTGTGTGGAACACGAATTCGCCAAAATTTTCTGAAAATTCCAAAAGGTAAAAATGTTATGAGAATTCTGCCATAATTCTTTCTATTTTAGACTCAAGACCTGAAATTTTGAGAGAGGGGGTCTAGTCGATTTTTGTTTTTAAATCATAAATGTGGAGAGTCCGAATTTTTTGGTTAAATTCCATCAATAGACATACATGTGTTTATAGGGAGAAACATAGCAAAACATTAATACATCAGAGTGACAAACAAACGAGGAGAGTATCAGGTGGTCGTGAGATATGCTAAAAATAACTGCTAAATATCCCTTAAATCACACACAAAAATTGAGGGTTGAGTTCATAATTGCAGTAATTCCTGTGCGTAGAATACAAATTCGCAAAAATTGTCTGAAAATTCCCAAAACTAAAAAAGTTATGAGAGGGGTTATATGGCCTACTTAAACAAGAATTTGATACACCACTTTTATTTATTTCTGAAGGTAACGCGTGGTTTGAGGGAGATTTGGTTACTGTTTCTAACAGGTTAAGTAACTGCATAAAGTCTCTTCTGTTGACATGAAAAATTCAATATTTTACATAGTTCTACTTCGGCAATTAAGTTACATTCTGCTTCACCAAATTAACTAAATTCATTTCCCTTTCAAACCTCGTTTCGACACAAATAACTCATGTATTTGTAAACAAAACCTGAACTCTAATTTTCCTATTTTCTCCGGAAGGTCAATAGTTCATGCGTCAAATCTCTAGAGATTTATTAGAATTTAGTAATGGTAGTGGTGGTGGGGAACTACGTAGGAGTAATTTTACCGATCGTTTTTGTTCAAAATTGTAATTGAAACAGAAGTTAGGAGTGGTAGAATTTTTATTATTATGTTTTTTTTTTTATCTTAAATCAGAAAATTACCACTTTCTTTCAATCAAAGAAGTAAAGTCAGGTCAGCTTCAGTGCAGATTTCTTTTGCAATTCTATTCTTCTCTATTCTATTCGCTACTCGAAGTCATCTAGATTTGGAAACTCTTTACGTCTTCTCTCTATTCTTCTAACGATGGAGACATATTTCAAAGGTTCTAAATTCTAAACTTTATTTTTCTATTAATGTTACGTTTTCGATGTCCATCGGTAAGTTGATTGGGTTTTTTTTTGTTTTATTTTTTCGACCTCAAATTAGTGTTTAGGTGCGTATAATGTATAATACTGTTTATTCTTGAAAATGTATTTGTTCACACACACACACACACACTCTCTCTCTCTCTCTCTCCTTCTCCCTCTCTCTCTCTCTCTCACACACACATACACACACACAAAAGGCGCAGGTGTAGCTATGTGTGAAGAGATTGAAAATTGGCAACCAAAGAGAAAAGATCGTGATTGGATTTGGTAGACGGAAACTGAATGAAGCCCGTCGTGTATGTGTGTGTGTTTAGCCACCACCACCACCACCACTTGACAACCGGTGTTGGTGTGTTTATGTCCCCGTAACATACCGATTCGTTCAAAGTAACCAATAAAACGGTTACTTAACCGATACCAGGCTTTTTAAAGAAAAAAGAAAGTACTTGGGTCGATTCATTCGGCTAAAATACTTCAAGGTGGTGCCCCAGCATGGCTGCAGCCCAATGACTGAAACAAGTAAAAGATTAAAAATATATATATAGTCGTCTAAGATCTATGACTTGGAATAAGCAGGCGCTCGTTTATTAGTCGACAGAGTGGGTATATATGTTGATACAATAGAGTATTATATACCCGTCTCAACGAATTTGAGAAGATCAATCTCGACACTCATCAGAAGGATTGATAGGGAAAAGTACTTTGCCAGATGAGTTGGAAAGCGTTACATCCAGCCGCCCAGTTTGCGAAAATCATTAAAAAAAACGAACGCAAAAAAAATAGCAACAATAATAATAATGGTTTCAAATTTTGCCATAAGATCAGCAATTTGGGGTGAAGGGGATGAGTCGATTACATCGACCTCACTGTTCAACTGGTACTTATTTTATCGACCCCGAAAGGATGAAAGGTAAAGTCGACCTCGAGCAACGGGCGAAATATCGCTAAGCATTTCGTCCTGCGCGCTAACGATTCTGTCAGCTCACCGCCTTGCATATAATGATGATGATCTCAAGTTTTTGTCACAAAGGCAGCCTGAGGGAGGGGATTAACTCGATTACATCGACCGCAGCGCATAACTGGTACTTGTTTAGTCGACCCCGAAAGGATGAAAGGCAAAGTCGACCTCGGCGGAACTTGAACTCAGAACATAAAGACAGATGAAATACCTATTTCTTTATTGCCCACAAGGGGCTAAACATAGAAGGGACAAACAAGGACAGACTAACGGATTAAGTCGATAATATCGACTCCAGTGCGTAACTAGTACTTATTTAATCGACCCCGAAAGGATAAAAGGCAAAGTCGACCTCGGCGAAATTTGAACTAAGAACGTAGCAGCAGACGAGATACGTATTTCTTTACTACCCACAGAGAGGACAAACAAGGACAGACAAACGGATTAAGTCGATTATATCGACTCCAGTGCGTAACGGCTGACGAAATACGGCTACGCATTTCGCCTGGCGTGCTAACGTTTCTGCCAGCACACCCCTCCTTAATAATAATAATAATGATAATGATAATAATAATAATAATAATAATAATAATAATAATGATGATGATGATGATGATGATGATGATGATCATGATCATCATCATCATCATCATCATCCATCATCATCCATCATCATCATCCATCATCATCCATCATCATCATCATCATCACCATTATTATTATTATTATCATTATTATTATATTATTATTATTATTATTATTATTATTATTATTATTTAGGTTAGTTAAAATATGTGACATATTTTAACTACTACTAAAAAGCAAATTCACTGCAGTTACCGTGGAGAAAATATCTCTCTTGTGGTAAAAAGGTGTAAAGACACCCTGTTTGTTCAGTGTCGCCATCTATCAGGAATCCCAAACATCAATATTTTCTCCTCGCTAACTGCAGTGAATTTGCCTTTTAGCAGTTGAAATATGTCACAAACATATTTTAACTAACCTAATTTTTGCTTATGCCTAAAAAAATTCTTGGCGCTAACATTTCGTTATTTTCCTCGATCGGGTGATTTACCCGCGCAAATCAGTCAACGCTGTTAACTGAATTTTACATAAAGCTATTAATTTTATAAATTTGTTCAGAGTTGCCTCTCTTAAGTACTACCCATTGACAAGAGTCAAAAAACTCGAACATCGATGTCTGGGATTCCTGATAAATGGCGATACTGAACAAACCGGGTGTCTTTACATTTTTTTTTTACGTTAAGAGAGATATTTTCTCCGCGGTAACTGCAGTGAATTTCCCTTTTAGCAGTTGAAATATGTCACAGACATATTTTAACTAACCTAAAAAATAAAAAATAAAAAAATAATAATAATGACGACGACGATGATGATGATGATAATGGTTTCAAATTTTGCCACAAGGGCAGCAGTTTTGGGGGAGGGAATGAGTCGATTACATCGACCCCAGTGTTTAAATAGTACTTATTTTATCGACTCCGAAAGGATAAAAGGTAAAGTCGACCTCGGCGGAATTTGAACTCAGAACATACCAACAGGCGAAATACCTATTTCTTTACTACCCACAAGGGGCTAAACTCAGAGATGACAAACAAGTCTATTATATCGACTCCAGTGCGTAACTGGTACTTATTTAATCGACCCCGAAAGGATGAAAGGCAAAGTCGACCTCGGCGGAATTTGAACTCAGAACGTAACGGCAGACGAAATACTGCTACTCTTTTCGTTCAGCACGCTGGCTTCTGATGTTAACTGGTTGGAAGTGTTATCATGTATATGTTTTGTCTCGGTATAAAAGATGGGCTACAGCAAATATTATGCTCAGTACCACAGATTTGCTTGTCAGTTGTTTGATTTCATCCACTTGAGCATGTCCCTTAGTGGCTGACGATATGTGCATCTCTGACCATGAGCAGAAGTAGTGGGGGAGCATCATAGCCATATGTTGAGAGAAATTTTGGGTTGTTTGAGTAATACACCTCTGGAAACATGTGTGTTTCATTCATCATCCTTAAACAACCTGTATTCAGGGACCTTTTCAGGTTACTCGACCAGAAGAAAATTCTAACTGGACCCCACCAGGAAGGTCATGCGCTATTTATCTTGATATGAGATCACCATGTTGCACACATATAGTTGTGATGTATATGCCTTATTAGACGGGTAGTCACGATGGGTTGACTGGGCTTCGTATATTTTACCTCAGTGTCACTTTGATGGTATGCACTGCTCTCTCACTAATAATAGATAAATAAATAAATCAAAACTCCTGAGAAAGCCCAGAGATTGTTTTGTCCATTAGAGTAATGTCCCTTAGGCAAAGATCAAATAGTGCCTTCACGGTGTATAAGGTAAATGCCTGTAGCGTGTGGTTGGGAGCTGGGGTGCGAACGGGATGGGCTTTGTGTGTGCGCCGGAGAGTGGAGTAGGGTCAGTCTTAAAAACGTGTGTGGACGTGTATATCTATATGTGTTTGTGAGAAGCTGGATTTAGCAAACCTTATGCAACTCACGAGATGGTAAATATCGTTGGTGGAAGTTTTGCAGGCATTCAACAGTATATCTACTTAAGTGGGATATACAGATTGCTATTTTGAACTAATACTGCTTCCATCGCTAATAACGAAAATACATACATACATCGGTAGATAGATAGATAGATAGATAGATAAATAGATAGGTAGGTAGGTAGGTGAGTAGGTAGGTAGGTAGATGTTGCAATTAAATTGCAACTGCATGCAGTTAAACATACATGTAGCCTTGATTTGCGAACAGATTCTGATTAACCTCAAGCTCTCTCTCTCTCTCTCTCTCTCACACACACACACACAAACGAACGAACGAACGAACCGAAAAACAACTTGACTAGCATTGCATAATCATTGCTTGTAGTGTCATCATACAGGTGACATTTTAGTTTTACCGGTTTGTCACGTCTGTTAATTTGTGCCTATCAGATCAGTAAACAGGTATTAACTTTAGTTATTTCTCTCCCCCCACCCCACACTCTCTCTCCCCTCGAAAAATGAAGGAGATTTTCCAGCATTCATAGTGATATGTCCAAATCCACGACAGTAGCATATCTGCAATCGAACTGTAAGTCTTTCATTAAAAGAGTTTCGTCTATTTTGGCACAAGGCTAGCAACTTCGGAGGTTAGATCGACTCCATTTCTCAATTGCTACTTATTTTATCGATGCCGAAAGGATGAAAGGGAAATCCAATCTCAGCGGAACTTGAACTCAGAACATAAAGATTGACGAAATGCCACTAAACATTTTGCCCGGCGTGCTAACCATTCTGCCTGCTCACCGCCTTGCAAAAAGAGGAGTTTCATTTATTGACATATGTACATGTGGGTGTATATACTTGTATGTATGTAACTAAGTGAGCGAGTGTGTATAGACACGCTCGCACACGAACATATACGAAGTGGTGTCAAAAAGCCCCGGATTAGTTCTGTAGCACGCTAGCAGATGGCAGCACACGGTTCCGTGCGCAGTGAAAGCTATCAGTGACCTTCATGAGGCAGAGTGCCGAGTGATATCGCTGTGTTTACTTTGCATGTTGTGAAATTTGTGTTTTTATGATTACGTGTATGCTATATAATCTGCAATTTTTGTAACGGACTGGAAGTTGGGCGCTTTTTCGTTTCAGCGTGACAGCTTAAATATGATTTATTTTCGTTTTTACCTTAAATATGGTTTAGTTTCGTTTCATTTAAGTGTCACAGCTTAAATATGATTTACTTTCGTTTTTAGCTTATATGATGTTGTTTCATTTTGTTTATATTTAGTGTTAACATTTACAATTTCAATATGAATTTTCCATTAGTGAGTAACATAAATTATTCGGATTTGATTATTACTTTAATGGACAATGAAAAAGTAATTGGTTGGTGCAGACGACATAGGCTCTTGTATAAGGAACATATTTGCTCTTCATGTGAATTAGAAATGTATTAGGCGAAAGATTAAAAAAATAGCAATGGTATTATTTGGCTATGTAGAAGGCCGTGTAGAAAAAGATTGTCAATTAGATCTGGCACTTTCTTTGCAGGAAAATTGTCATTAGGTGAGTAGTACAAAATTTTGAATTCATGAATTGGTTTAGCCTGTTGTGAATTGGAAAAATTATTACCGAGGCATATATGCCGAATATTTCATGAAAAATCCTATTGAATTGGGTGGAGAAGGAATGTATGTAGAAATAGATGAATTAGCTTTTGTCCAACGAAAGTTTAATGTTGGTCACCAAGTGCAAACTCAATGGATATTCGGTGGTATTGAATTAGGGCAAGGAGAAAAGGGCTTTTTGTTTGCAGTTCAAGACAGATCAGCTGAAATGTTATTACCAATAATTCAACAATATATATGTTCTGGAACAACAATAATATCCAATTTATAGAAGGCTTATAACACCACTACAAACCTTGGTTATAATCACCTCACTGTCAATCACTCAGTAAATTTCGTCGATCCTATTTCACATGCTTCAACCAGTCATGTAGAGGCAATGTGGAACAGTGCCAAAAGACGGAATAAAAGAAGAATTGAAACAGCAAGGTCATGTCATAATAGTTACTTAATTGAATTCATGTGGCAATATCAATTTAAAGATGATCCGTTCCAGAATCTTTTGATTGGTGTGAAAGATGTTTATAATTTATTTTTAAATAAAATGTTTTGTTAGTATTTTTGTTTTAATTTTCATTTCTTATTAAATATATCTTAGCTGTCACGCTTAAACGAAAAAAGTGCCTTCATTTCTTATTAGATATATTTTAGCTGTCACTGTTAAGACTAAATATAAACAAATAAAATTTATAATTTTTTAAACAACTAAACTAAGTCATAATTGAGGTAAAAACGAAAGTAAATCATAATTTAAGGTGTCGTGCTTAAACGAAAAAGCGCCGGAAGTTGGAACCAAGAGCCAACGTGAAATTTTACGTTAAACTTGGGAAGTCAGCTACAGAGACATTGAGCATGCTTTGGCAAGCTTACAGCAATGAGACAATGGGTCATGCACAATGTTTCGAGTGACACAAGCGCTTCAAAAGAGGAAGAACGTCCCCGGAAGACGATGAGCAATCTGGAAAACCTGCCACAAGCATCACCCTTGGAAATCTGGACAAAATTCATTACCTTGTGTATGAGAATCGTTGGAGGACAAGCAACGAGATTGCTGATGTTGTTGGTCTGTTGTATGGGTCCATGAAGGCAACCCTAACACCTGGATTCTTCACGATGGCAATGCACCCTGTCACCGAGCTCTCCTCACTCGTGAGTTTCTCGCCAAACGCAACATGGTATCGCTTTTGAATCCGACGTATTCGTCAGATTTAGCATTTGCGAACTTCCATCTCTTCCCCAAGATGAAAATGCAGCTCAAAGGTCACCGTTGTCAAGATCGAAAACGAATCGCAGGAGGTCCTCGACCCACATACGGAAAACGATCTCTAGGCCGGATTCCAAAAGGGACAGGAACGCTGGTACCGCTGGATTGCTGCTCAAGGTGACTATTTCGAAGGAGATGATGTTAAAACTTAGGTAAATAAGTTTTTTTTTTTTTTGTATTAAACATAACTAGTCCTGTAACCCTTTGATACCACCCCGCATTTATGAGTGCGTAAACAAGGTTGTATTAGGGCATACATAATCGCAAATGAGAGAAAATTACTTCATAATGTCGATGACTTTTTTCCTTATCTTTACATCCTCTTTTCTTCACACGTGTATACGATTTCATTATATTTCTTTATATCATTTTATATATATATATATATATATAAACCCGCATGTATGTGAATGTTTGCAGATACACATATATATTCTTATGCATACACACACACTCGCGCGCGCACGCACACACAAACACACATGTGGGCGCTTATGACTCATCCATATAATCAGGTGCTAGGATGCCCTTTTAGCACCAGATGAGATGGATACACGCCTACGAAACTTTAAGGCATGTGGACCTTAGTCAAACTTTTATTAAACATATATTTAACTCCCACCAAATGTGCATGTATATGTCAGTGTACATGTATGCTTGCGTTTGAATGTGTGTGTGTATTTTATTTATATATACGTCTACGTGTATTTATTGAATATGTGCGCACATATGCGTTTATACTATTTAATTTCACCTTATTTTATTATTCTAGTCTATTTCCTCTCCCTTTAATTAATGAGCAGATTTCTGATATTTATCATCCTGTGACTCACAAACAATCTTATCAAGTTTCCAGAAAATGTTTTACCAGCAGCTACTCCAATACCTAGCATTAATCACACTGCTGACTCAATCACATTAATCGAACTTACTTATTAGGAACAAACTTTATTCAATATTAGATTGGCTGCAGGAGAAAAGTCAGTTGCATTAGATAAGAGTACTATCTCTTACTTTCATTTCAAATTCCAGCAGAATTTCCATAAAGTTTCTGTAAAAAAATAATGAAACTTAAAACTAGTTAATAAAGATTTTCTGTTGACAGCAGATGTATGAAAGTTCAGTTTTGTTATCAACAGAAACAACAAACTGTTTCAGTATGTACAATTTCTCAGAGAAAAATAGTAGCAGTTATATACTCAACGCGATTAAGGAGGAAGCCTTATCAATTATAACCCAGGATGTTCTAGCTAGATAATTTCTCCTAATCTCAAAGTTTGCAAATAAAATGGTAAAGTTTTCTTTGTCTCTGGACCTGAAGGAGTGCATATGTTGAGTGAATCTTCTCTTAAAATTGTTAATTGCTTGTCTTATGTGTTTCCTCAATATATCATTAGGTAAAAATACATCTTTTGAGTTATATGGTACCTCTGCTATTCTGAAGGTCATACTGTACATTCCTATATGCAGTGATGAATTGTATAGGATGTAGAGTAACAGACTCGATCCATTGCACTCTCTCCAGTGAGTTATTTAACTTTGTATGCTCACAGATTTTTATGGTGTCCACAGCAAGGTGTGCAAGAGGCCTACCTTGCTATGGCTACCACTATTAGTGACAGTGATACAGTTGCTGCTCCTTTTCACTTGGTGGTGTACATACCAACCCAGTGTTTGAGGTCACTGACGCTATTGATGTTGCAATTTCTTTACGGCTGTCCAGGCTGAGTAAAAGGGATGGTGTTTTTAGAATGTTGCTGTAGTAGTGATCTGGGTTTTTGTATATGTGTCTGAGTGTTTGGAGGTGTTTTTTTTTTATTTATGTAGTGATAGGGTATGTGAGAGGTGAAGATTGTTGTTGAAGTCATAACCAGCATTTATTTTCAGTTTTCAGATTTTCCTATTGTTTTTTGGAGAGATGTCTGATGAAAGGAAGAGGTCAAAATCATGGTTAAGGTGGATTGTTTGTATTTTTGTGATCCTGTTGTTTTGTTGTATCTGGTTGCTGACTTTTGAGAAATGATTGATAAGCACCTTTACTTGGTCTTGCTATGTGAGTACATAATTTAGGTTATTATTGTGACATAAAGTGTGGTGTAACCATTGTTGTGTAACTATTGTTGTACCCCTTGTATGTCCAGGTGTCCTTTCATTTTTAGTGTGTTTGTTTTATTGCAGATGTAATACATGGATATGGTCTGTGTATTAACAGATATGATGTGTATTGCACTGTTTTGTGTTCCTTGTACTTTATTGTGAGTTGTCATGGAGAGAAAGGAGGGCATGCAGAACTGGCATAGTATTATATCAATCTAATATATTGTTTGTATACTAGTCTTGTTTCTTTCTATTGGCCAAATGCAGGATCTCTGATTGCTCAAAAAGATGTTTATGCATTGTTTTGGTTACATTATGTTGTCCATGTATACTGTGAATATTGTGGAGGTGTTGTAAATCCTAGTATTTTTGTCTTCTCTGTGTGTCTTATATTTATGATCTTTAGTGTAATGTTTGGTTGTTCCTGTGTGAGTATATATTGAGGTTGTTAGTGTGGCACTGAATATTGTGTAATTGTACATGAAAAGCACCAACCGATCATGGCCATTTGCCAGCCTCCTCTGGCTGCTGTGCTGGTGGCATGTAAAAAGCACCCACTACACTCATGGAGTGGTTGGCATTAAGAAGGGCATCCAGCTGTAGAAACACTGCCAGATCAGACTGGAGCCTGGCACAGCCTCCTGGCTTCTCAGACCCCGGTCGAACCGGTCGAAACGGACATTAACCCTTTAGTGTTCAGATTATTCTATCAAACATAATGCTTATTGATTCCCATTGATTTGAATTAATCGTGCATTATCTCATATCTTCAAGATCTTGATGGTGTAATTACTTAATGTAGAATAACATTGTAGGGTAGGTGTGAGGGCCTGGATCTGGTCAGTTTGAACATAAAACAGATTAGCTATTTTGGCCGGATATGGCCAGTTTAAATACTAAAGGGTTAAACGATGATGATGATGATGTAATTGTTGGTGGTGATACTAATTACACTACATAGTGTTTTACTGTTAGTTTTGTGGTTTATGTTGGATGTATGTGTTTGCCAGTTTTCTGTTTTTCTATGATGTACATGTCTTCTTATTTCCAAGTTTAGTTGCCTGATGCTAAGTTTATTATTTCTGTTGTGTATGACTTGGCGAGTGATGTTTGTGGTTGGCTAAAGCTGCTGGTGTGTAATTGGAGTTGTGACTTTTAAGTTGCTTCATGGGAATATGTCTTTCTGGGTACATTTATAAGTATTTTGTTGAATGCATGTGCCATGGTGTTGCTTAATTCTGAAAAACCTTAAATCTTTTTCTTGGTGGAATTCATTCTATTGTGATTTTTTGCAATTTGTAAAAGTGTTTTTAATTTCTTCATTGATGTGTGCATCACGATGATAATTGGTGGATGATTTGAGGAAATTTGACGAATTGTCTGCCAAATAGATGTGTTATCTTAGTGATGTGGCGTAGTAAGTGATGAAGTGTGTGTGTATGTATTATATATGTATGTGTATTATATATATGTATATGTATTATGTATATATATATATGTATTATATATATATGTATATATATACATGTATATATATACATACATACATACATACATACATATGTACATTGGAGTAAATTGTTTAAGATGTAAAGGGAATATAATTGCAATGTTATTCCGTTTCTTCTTTTCTCCTCTCTCTACTATTTTACTGTGTTTAGTCTAGTAGCTGGTGTGTGTGCATGTGTGTGTGTGTTATATTAATATGCTTTGTGTTACTTCATTTTAACTTTTAAAGCCTCTAATTCTGGTATAGATGTCTGATAGCTGAGTGTGTTCACTAGGAACAAAAGAACAATGTGATACTATTTACAAATATATGGTTTGAACTGTTTACAAGCATGCCTGAGACACAGGCATGATGGAATAGTAAGAAGTTTGCTTCTTAATCACATGTTGCCTGGTTCAGTCCTACTTCATGGCACTTTGGGAAAATATCTTCCATCATTGCCCCATGCCAATCAAAGCCTTGTGAGTGGATCTGATTGACATTAACTGAAAAAATTTGTAGTATGTATATATGCTTGTATGTGCTTGTGTGTGTGTGATACTGTCATGTTACCTCAACATCGCATGATAGTTGTAAATGAGTGCCACAAGCAGTCTTCTTCGTTTCCAGTCTTGCGTGAAAAACATGTCTGGCCAAGGAGAAATATTACCTTGCTTGAGGGTTGGCAACAGGAAGGGCATCCAGGTGAAGAAAGTCTGCTTCAATAAAGTCTGTCTGACCCACATGAGCAGGGAAATGTGGATGTTGTTATGATGATGATAATAGTAGTGGTGTTGGTGGCGGCGGCAGCAGTGGTGGTGGTGGTGGCAGCGGTGGTGGTGGTGGTGGCAGCGGTGGTGGCAGCGGTGGTGGCAGCGGTGGCTATGGCTGGAATGCTTTGATTACAGATCTTTTGATCAAGTCAATTTCAAGCTAAACGACAACAGCAAGAACCTCATCAGGTTGTTCAGTTCTGTCTCTCTAGTGGTTTAATTATCTATAGCTGTTAATTGCTTTAACAATTGCTAAGTTTCACTCTTCCATTTTGTGAAGAGAGAGGAGGGAGATGTTGAGACAGAAACAATTATGAATTTGCACGTGTTGAAATAAAGTAAATCAAAGCGATCATTAATTATACACAGGTAAATTTCAACGGCTTAATCCTAAAGTCTGTGTAAACGAAAACAGTTTTACCTGATGCAATACTGTATATTCATAAAGAAAACACTGTAGATATTGTAGCCAATCATTACATGACATCATGCAGATGTTAACCTAAAATTAATTCAACTTACATCCAACTTAGAAGTGGAATAAACTTGAATGGAATGAAATAAAATTGTAAACAGACCTAATACGTTGGCAAGAAGCCAAGTAATTTCATGGTTGTGAGTAGACACAGAAACTACCTGGCTGTTCATTTCAAAGTAGGTTAATTGATATAACAATTGATTTTCCAAACACTTACCAATCTTGTGATCATACAGACTTTATTTTACTTAGCAACTTATTTTCTGTATTCAATGACTGTAACATATAATAATAAATTCATTTGATACGGTTTCAACAACTAACCTCAGATGATTGTGAGTCAGAAGAACAGAGCAGTCGAAATCATCTGAATTTTCCTTTCTTTGATGACAATAGGGTCATATTTACAACATTAATGAGTCACTTCATTAATAGATGATCAAAGTTAAAGTAATAACTTTTCAGACTTCAGATTATTCTGTCAAATGTAATACTTATTTATTTATAATGTTTTGAATTGTTTCACATTCACATTGTTTTGAATAAACCACCAGAGAGAGAACTGAACAACCTGATGAAGTTCTCACTTGTTGTTTAGCTTGAAATTGAATCATACATTATCTAATAGCTTTGAGATTTCAATGATGTGATTGTTTATTTCCAAAATGACATTGTAGAGTAGGTGTGAGAGGCAGGAGCTAACCACTTTGAACATAAAACAGGTAAAATATTTGGGGCTGGATATGGCCAGTTTAAATACTAAAGGGTTAAAGAGGTTCTAATAAGGACCATCTCACATTTTTCCAGTTGTGGTATATCAGATGGGGAGAATATTTGGGCTAGATATGACCAGTTTAAATGCTAAAGGGTTAAACTACAGTGAAAAATTTTCCCAGTGGCACCTTCTGCATGAAGAGCATATTTACCTGTAATCAGGTTCACTCTCCACTGCATACTCACCACCACCAGTCAACTCTTAATCAATTTGGAGTTTGGAGTTTTCTCCTTTGCCTTTCTTGGCAAGATTCATCATAAATGATAATGATTTTTTCCCTTTATTATGGATGTATTTATAATTCATTAAACATTGGTTGGTGGGTTCACTGCAACAAGAATGTCAACACTTTTGTTAACATATTTCTGTTGAAATACACTGTTTCAATTAATTTTGAAAATAATGAAGAATTTGTAAAAAAAATAGCTATCTTTATTAAGCTGATGTTTGGAATTTTAAATAAACAAGAATTTTTTATGGAAGGTTTTAATGTAGATTTCTTTAAAACATTCTGTCAAAATTTCAGGTTAATTTATGTTCCAAACACCAGCTTAATAATGAGAATGTTATTTAAAACAAGGAATTTGTATCATATGCATATTCTATATTTCCACCAGTCTAACAATAGCTAATTCCCAAGATATTATTTTATCTTAAGATAGGTAAACACTCCTATAGGAAGCTAAATGAGGAGAGAATATAATACATTCATAAGACCTCCACCCCACCTTCAGCTATAATTAGGAACTTGTTGCAGGAGTCAATAGGAGAGTTTCCAATCTATTCTCTGATATGGAAATATCCAACAGAGCAGAACTCTACTTTATTAATGTTCTAACCAAGAGTGACTTTAGGCAAAGGTTAGTTAATATTAACCCTACTATCCACTCCAGATGTAAGTATCAGGAAACAGAAATTCATTTGGTTTAATCCACTCCATAACAGAGACATCATTAATAATATTAATTAGAACTTGTCTTTTGTAAAGTGCCACTCACATAAATACCACAATTTTTTTAATGCACATAATGTTAAAGTGAGTTATTCTTGCCTAGATGATGATGTGTCCACCATTACAAGCATCAACCAAAATCATACATCTGCACTTCCTACACACCAACAACCCACCTGCAGTTTCTAAGATCAAACCACTTGTCTGCAGAAGAGTGGGGCTTTGCTTTTTCAAGCCCGTGATGTACAGAGCTAAGCTTGCTTCACCAAATTGTATTTAGAGGAACTCTGAGCTCATTGCAAGCAATTTCAAGAGATATTACAGTTAACATCTACATACATTCAGGTCCAGGAACAGGATGAATTCTACCTCTTTGTCACATTTCATATGGAAACTTAGTGACCAGTGACATGACTATTCTGTTACAGCCTGGAGTATTGTTGATAGGGCTTCTCTATAACTTGAGTGAGTCACTTAATTGTTCACTTCCTGAGAGCATGGAGTCCCTCAATAAGAAATCTATAATGATTTCTTTCTACCATCACAGATAAGTCATTGTCTGGGTTGAGTTCCAGCAAACCAGCTCAGAAAAGAATTTCAGAGAGACTTAAAGAGTTACTTCTCTTAACTAATGACATTATATTGGTAGAGTTGCTTGCTCCTACATCTATCAATATCTTGCAGTGATGTGAGATGAAGTATGAATCCTCATTTTCCATCTAATGATCTGATATATTCAGCAAGAGCCCAACTCATCAGTGATCAAAAAGGAACCATCTTTCAAGTCAAACACAGCCAACAGTTCACTATTTACAGGCATTTGAAGAATTAGGCACTTTGCTTTAGATGTAAGAAATTGAATAACGCCCATAGGAGTTATTAACTGCTAAATTAGAAATATGTTAATGTGTGTGAACGCATGACCTCTTGAATTTAATCTGTACATTGTGATATTTCATATTTATTCTTGTACTAGATTTATATAAAATATATAATAATTTAAGTACACATTTTATATATATGATAGTCATTTTATATTTATGATTCATTTCTAAATAAGCCTCAGAACGATGCATATTGGGGTGTAAACAGTTGATTATATTGAATACTACCAGTATTTAATTACATTCTTTTACATTTAACTCATCTGGTGCCTACTTTGCCTTTCACTCTTCCAGTCAAGTACTTAGTTTATCTAACTAAAGCTCTTCCTTACAAATATTATGAAAGAGAATTCACAAGCATTTTCTTCAGAGCCTTGAGATACACCTCTTCACTTAAACTCTGAAAATAACATCTTAGATCCTCTCAATATTTAAATAGTCTGTTTATAGATGGCCAAAGAAAGAGCTCTCTAGATTACAATTATGAACACCCATGAATTCCTAACATTTATTTTAGCTATGCTGTCATTTTAAATGAGATGTTGCAATAGTTATGCACTTTAAGCAGATTATTTTCAACATT
This sequence comes from Octopus sinensis, assembly GCF_006345805.1. Taxonomy (NCBI): domain Eukaryota; kingdom Metazoa; phylum Mollusca; class Cephalopoda; order Octopoda; family Octopodidae; genus Octopus; species Octopus sinensis. Next base: position 135,429,038 of record NC_042999.1, on the reverse strand, counting down.
AAATTCTAGTTTCCCTGTAGCAAATCTTGCCAACAGAACTGTTTAAAATCTGTCATGCTGTGAAGCATTGTCAGTCATAACTTTATTTGCAGTGCACACCAAGCTTAACCGGCTTGCCCCTGATGCATCTTAACAATATAAATCAAACTTCATAACTTTTTATGAAAGATTCAGAAAGTGTGTTAGTGATGGGTATTACTTCTCTGAAAACAGCTTTCATAATAAATCATTGAAACTTAGCTTCATAAGTTACATACCTTTCGGAGAATTCTATGATACTGTCAAGATTTATAACCTTTGAGATGTTGAGATAAGTGGATTATATAAGGAGTCAATTATCAGTATTCCTGAGTTGGTATTCAACCATAGTTAAGAACATTATCTGATGCTATTCAGTAAATCTGAGTTCTCTTTTACAAATCTGAAGAAAGTGAGAGCTTATATCATCTCCATTCCATGCAGCAGTGCTCACACAGAATGATTCATTTCAAATAATGATCCCAGTTGCAAGTGTACTCAGTCAAAACAGAGTTCAAAATATGTAACAACTTCTCAGAAGGGTGATCAGTCATTTATGAAACTTTCTAGTCATCAGAAAAAATCTGGAGATGGCAAGCAAAAGGCTGACATATAATACATAAAGAAAAAGTGATTGATATAAAAGAAATTTTATCCCATTCTCAGTGATCAAATTTTATAAAAATAAATGTGGAATAGATCACTGAATGGGAGAAGTGCTCTCAAGAAAATCAGGATTTGTATAAACATAGGAAGAAGCATGTTAGAATTGTTATTTGATAAAATATTTGAAGCTAAAGTAATCATTTGTTGTTTTTGCAATACAATTTAAATTTTATTAGAAAAAATTTGAAATATATCACATCATCATCATCCACTTTTCCATGCTTTAACAAGTTGCACTAATTTTATTTGAGGCAGATTTTCTATGACTGGATGCCCTTCCAGTCACCTACCTTCATTTGTTTCCAAGTAAGATAGTATTTTCTCCTGGCCAGACATGTTCTTGCAGAATATTGGAAATGAATAACAGTGATACTGTTATCGAAGTCAAGACAAGAGCACACATACATGCACACACACACACGTGCATGCATACATACATACATACATACATACATACATACATACATACATACATACATACATAATCGTGTGTGTGTGTGTGCATGTATACATGTATCATATAATCTTCCTCTCTGGGTAAAAGGAAAATTGTATGATGCATGTATATGGACAACAATTCTATGTGGTGGAGAGATGTGGACCCTAAAGGCAGAGGACATATGAAAGTTAGAGAAGAATGAGGCTATTATGGTCTGATGGATGTGTAATGTAAGTGTACATGTTCAACAGAGTGCTAGTGTATTGAGAGAGAAGTTTGGCAGAATAAAGGAATTTGTTGCTGTGTGTAAGAGAGAAGACTGCACTAGTTTGGTCATATGTGGATGAATATTGACAGTTCCATAAAGAAGTGCTGATCTCTCAAAATAGATGGAACACATGAAAGAGGGAGACCCAAGAAGACATGGGAAGAAGTGCTGAAGGACAACCTCAAGATGCTGAACCTTTCAGATGAGATGACAAAGGACTGGGGTACCTGGCATCTAGCTGTACTCAAGAAGACCTGTACTCCACAGCAGAAGTGTTAAAGCCACTTCCCCTAGTGAAGAAGATAGGCCTGCAAAAGTCCTGTGCCAATGCCATGTAAAAAGTAGTTGTGTCGGTACCACATAAAAACGTTCATGCAGTGCAAAGTAAAAGTGCCCAGCAAACTCTGTGAAGTCATTGGTGTTAGGAAGAGCATCCAGCTATAGAAAACATGCCAAATCAGACTGGAGCCTGGTGCAGTTCTCCAGCTTGTCAGCTTTGGTCAACCTGTCCAATCCATGCTAGCATAGACAATGCAAAGTAAGCGATGATGATGATGATGATATTTATATATCAAAAGTGGCTGTATGGTAAGTAGCTTGCTTCCCAACCACATGGTTCCAATTTCAGTCCTACTGTGTGGCACCTTGGGCAAGTGTCTTCTACTTATAGCCTCGGGCCGACCAAAGCCTTGTGAGTGGATTTGGCAGGCGGAAACTGAAAGAAACCCGTCATATATATGTATGTGTGTGTGTGTATATGTTTGTGTGCCTGTGTTTGTCCCTCCGACATCACTTGACAACTAATGCTGGTGTGTTTACATCCCTGTAACTTAGCAGTTCGGCAAAAGAGACTGATAGAATAAGTACTAGGCTTAAAAAGAATATGTCCTGGGGTCGATTTGCTTGACTAAAGGCGGTGCTCCAGCATGGCCGCAGTCAAATGACTGAAACAAGTAAAAGAGAGAGTAAAAAGAGTAAATATATATATACACACATATATATAACATATATATATATATATATATATATATATATATATATATATATATATATATAACATATATACATATAAATACAAACATAGGTATATATATATATATTATATATATATATATATATATATATATATATATATATATGATGATATATATTATAAATATACACAAACACATACATATATATATGTATGTATATACTGTATATATATATATATATATATATATATATATATATATATAAAATAAAATATTAGGCAATAAATCCAAACTTACAGGGAAAAATCAGATTTAGGATTAAATCCAATTTTATAGTAAAATATATTATATTATATTATATAAATTAGAGATAAAACCACTATTAGACAAATCAAACAATGAAAAACATAAGCCAATACATAAAATTAATTAATTTATATTATTTTAAATATTTATCAAAAGTATTAAAAGTTTAATAAAAGATAAAGCGTAAAACACTACGATCGTTTCATGGCTGTACAATTCGTAATAATTCGAGTTATGGTTACAGTCAATCTTCAGGTTAATTGAAATATTTATCTTAGCGAGGTTTAGCAATGAACTGATATATATATATATAATTTAATAAGGGTAGAAATTGATATTAATCAATTAAAACCAGTCGCCCAGCATATTAAAAAAGTCCGAAGATTAAAATATTTTTACATACAAAATTTAAAGGACTGGCCACTAAAAGTGGACGGTCAACATGCTAGATTTAGACGTCAAATCACTATTTTCCACAAAGAATATGTTCTCAAATATATATATATGGAGGCGCAATGGCCTAGTGGTTAGGGCAGCGGACTTGCGGTTGGAGGATCGCGGTTTCGATTCCCAGACCGGGCGTTGTGTGTGTTTATTGAGCGAAAAAAACACCTAAAAGCTCCACGAGGCTCCGGCAGGAGGTGGTGATCCCTGCTGTACTCTTTCACCACTCTAAAGGCGGTGCTCCAGCATGGCCGCAGTCAAATGACTGAAACAAGTACAAAAAAAAAAATATATATATATATATTTATACATGTATATTATTATATATGTGTGTGTGTGTATATATTATACTCACACACACACACATCATCATCATCATCATCATCATCATCGTTAACGTCCGCTTTCCATGCTAGCATGGGTTGGACGGTTCAACTGGGGTCTGGCAAGCCCGAAGGCTGCACCAGGCCAGTCAGATCTGGCAGTGTTTCTACAGCTGGATGCCCTTCCTAACGCCAACCACTCCGAGAGTGTAGTGGGTGATTTTATGTGCCACCGACACAGGTGCCAGACGAGGCTGGCAGACGGCCACGCTCGGATGGTGTTTTTTATGAGTCATCCCATAAATATGCAGTTTTTTCAATTGCATGAACTAATAGTCAGAGAGGGATAAACTACCTGCATCAACTTGCTATAAAAGCAGGTATTAATTTTACCTTGTACTTATTCTTAGCACAAGTTTTGAAGAATGCAGTTCGATTTTTAACAGTTATGTTTTCAAAACTATAATGGAAGTGACAAGGGAGCATATTCAGCATATTTTGCTTTATGAGTTTAATAAAAGCAACAGCACAATGGAAAGTGCGAGGAATATTAATGCAGTATTTGGGGATTGGACAATAAATGTAAGCCAGTGTCAATGGTAGCTCCAGAAATTCCGAGCCAGTGTGTGGTTATTGTCAGTGCCAGCGGACTGGCTCCCGTGCAAGTAGCACATAAAAGACACCTTTTGAGCGTGGTCGTTGCCAGAACTGCCTGACTGGCTCTTGGGCCGATGGCACATAAAAGCACCCATTACACTCTCGGAGTGATTGGCGTTAGGAAGGACATCCAGCTGTAGAAACTTTGCCAGATCAGATTAAGCTTTGTGCAGCCTCTGGCTCACCAGTCCTCAGTCAAACTGTCCAGCCCATGCCAGCATAGAAAGCGGATGTTAAATGATGATGACACACACACACATATATTATATATATATATATATATATATATACACACACACACACACACACAAATATATATTTCTACATATATATCTCTTATGATAAAAGACAGATTTTCTCTGCCTGTTCCCATGTTCCTTTTTAATACAATTCTACAATATAGAATTTCTTCAATTGGAATTTACCTACGATTTTTACAAGTAGATTCGATTGGGTCATGGCATATAAAGTTTTTTCAATTTGACCCCCAATTAAGCAAAAATTCGAGAAAAGTAAATATTTTACGATTTGCCTTTCTAATTGTAACTGCTTCACTCATGCTATTACCATAATTTCTCCTACTTTCTCTTTGCAAGTGTACCTTAAACCACTACTCAAAAAAAATACAGAGCAAACAGAGACAAATAAATACATAACGATTTACTCCTCACGCAATTTCTTCAATTGGAGTTTACCTATGAATTTTCCAAGTACATTCCATTCGGTCATGGCATATAAATTTCTTTCAATTTCACCCCCAATTAAGCAAAAATTCGAGAAAACTCAATATTTTACGATTTCCCTCTCTCACTTCAAAGACTTTACTCTGCCTATTACCACACTTACTCCCACTTTCTCTTTACACACATAGACACGCAAACATATACATATATGACAGTGTAAATTGTTGAAAGAAAATTGTAAGCTAAGGTGTGTGTGTGTGTGTGCGTGCATGTGTGTGAGTGTGTGTGTGTGTGTGTGTAGGAAGTGAAGGATAAAAATATGGCAAGAAGTGGACAGATGTACATATATACATACATACATACATACATGTGTGTGTGTATATATGTGTATTAATGTGTGTGTGTTATCTCTCTCTATATAAAGCTGAAGTTGTCTGTGTGTGCCAGGTTTGGTAGCCTTCAACTAACACTATCTCCTCCGAGACCCTGTGGCGCAAGTTGACCAAAATTGAGAGTATGATAGAAGGGTTGCTCTTCCTTCCGTAGAAGATAAAATTCAAATCGGACCATGTTAACACCAAAGATTATTTACATCAAAAAGGTGCTTTTTTCTATGAAAATCCCTATTTTTTACGATTTTTTCACTATTGTATCACCACTTTGCGGTGTATTTCAACCAGAAAAATGTTCACTTGAAGAGAATAACAAGCTACATAATGCAAAATTTTTACTTTTCAAAAATTCCAATTCCAGCGGGTCGAAACAAACCCGAGCAATGCCGGGCGATACTGCTAGTATATATATATATATTATATATATATATACACACACACAAATATATATTTCTACATATATATATATATATATATATATATATATATTATATATATATATATATATATAATAGTTATCGCCATACTAATATGGCATTCTTATAAAAATAAGAATAAAGCTGTCCGCTTATTAGCTCCATGAGGCCATCGCCTTAAGTTAGCTATTTGATACACAAACTGTATCCATATAACCTTCGAACAAGGGAGGTCAGTCGCTCCACACTACTTGACTGGCAGCTACAGACGCGTTTCGGGGTATTGCCCCTTTTCAATGCAGCATAGCCAGACAGTAGGTGTCGCTTCTGACAATCTCTGTTCGAAGGTTTTATTTACCTAGCTTCGGTGGAATACATCCACTTGTTTTCAATAATAGAAATATTAAAATTACTAAGTCTCTCTAAAAGAGAACAACGGCAGCGTTTCCGGAAAATAATAGTTATCGCCATACTAATATGGCATTCTTATAAAAATAAGAATAAAGCTGTCCGCTTATTAGCTCCATGAGGCCATCATCGCCTTAAGTTAGCTATTTGATACACAAACTGTATCCATATAACCTTCGAACAAGGGAGGTCAGTCGCTCCACACTACTTGGCCTCATAGAGCCAATAAGCGGACAGCTTTATTCTTATTTTTATAAGAATGCCATATTAGTATAGCGATAACTATTATTTTCCGGAAACGCTGCCGTTGTTCTCTTTTAGAGAGACTTAGTAATTTTAATATTTCTATTATTGAAAACAAGTGGATGTATTCCACCGAAGCTAGGTAAATAAAACCTTCGAACAGAGATTGTCAGAAGCGACACCTACTGTCTGGCTACGCTGCATTGAAAAGGGGCAATACCCCGAAACGCGTCTGTAGCTGCCGGTCAAGTAGTGTGGAGCGACTGACCTCCCTTGTTCGAAGGTTATATGGATACAGTTTGTGTATCAAATAGCTAACTTAAGGCGATGGCCTCATGGAGCTAATAAGCGGACAGCTTTATTCTTATTTTTATAAGAATGCCATATTAGTATGGCGATAACTATTATTTTCCGGAAACGCTGCCATTGTTCTCTTTTAGAGAGACTTAGTAATTTTAATATTTCTATTATATATATATATATATACACACACAGACACCCACAAAGCTTTGGTAGGCCTGGTGCTATAGTAGAAGACACTTGCTGAAAGTGTCACACAGTGGGACTGAACCAGGAACTATGTAGTTAATAAGCAAACTTCTTACCACACAGTCACACCACATATATACATATATATATATATATATATATATATAATATATATATATATATATATATATATATATATATATATGTGTGTGTATTATTTTGAGTTGACTTCAGGTTTGCTAGTGGAGCTATTTCAACAGGTTGAGCAAAGCAGTAATGTGAAGCTTCAAGTCTGTTCTCTTTTTTGGCGGTATAAATATAACTACTTTCATATCACACCCTACCATCTTAACCCTTTTGTTACCAACCCGGCTGAAACCGGCTCTGGCTCTGAGTAAAAATGTCTTGTTTTCATAAGTTTTGAATTAAAATCTTCCACCAAACCTTAGCCACAATTTATGTTCCTAACACTAGCTGAATGATAACCAAGTTATTTTACTAAATTCTTTGTTATATTTAAAGTAATTGAAAGAAACACAGAGCATCTCAAAATAAATACAGTAATGAAAGGGTTAAGAAAGAGAAAGACTTTTTGAATAAAGTAGTTCTAGATACACTGAGTAGCATTTGGAATGTCTTTGATCATAAATCTGATGGATCAGGAAAAAGCTGGTGATTATAACTGATAGCATTTGAAATCGAACCATCAAATGTAGCTCACTCAATCCAAATCTAAATTTAAACTGTGTCAGAATATTTCAAAGAACCGCTATCTTTGAATTGAACAGAAACTTGGTGAATGTTTTTTAAGATTTATCAAATCATTAAAAAATATTAATAGAAGTAAACAAAGGATCCTGTACTTCAGTCATGGGCAAATTACAATCCTTAGGACTTTCTGAAAGGTACGCATAATGAAGAATTACCATGAACTTTTTTTTAGCAGTGTAGCTTTCCTGATAATGATCTGTATCTCATGTGGCTCACTTCTCTATAAAGGTCGCCCATACCTGCTCTACTTGGTTGCTCAATTTGCTAGAAGTGGCAACCAAATCTTCTTCAAATCCCACTTTACCATCTTTTAAAAAGCTATTTAGAAGTACTTATTTAATAATTTAGTTCTAAATACTCTTGAAAATGATGGAATAGTCAAAGCTGGAATATCTTTGGTTATGACTCTGTTTAATCACAACTAGATCATATCTAAACAACAACAACAAAATCATTAATTTATTTTTCTTTAATTTCAAATATTATGGACCCAAATGGAATTATCTTTGTAAGTTGTCTCCCTACCATAACATTTGAAGGTTACTCTGATGAATTATATTTTCTGTCTATGTTAGTTAGAATTATCTTTTTAAAGCTAATCTTTTTTGACTGATTTTGTTTTTGTTCAAATCTTTAGTGTGAACTAGCTTTACTACAGCTGACTCAGTCTTGTAAACAACTGAATAATTGGAAACTTGTCAGTGGCCATAGTATCTGATTTCTCTCGTATCGTGTTTATAACTGATGGCATAGTACGATGCCACATGAAGTGATAACAGATGAAGAAAATGATTTCCTTCTTAAATAACATTTCAAACACTTCATCGCTGTTGTTTTAATAATATTCAGCTGATGTGAAAAACAAATTATACTTCATTGGGGTCAACAATAATATATCATGTTCTTGTTTCTGTTTTAATTATTGTGCATATCATAGGGGGGTGGAAAACTGTGATATAAATTTCTCTGCAAACTTCCCACCTATTATATAATCACCCCCAAGGGACATAAGACATTTTAAATATTCACATTTCAAATATGAACTTAAATAATTATTTCCACTTCATAGCTATAGAAACTGATCCAAATTTATGGCTTTCAAAATTGTCCAAGTAAATTTGTAAGAGTTTAGTATTTCAAAGAAACAATACTGACACCGTACACTCACTATGAGTAAAATATTTTAAATAGCCTAGACTTAATGAACTGCTTTAAATTTCTCAAATAAACTGTATATCTTTTTAAATATAATTAAACCAAATAGAATTACAAAGAAATATCTATTGACTAAAAGGCTACATCAGTGGTTTCCAACCTTTTTTTTTTATCTATGGATGCCTTTGATTACAATTTTATTCTGGTGGAGCCCCATAGCAAGTCGATGTTTGACCCTTTAGCATTCAGATTACTTTGTCAAACGTAAAGCTTATTCATTCATATTGCTTGTAAGTAATCTTGCATCATCTTGTAGCTTCAAAATTTTGAGGAGGTGACTGCTTATATTTAGAATGACATTCTAGGCTATGTGTGAGAGGCTAGATCTGGCCAGTTTGAACATAAAACAAGTAGAATATTTGGGCCAGATATCGCTGTTTTAGATGCTAAAGGATTAAAATCTAGTTTTATAGATACTTCTTTCAAAATTTCTATTTTGTTTTTCACACAATAAATAATTTGTGCAGGTTGAACTATATGGAACGTTTGAGAAAGGAATTTATCTGTTTCTTGCAATAATTACATCTAAAGCAAAATTTCTTTATGGACCTTTAATACTATACTGTGGATCCCACATTACTATTTTGCTTGCATAGACTCCCAAAAATCTTAAATGGACCCCAGTTGAGAACCTCTGGGCTAGATTAAAGCTAACTGATGCCTTAAACACAACCCAACAATGGTAATCTCTCCACACTTCCATAGACTAATTGACAAGGCATAAAGACATATTGAATATAATACAACAGACTAAAAAAAAGTGTTTTCTTTCATACTAACAAAATGTTTTAAATATAGCATGTTTTAAAATTATATTTACTCAGCACTACAGAGCTATAAGAAGTATAAGCAAATAATTTACTCACAACTAGGGCAACAGGAAAAATGCAAATTTTCAACATTTTTTCCTGATTTTTAAACATTAAAAAAACAAACTAATAAATAAACAAATTTACACCATAGTAAATCCAGCACTGGAACGGAAAGCAAACAACCTCTAAGTATTGCTTATATTGTTTAACTCCTTTGACATTAACCTGCTTGAGAATGCCCTTGGTTGAATAATGCAACTTTCCTACTTTAGTAAAGACCCCCTTCAGTCATGAACAGCCATTGTATTGCACCTAGAAAGTTCCAGCAATTGCCCATGTATATCATCCTCCCCTCTCCACACCACTGATGTTATCCAAGAGAAAGGCAAAGACGGAAACAGCTTGGTACCAGTGACATCACAACTCATTTCTACAGCTGAGTGAACTGGAACAACATGAAATGAAGTGTCTTTCTCAAGAACACAACACACAGCCTGATCTAGGAATCGAACTCATTACCTCATGATTATGAGCTTGATGCTCTAACTACTAAGCCACCAGTCTAAATTAAAACCATTTGTGAAAATTTTTGCAATGATTTATATTCCAAAATAGATTAATAACAACAAGGTTATCATACTAAATTCTTAACTTTTTATTTTTTAAAAATTATTTGAAACAAAAACAGTGTATTTTAACAGAAATATGGTAACAAGAGGATTCGTAGCTAATAGGGGCTCAAGTGACCAACTGACTGACGCAGAAAACAAAAAGTCAGAAATGTTTTTCAATTGTTCTTGTTCCTTAACCCTTTGCCTCTCCTGAGTATCAGGAGATATTTATTTCCCTGGAGTCCATGCATTCATATTAAAATATTTGACACGCTATGAAAATAAAGCAGAATATTTCGGATAAACTTATGAAAATGCTTTGGACAAAGACTTAAGAGAACCAAGGCAGTATAAGAATTACAACCCTGTAGCATTTAAATTGGCCATGTCCAGCCCACATATTCTACCTGTTCTCTGTCCAAATCAGCCAGATCTGGTCTCTCACACCTACTTTACAATGTCATTCAGAAAGTAAACAATCACATCAGGAAAACCTTGAAGCTATGAGATAATAAATGATTAGCTGAAAACAATGTGAATAAATAAGTAGGCGCAGGAGTGGCTGTGTGGTAAGTAGATTGCTTACCAACCACATGGTTCCAGGTTCAGTCCCACTACGGGGCACCTTGGGCAAGTGTCTTCTACTATAGCCTTGGGCTGACCAAAGCCTTGTGAGTGGATTTGGTAAACGGAAACTGAAAGAAGCCCGTCGTGTATATATATATATTTATATATATATATATATATATTATATATATATATATATATATATATATATAGATACGTAAAAAGCACTATCCGAATCGTGGCCGATGCCAGCGCCGCCTCGACTGGCTTCCATGTCAGTGGCACGTAAAAAGCACCATCCGAATCGTGGCCGAAGCCAGTGCCGCCTCGACTGGCTTCCGTGCAGGTGGCACGTAAAATGCACCAATCCGACCGTGGCCGATGCCAGCCTCGCCTGGCACCAGTGCAGGTGGCACGTAAAAAGCACCCACTACACTCACAGAGTGGTTGGCGTTAGGAAGGGCATCCAGCTGTAGAGACATTGCCAGATAAGACCGGAGCCTGGTGCAGCCTTCTGGCTTCCCAGATCCCCGGTCGAACCGTCCAACCCATGCTAGCATGGAGAACGGACGTTAAACGATGATGATGATGATGATATATGTATGTGTGTGTTTGTATGTCTGTGTTGGTCCCCCCAACATCGCTTGACAACTGATGCTGGCATGTTTACATCCCCAGTTCAGCAAAAGAGACTGACAGAATAAGTACTAGGCTTACAAAGAATATGTCCTGGGGTCGATTTGCTCGACTAAAGGCGGTGCTCCAGCATGGCCGCAGTCAAATGACTGAAACAAGTAAAAGAGTAAGTATTACATTTGACAGAATAATCTGAATGCTAAAGAATTAAGACTAACAACAAATAATTGTAAGGAAAGATGTTGAAATTGAATATAATTTTCAAAGGCTTCCATAGAGTTTGTAATTGAGGACTTTTTTTTAATAATATACTCAGATGTCCTCTGAGATTGGTGATGTTGATGCATGATTAATAAAAGGCTACCAGCAGGATACTTTTTAACCCTCTAGCATTTAAACTGGCCATCTGAGTATATTATTAAAAAATGTCCTCAATTACAAACTCTATGAAAGTTTTCAAAAATAATATTTAATTTCAACATCATTTCTTGCAGTTATTTATTTTAGCCTTAATCCTTTAGCATTCAGAATATTGTTAAATGTAATATTTATTCACATTGTTTTTAATTAATCATGCATTATCTCATAGCTTCAGATATTCTGCCTATTTATTGTTCAAGTCAGCCAGATATAACCTTTCACACCTATACTACAGTGTCATTCTAAAAATAAGCAATTACATCACCAAAATCTCAAAGTTATGAAATAACATGATTAATTCAAAACAGTGTGAATAAATAAGGATTTCATTTGACAGAATAATCTGAATGCCAAAAGATTAATCCTATATTCAAATGGTTGAGCAAACATGATTAATCCTTAAGGTTTCAGATTACTCTGACAAAGTAACACATATTTTATTCTTTTATTCTTTCTCTTACTTGTTTCAGCACTAGACAGCGACCATGCTGGGGTATCAGCTTAAACTCTTTTTAGCCAAATGAATCAATTCAAGTACTTATTTTTTTTAAAGCCTGGTACTTATTCTATCAGTTTCTTTTGCTAAACCACCAATTTATAGGGACATAAACACACCAACACTGGTTATGAAGCAGTAGGAGATGGACAAAAACAGACAGAAGGACACACACAGATATACATATACTTATATATATATATATATATATAATATATATATATAAATATATATATATTATATATATATATATAATATATATATATATATATACTCTCTCTTTACTCTTTTACTTGTTTCAGTCATTTGACTGCAGCCATGCTGGAGCACCGTCTTTAGTCGAGCAAATCGACCCCGGGACTTATTCTTTGTAAGCCCAGTACTTATTCTATCGGTCTCTTTTGCCAAACCGCTAAGTGACGGGGACGTAAACACACCAGCATCGGTTATCAAGCAATGCTAGGGGGGACAAACACATACACACACACACACACACATATATATATATATATATACATATATACGACAGGCTTCTTTCAGTTTCCGCCTACCAAATCCACTCACATTTATATAAATAAATAAATAAATGGAGTTTAACGCAGGTATAATTCAAATACTTTTACTTCCGACACATGTTTCGAAGATTTCACTGATATTATTCCAAAGGAATAAATGGTGTAAAGCAATGTAATCTTCTCTTCAGGGAAGTGAAGATATGAAACTCATCAATAAGACATTTTAACAGAAAATGATGGATATGTATAGTGATTTACTGAACGCTATTAATATTGTTTGAAAAAATGTTATATGATATAACGTCAGAAGTAGCCTATAGAAAGAGGAGGGATATTTTTTTAGTGAATGTTAAATATAAAAAGAAAATTAATATTTAAATTATATATAATTATAGAGTTTACTTATATGAACTAAAGGTGTGTTTTTACCAATGTTTACATCAGTATGCATGCTCTATAACCATGTTGATTCTCTCAATCTCGATACCTTATGACAAAGGCAAGGAATTCTGTCTTCTCTGTAATTCTGAACTATTTTTCATTATTTTTTTTTCGAAAAATCCCCTAGTAAACACGGTTATAGAGTGTGCATACCGACGGACGTTAATGATGATGATGATGATGATGATGATGATGATGATGACACCTTTAGTTCATATAAGTAATCTCTATCATTATATATAATTTAAGCATTAATTTTCTTTTTATATTTAACAATCACTAAAAAAAATATCCCTTCTCTTTCTATGGGCTACTTCTGACGTTATATCATATAACGTTTTTTCAAACAATATTAATAGTTAATCACTATACATATCCATCATTTTCTGTTAAAATGTCTTATTGATGAGTTTCATTTCTTCACGTCCCTGAAGAGATTACATTGTTTTACACCATTTATTCCTTTGGAATAATATCAGTGAAATCTTCGAAACATGTGTTGGAAGTAAAAGTATTTGAAATTATACCTGCGTTAAACTCCATTTATTTATTTATTTATTTATATATTATACAAAAAATTCCACGCAAACCCGAAGTTTCTACCTTTAAAAATGAGTTACAATCTCTTTACCTGTGTGATTTTTTTTTTTGCTACCCTGGTAACTATTTAACTGGTATTTATTTGATGAACCTCGAAAGGATGAAAGGCAAAGTCGACCTTGGTGGAATTTGAACTCAGAACGTAGCAGCAGACGAAATTCCGCTAAGCATTTCGCCCGGCGTGCTAACGTTTCTGCCACTGGCTTCTTTCAGTTTCTATCTACCAAATCCACTCAGAAAGCCTTTGGTTGACCCAAGGCTTTGGTAGAAGACACTTACCCAAGGTGTCATATAGTGGGACTGAACCTGAAACCATGTAGTTGGGAAACAAGCTTCTTAATACACAGCCTTGCCTGCACCTGTAAGATGTGATTTGAGAAAAAGTTTAACTGCTATTTCTAGTATCATACAAGCTCTCTTGTGGGCTTGACTTTCATGATGATCTGAAATGAAATGATGGTAACAAGTAGAGATTCATATTTACACTAGAAATATGTAGCACTGCATCACCAATTACTTTAAATTCTTTATTAAACCAATTGATCCAGAGAAAAGCACAATTACCACCAATTCTTATCACTCCTCAGATTTCATGTCTAGTCAATGAAAAGAAAGCAATGTTTACTGCGTAAATTGTCTTCAAAAGCTTAGTGTACTGAATGTTCCATTTGAATGTTAAGAAGGAGGCTTGTTTACTAGCTCTGACGTCTACATTCAATTCAAATATTTTGACTTCACTACATATATTACATTCTATTGAGACAATAAGTTAGGTAAATATCAATTTAAATGAGAGAGAAATGATGTTTGCCTAAATATTGTGTCTGTGACCTTTAGAATATACAGCTTCTAATAAACAGATGAGAAAGCCTCCAGTGAGTGAAGTTAAGTTTCACTAAGAATTCACTGATAAGTTAAAAAAGATTAACACACACATTGGTCAACTTGTTTTCAAATTATTATTATTATCATTATTATTATTATTATCATCATTATTATTATCGTCATCATCATCATCATTATTATTGAGTGAGAGAGCAGTGCATGCCATAAAAGTGACACTGGGGTAAAATATACGAAGCCCAGTATACCCATCCTGACTACCCGTCTGATAAGGGTAGACTAGGCACATGCATCACAACCATATGTGCGTAACATGGTGATCTCATATCAAGATAAACAGCACATGACCTTGCAGGTGGGGCCCAATTAGAATTTTCTTCTGGTCGAGTAACCCATCCCACTCAAAAGGTCCCTGAACAAGGGTTGCTTAAGGATGTTGAATGAAACACCCATGTTTCCAGAGGGGGATTATTCAAACCCCAAAGAATCCCTCTCAACACATGGCTATAATGCTCCCCCACTACTTCTGCTCGTGATCAGAGATGCACATATCATCAGCCACTAAGGGACATGCTCAACTGGTTAAGGTCAAACAACTGACAAGCAAATCTATGGTATTGAGCAGAATATTTGCTGTAGCCCATCTTTTATACCAAGACAAAACAATGTACATGATAACACTTCCAATCAGTTAAGATCAGAAGCCACGAGAGCCACTGTCTGGTACTGCATCAGGGTAGATTTATTATTATTATTTTTAAGGTTGCAAGCTGACAGATTGTTAGCACACTGGGCAAAATGCTTAGCTGTATTTCGTTTATCTCTACATTCTGAGTACAAATGCCGCCAAGGTCGACTTTGCCTTTCATTCTTTTGGGGTCTATAAAATAAGTACAAGTGAAACACTGTGGTCGATGTAATTGACTGGTCCCCTTTCCCTCAAATTTCAGGTCTTGTGCCTTTAGTAGAAAGGATTATTATTATCAAGGTGGTGAGCTGGCAGAACCAATAGTACGCCAGGTGAAATGCTAAGCAGTATTTTGTTTATCTCTACATTCTGGGTTCAAATGCTACCGAGGTTGAAGTTGCCTTTCATTCTTTTGAGAGCAATAGCATAAGTACCAGTTGAGCACTTCTAATCTGCTCCATTCCAAATTTCAGCACTTGTGCTTATAGTAGAAAGGATTGGTGAGCTGGTAAAATCGTTTGCACGCCAGGCAAAATGCTTAGCAGCATTTCATCCATCTTTACATTCTGAGTTCAAATTCTGCTGAAGTTGACTTTATTTTTCATCCTTTCAGAGTTGATAAAATAAGTAGGGTTGATGTAATTGATTTACACCCTCTACCAAAATTACTGGCCTCTTGCCAAAATTTGAAACCAGTCAAGCACTGGGGTTGATGTAATCAATTTAGTCCCTCCCCTAAAATTGATGACCTTGTACCAAAATTTGAAATCGTTATTGTTGTTGTTGTTATTATTGGAATTAGAAATTAGCATGTCACTGAATACTGGGTTATTAGATTCATTTGTGCAATATTTTGAGCAGTAACATCTAAAACTCCTCTTCAAGTAGATGTCCTTTTAACTTTGGTTAGGCTTTACTGTGAAAACTCAGACAATTCATGTTGCTTTGCTTCATTCTCCTGTTTGATGAGGCTGGGGTCATCCCAGGTTAGTAGTCCCAAAGATGTCTTCATGTGTAGAGCCAACCAGACCCACCAGTGCTCTCCATCACTGGCGGTCCTGTGCCAGTCCCTCTGCATCCTCCAATCACATCCAGCCATCTGGTGTGGGGCTTGCCACAATGCCTCCTTCCATACGAGAAATGTCAACTGTCTCATCATCATCATTATTTTAATGTCCATTTTTCCTTGCTCGCATGGATTCGATGGAATTTCTTGAAGGAGATATTTTGCAGCCAGATGCCCTTTCTATTGCCAACCCTCATTTGCTTCCAAGTAAGGAAATGTTTCTCCTTGACTAGCCATATCTCCACAGATAACTGGAAATGAAAAACATCAGTGAGATTCATTTACAACTATTATGCTATGTCAAGGCAAGGAGACAGTAGCATACACACATGCACACACACACACACACACTCACACATACACACACATTATATACATATACATATAAATATGACAGGTTTCTTTCAGTTTCTGTCTACCAAATTCATTCACAAGGCTTTTTTGGTCTGGGGTTACTGTAGGATTCTTGACACTTGAGATTATCTCCCCTCTCATTCAAAGTGTGTCATAATTGCCACCAGGCATTTGTTTACCTTTCTCTCTAAGCAAAGATAATTTCAATTAATCAAGAATTTATCTTGTATAGTTTTTATTCATCTTCATTGTCCAGATTCATGTCACTGTCACTTTAAATTATTTCTCTTAACTCGCTGTTGTTGTTGTTGTTGTGTGTGTGTGTGGAGCATATGTATGTATAAGTGTGTATATGTTTATATTCCATGCTTGTCATTGCTTGTGTGGGTGGTGATGATGTTGATATTCCTTGTTGACACTATAACTAGTTGCACTGGGCTTTTAAAAAAAACCTGCGGAATAAAGAAATCTCTTACTTGTTAAACAGTCATATGTTGGGGACAGGAGAGCATCCAACTGTAAGGTCCTGCCTCAAAAAGCTCCCTCTTCAGAAAAATAGACATTAAGTAAAATGAACAATATATTATATATATACATACATATATATTTATATAAATATAAATAGCCAAAGGTAAGCCCTTGTACCTGGCTTTTGTTGACTTGGAGAAAGCCTTTGACAGGGTCCCCCGATCCCTTATCTGGTGGTCAATGAGGAAACTAGGGATAGATGAATGGTTAGTGAGAGCTGTGCGAGCCATGTACAGAGACGCTGCTAGTAAGGTGAGGGTAGGCAACGAGTACAGTGAAGAATTCCGGGTAGAGGTTGGGGTCCACCAAGGTTCAGTCCTCAGCCCCCTCCTATTTATCATAGTCCTCCAGGCAATAACGGAAGAATTCAAGACAGGATGCCCCTGGGAGCTCCTCTATGCTGATGACCTTGCTCTAATTGCTGAGTTACTATCAGAACTGGAGGAGAAGTTTCAGGTGTGGAAACAAGGATTAGAATCGAAGGGCCTTAGAATCAACCTAGCCAAAACCAAAGTCCTAATAAGTAGGAAGGTGGACCAACCACAAACGACTTCAGGTAGATGGCCCTGCTCGATCTGTAAAAAAGGTGTAGGTAGAAACTCTATAAGGTTTACCAAGTGTAAGCTATGGACACATAAGAGGTGCAGCAATGTCAAAGGTAGGCTAACTGGGAAGATTTTTTTCGTATGTGGCAGATGCTCAGGAGAAATAAACTCTGGAAACGTGCAGAGACCAACTTCTACCACGTTCCAGGGAGACAAACTAGAAGTAGTTGATAGCTTCCGCTACCTAGGAGACCAAGTCAGTAGCGGGGGTGGGTGTGCTGAAAGTGTAACTGCTAGAGTAAGAATAGCCTGGGCAAAGTTTAGAGAGCTCTTACCCCTGCTGGTGACAAAAGGCCTCTCGCTCAGAGTAAAAGGCAGACTGTATGATGCATGTGTACGTACAGCCATGCTACATGGTAGTGAAACATGGGCTGTGACTGCTGAGGATATGCGTAAGCTCGCAAGAAATGAAGCCAGTATGCTCCGATGGATGTGTAATGTCAGTGTTCATAATCGTCAGAGTGTAAGTACCTTGAGAGAAAAGTTGAACCTAAGAAGCGTCAGTTGTGGTGTGCAAGAGAGACGGCTGCGCTGGTATGGTCATATGACGAGAATGGCTGAAGATAGTTGTGTGCAAAAGTGCTACACCCTAGCAGTTGAGGGAACCTGTGGAAGAGGTAGACCCAGGAAAACCTGGGACGAAGTGGTGAAGCACGACCTTCGAACTTTAGGTCTCACCAAGGAAATGACTAGAGACCGAGACCTATGGAAGTATGCTGTGCGTGAGAAGACCCGGCAAGACTAGTCAGGCCATAACCCGTGGCCCCTACCTGGGACGTAGTCAGTCCACCTGTGCATACCTTCCTTCTGGTGACACTTGTGAAGACCTGTTGAGGCAAGTGAAAATCGAATCAAATCAAATCAAAAAAATCAAAAATCAAACAAAATCAAAATAGATGAACATCAATGGAATTTGTATCTTTGTGGTACCAGTGCCGGTGGCACACGAGAAAACCATCCGAACGTGGCCGTAACCAGTGCCGCACCGACTGGCCTCCAAGAAAAGGGACAGGCAACAGGTTGCTTGACCGCATACCGAAAAAATAGAAATAGCAGTCAAGAATGCTTATTTCTATCAAAGTGGGACTTCGGGCACGACAAACCCTGTAATTCACATATGCAAAACAGAAGGAATAGATATCGAAAACGAAGTCTGGTGGTTATCTGTGAACATCATGTTTCTGGATTATAAACATATTGAATATATATTTCATATATATTTTTGATATATATTTCATATACATTGCATATATATTTCACATCTATGATAAATCTATTTCAATGGAAAGCTGTGCTGAAGAAGGATGTGAAATATATATGCAATGTATATGAAATATATATCAAAAATATATATGAAATATATATTCAATATGTTTATAATCCAGAAACATGATGTTCACAGATAACCACCAGACTTCGTTTTCGATATCTATTCCTTCTGTTTTGCATATGTGAATTACAGGGTTTGTCGTGCCCGGAGTCCCACTTTGATAGAAATAAGCATTCTTGACTGCTATTTCTATTTTTTCGGTATGTGGTCAAGCAACCTGTTGCCTGTCCCTTTTCTTATATACAATATATATACTGAACTTTACAGAAGTTCCTGCCGGTAATCGGCTATATTTACATACCGAATTCTACCAGTAAATAATTGTGGTTTTTTTAAAAACCTTTATAGAAATTATTTACTCTTATTATTATATATATACACACACATACATACATATATATATATTTATATAAATATATATATATATATAAATATATATATATATATAAATATATATATATATTATATATATATATATATATATATATATATACATGCACACACATACACATATACATATGTATATACATACATACATATAATCTTGATGCCCGTCCCTTGTGAGTATGCCTGGCATTTTGCCATCATCTCTCTCTCTCCTCCTGCTCTTCCCTTAGGTGACCCCTTGGTGACCCTGCCAGTGTTGATGCCCTGTAAAATCATCCAGTATACATTGTAAAGTGGTTGGCGTTTGAAAGGGCATTCAGCTGTAAAAACCCTGCCAAATCTGACCCACCTGTGCCATATAAAAAGCACTCAGTTCATTCTGCTGGATATTTGGTGCTAGGGCATCCAGCCATAAAAACCATTCCAAACAGACACAGAAGTCAGGTGCAGGTTCCTCTTTGGCTGGCTCCTGTCAAACTGTCCAACCCATGCCAGCACTGAAGGCAGACGTTAAATGATGATGATGATGATGATGATTGCAAATCCACTCAGGCAGATGGCCCTGCTTGATCTGTAAGAAAGGTGTGGGTACAAATTCCATTAGATGTACCCGATGTAAGCTATGGACACATAAGAGGTGCAACAATATCAGAGGAAGGTTAACAGGGAAACTAGTTTTTGTGTGTGGAAGTTGCACAGGTACCTAAGTGACCAAGTCAGTAGCAAGAGTGGATGCTCCAAGAGTGTAGCTGCTAGAATAAGAATAGGTTGGGCAATGCTCAGAGAGCTCCTACTTCTGTTGGTGATGAAGGAACTTTCCCTCAGAGTGGAAGGCAAATTGTATGATGCCTGTGTGCAAACAGTCATGTTACATGACAGTAAAACATGGGTTGTGACCACTGGGGATATGCATAAGCTTGAAAGAAATGAAGCTAGCATGCTTCGCTGGATGTGCTATGTCACTGTGCATGCATGACTGAATGTAAGCATCTTGAAAGAAAGTTGGGCATAAGAGGCTTAGGATGTGGTGTACAAGAGAGATAACTGCACCGGTATGGTCATGGGATGCATATGGATGTGGGTGGACAACTGTGTGAAGAAGTGCTGATCTCATCCAGTGGAAGAGAGAGATCTAGGAAGACATGGGATAAAGTGGTAAAGCATGATCTTTGAATGCTGGGCCTCACAGAGGCAATGACAAATGACTAAGACCTTTGGTAATATGATGTGCTTGCGAAGACCTATCCTGCAAAGTGAAATCATAGTTGTGGCCTTTGTTGGTGTCAGATAACAGGCACCTGTGCCGGTGGCACATAAAAAACACCTTTTCAGTGTTGGGCCTCACAGAGGCAATATGGCTAATGCTGGTGTTGTGGAACTAGCAACCATGCCGGTAGCACATAAAAAGCACCTTTCAAGTGCTAGGCCTCATGGAGGCAATGACAAATGATAGAGACCTTTGGTAATATGATGTGCTTGAGAAGGAAGATCTATTAAGCCAATTGTAGTTGTGGTAGATACTGGTGTCATGCAACTGGCATCCATTACACATAGAAGTACTCATTACACTCTTGGAGTGGTTGGCATTAGGAAGGGCATCCAGCCATAGAAACCATGCCAAATCAGACTGGAATCTAGTGCAGCCCTACAGCTTACCAGCCCTGGTCAAACCATCCAACCCATGCCATTATGGACAATGGATGTTAAATGATGATGATAACATATATATATATATATATATACACCAAGTAAGTTAGGGGTTGTGGATCCAACCCACTAAGGGATAATACTTATCCAATATACTGTTGGTATAATACCCAAATTATTAATACACAAGCGTTTTTAATTGCAATGCAATAAACTTACTTATTGTATTAAATGGGTGAAGGTAAAGAAATATTTTACCATTTTTTAATAACCTCTTTTATTCTTATCTTATATGTATTGAATTTTATAATGTATATATGTATGTTATTATGGTTGTCGTTTTGATTAATAAATAAGTCAACATTCTAATATCTTAAAGCTGAAGCCATTGACAACCTTTTTTTTGTAAAAGTTAATAAATATGTACTCCACTAAAAAGTATTGAGTAATCCTATTGTATAATGTTAAATTGTTTTTACATATAGCTTTAGATAAAAACAAAAATCAATACATATGTGCGTGAGTGTGTGTGTTTGTGTGTATTGAATATGTTAGTGTATTCTATTTCTTGCTAATTTCAATTATTATAACTCTGCCATGCTAGGGTACCACTCCTTAAGATTTTTAGCCAGTTATAGAGTGTTTTATTTTGTCTGGTTTTGATTTTATCATCCTCATGATGATAAAAGTCAAAAAGGCGAAAACTCAAGTGGACATAAATACTTAGTCTCTCTCTTTCTCTCTCTTACACACACACACACACACACACACACACACACACACATTCATATGCATACATTTTGCTTTCAAAGACTATTTATCAGAGATCAGTTCCTCCCCATTTACTCTCTACATAGAAACTATAAAACCAAAGTGTCATTTTGAATAACATCAGACGTCTCAAGTTTGAATAACTACATGGAAATATTCCAATTTAATTATTTACTTGGCATTAAAACTAAATGTCTTTAATTTTTGGACATGCTGATGTATGACCATAGCTAATATAAAGGTACATTATACCAGTGAAACACAACATACTTTTCTTCCACTGCTTGCAGTTGTAAATGTCACCAATCTATGGTATATTAACCAGAAGAATAGCAACAATAACCATGCTCTTTGTAGCTGCCACCACCAGACTTGTGATACTGGTGTGGTTGATATTCAGCTTGAACATTTCTAGGTCAGTGTTTAACCCTTTTGATACCAAATCACCTAAGAACATTCTTGGATGGAATTCTGGTTTAAGCATCCCATATAACCCCTCATAACTTCTTCATGTTTTGGGAATTTTCAGAAAATCTTTTGCACATTTGTGATCTGTACACAGAAATTCGTATGATTATGGAAAAAAAAACAAAATTGTGTGTGTATGTGATTTAAGGGCAATTTCACTATTGTTTTTAGCACATCTCATGACCACCTGATACCTTCTTTGTTTCTTTGTCATTCTAACATGTACTGATGTTTTTCAATATTTTTTTCCCCATAAACACATTTAATGGAATGATAATGCCCCTAAGAGTGCTCCATTTCTGGGATTTAAGCAAAAAGTTCAGACTGTCTGTATTTTAAACTCTGATTTTAAAATTCAAAAAGAGTGGAAATTTTAGTTATGAAGGATTATATGGGGTGCTTAAGCAAGAATTCCAACCACTGTTGGTTCTATGATACAAACTTCTTGTTTTAAAGTGATTTAAATTAAAATCTTCCATCAAAATTTCTTGTTAGTTTATGTTCCAAACATCAGCTTAATAAGGGACATTTTTATTTTACTAAATTCTTTATTATTTTCAAATTTAATCAAAACAAAAGCAATGCATTTCAGTAGAAATCTGGGAACAAAAGGACTAAAGGGAATACATAAATGAAGGAATACGAGAGGGTTACAACTTTGGGGGGAAAAACTGGTAAAGGTGTTTGTACAAGGTATAGAGATTGAACACAGTGTGGATGATAGAATAAGGAGAGATGAGTAGAATGAGTGGGTACAAGTGAGAAAAGTATGCAGTTAGCTATTTCAGAGGAACAGAAAGCACTTTAAACGTGTTGTGGTGGAGCTTGATTGCTCATTTCAACACAGTTAATGACGATATATTTTAAACTTCTGAATCGCCATTGTCATAATGGATGGTTTTATCACCATTGTTATAGTGTACATGTAGAATGTCGTTGGCTACATGAATAATAACTGAGCTCATGAAGGAAACCCATGAATTTTCAACCTTAATGTTTATTGCCAGACATGATATTTGTCTTGGCTATTTACAATGAAAGTTGTTAATAATACAATTGCTGACTGGGAGAAGAGAAAAGCTGTGCTGTGTTTGTAGAAGTTATTTCTAAGACATCATGTGAATGTTCAGATTACGTTCAGATGCACTTAACTGATCAATGGACTCATCTGCCACTTTTGCTTACTTTGTCTGTGTGATGTGCTATGTTGTTGGATAATGTGATATTTTCTTGTTTGGATTATTCTAGTGTGGCGGATGTGGAAGAAGATTATTGTGGTAGGGGTATTGACTCAATAAAAGCCTGCTTAAGTTGATCAATGCTGACAGTTTTCAGTTTTTCCAGTATGTCCAAGACCATATATATTTCAGTTTAACTTTTGGCATATGGTACGGACTGGAATAAGTAGTATGCAAAGAAGCTTAACTGCATTGTTACACACACATGAAAACATGAGTCCAGGTATTTATGTTGGATGGAATACAAGACCACCTGACCATATTGTTTTAACCTCTGTAGTCATCCTCAGTGGTGGATACTTGCCTGCTAGACATGGCAGTAGTTCACTCCAGCTCGGAATATATAGAAAACCAAACAACACACAGTCACTGATCTTGCAAGAAGCAGATTAGCTAGTTGGAAGATAGTAGGGGTTCACTCCCCTGCTTGCAATATATATTGGGTGCAGATTGCATCGAATAACCAGCTGGAGGAGGAATCCTCCTGAGGTTCAAAATAGCAGTAATGTCGGTTCCTATGGAACAGCTATGTTTTAGTGATGATAAACATTACTTCTCAGTATAGTTACTGCTTTCATCCCTTATAGAGATTTTCTACCTAGCTAATTTGCTTGTTGCAAGATCAGTGACTTGGTTGTCTATATATTGTAAGCTGGAGTGAAGTATTGCTATCTCTAATTAGTGAGTATCCACCACTGAGGATGATGACAAAGAGGTCGAACTTGTACAGTCTAGTAGTCTCATGACTAGAAGACGGTTGGGGTACACTACTCCTGCTTGCAATATATATCAGGTGCAGATTGCGTTGTATAACTAGCGGGAGGTGGCGTCCTCCTGGGATTAAAAATAGTAGTAATGTCAGTTCCTTCAGAACAGCTATGTTTAAGTAGCAATAAATATACTTCTCAGTATAATTACTGCTTTCATCTCTTATAGAGATTTTCTAACTAGCTAATTTGCTCATACATACAAACACACACACACACAGATATATATATATCTGTGTGTGTGCATGTTATATATATATATATATATATACATGCATGCATGCATGCATGCATACATACATACTACATACATACATACATACATACATACATACATTCATTCATTCATTCATTCATTCATTCATTCATTCATTTAATCATATCAAAGGGAAATGGAAATTAATTAAAATTTACATTTCCAGTGGTCTAACGTGTAAAGTTTTAGTCCAAAAGACTATGTATTAGTCAAAAGATACAGTGTACATTTAAACACATGAGGAATCCACTCATGGGATTCAACATGCTAGAAAGAACAGCTAGGTTCTATAACCACAAAATTAGGGATAAAATTCGGCAGAAATATATATATGTATACGTTTAAGTTTATAGATTTCCTATACGATTCAGAGCCAGCACTGCAAGATACAATGTTTTATATGAAACATCATAACTTGCAATGCTTGTTCGAAATTCTACAAGAGATAAATTTCATATAATATACTTGGTGGTATATGTTGATTGCAGAATGAAATACTGTGTTCTTGACAGTAATTTATATATATATATATATATATTTCATTTTGGGATTTGGTTTACAAGATTGTTTATGAGTATGTGTGTTGAAGCATAGTCAGAGTAATGTCCAAAATGAACCAGGACCACTTAATTTGGGCATGTAGATGATTTAGATCTCATACAGAAGCAGTTGCTGAAGCTGAAGGTGGCTTTATTGAATAAAAATAATAGAAAAGAAGGTTTATTTTTATTCTCATAGCATTTTTTGATAAATAAAGTTATCTGTTATTATATATCTGCTTTTTATAAACATAAATCCCAGCTCCATCTGGTACCTG
The DNA here is from genome assembly GCF_006345805.1 of Octopus sinensis. Taxonomy (NCBI): domain Eukaryota; kingdom Metazoa; phylum Mollusca; class Cephalopoda; order Octopoda; family Octopodidae; genus Octopus; species Octopus sinensis. Next base: position 135,403,463 of record NC_042999.1, on the reverse strand, counting down.
TGTGGGTGGCACGTAAAAAGCACCCACTACACTCACGGAGTGGTTGGCGTTAGGAAGCTGTAGAAACACTGCCAGATCAGACTGGGCCTGATGCAGCCTTCTGGCTTCACAGACCCCAGTTGAACCGTCCAATCCATGCTAGCATGGAAAGCGGACGCTAAATGATGATGATGATGATGATAAATCTGTCCTCAAATATCTTACGCACCCTGTAGATATATATATATATAAATAATACAAATAAGAAAATGGAGAAACAAATTCATCTCATTCATCAACTTATGGATATTACAATTTTACATTATTTATTAATTATACAAATGAGAACATCAAAATCAAACAAAACATTATATAAATCAATAGGTAATAGAATAAAAATAATACAAATACATATTTTAATAGTCATATTAGACATAGTAATACTAATAACCTGTTGCTATAACTCAATATACATAGCTTTAGAATAAAGTATTAGGCAAGTACAGAGAATAGGAATTACATAACCATTACTATATGCAGCAGTGCACTCAGAGCTGAATGCTTGAGTATCAACTTATAGCTTCCTCAATGTGTGTATGTGTGTGCGCGTGTGTGTGTATGTGTGCGTGAACATTTATACATGTGTGTGTGTGTGTGTGTGTGTAAGGAGTTAGGGGTGTCTGTACCTGCATGTTTTGCACTGACACAATGCAGCTAGCATTGACAATGTTTATGTCTCAGATAAACACAAAATATGGCCTATAGAAACAGCTTGTCAGTTCCTGGGAAGTCATAGGCTAATGTAACTAACTTGAAAACAAGGAGGGGTATCAGTGATAGACAAAGCATTTGGCTGTAGAATGTTACCTCAACAAGTCTTGTTTAACCCATGCCATCATAAAAAAAGTGAAGATAAAAATGATACTGATGATGAGATTTCTAGTGCATATATTATTCACTCTGGAGTAATAAAAACCAAAGTTAAAGTTTGAGAAATTGAAGCCTTTAGCACTAAGATAACACAGTGAAATGCATTGTTTATTTATTCACATTTATTCAAAAAGGTGGTGAGCTGACAGAATTGTTTGCATCCCAGACAAAACTCTATACAGCATTTTGTCTGTCTTTATGTTCTGAATTCAAATTTCAACGAGGTCAACTTTGCTTTTCATCCTTTTGGTGTAATAAAATAAGTACCAGTTGAGCACTGGGGTTGATGTAATCAATTTATTCCCTCCTCCAAAACTGCTGGCCTTGTGCCAAAATTTGAAGCCATTCATTCATATTGTTTTGAATTAATCATGCATTACTTTGTAGCTTTGAGATTTCAATGATGTGATTGTTTCTTTTTACAGTAACATTGTTGGGTAGATGTGAGAGGCCAGATGTGACTGGCTGGAACATAAAACAGTTAGAAGATCTTGGACAGATATGGCCAGAGTAAATACTAAAGAGTTTAGTTCCAAACAGAGTTTCCAAGTTAAATACTGATTGGGCATTTACTATATGTTTCTTTATTACCCACAAGGGGCTAAACATAGAGGGGACAAACAAGGACAGACAAACGGATTAAGTCGATTACATCGACCCCCAGAGTGTAACTGGTACTTAATTTATCGACCCCGAAAGGATGAAAGGCAAAGTCGACCTCGGCGGAATTTGAACTCAGAACGTAACAGTGGACAAAATACGACTACGCATTTCGCCCGGCGTGCTAACGTTTCTGCCAGCTCGCCGCCTTTGATGGCATAAAATACTCACAGGCATATTAGATGTGCCCTCAATTTCAACAGTGGAGCTTCCAGAAAAAGATATCTTTTTACTGCATTAAAGCTTATGGGAACCAAACATATAGGACCCAGGTTGATTTTGTCTGGAAAATAAATGCATCTTATATGCCATCTAATATAGTGATCACTGTTTTACCATTTTCAGTAACATACTTCATATTTAACTTAGTAATTATTGGTGCTAGAAATTAATGATAGAACACTAAGTTATTGATTGTTGTTGTTAAGCCACAGGTCTGTCTGCATTGAGTTAAAAGGTGTTCCAATCAGGTATCTTTCTAAATTGTTTTAGTCTAGGACTACACTGTCCAATGTATCCTTCCTTTTTATAGGATGTGACATGAAAGATATCTGGATTTTATTTGTAAGAGGTTGAGCAAATATGCAAAAGCTTTCTTATTGTTCCATTTAGGTTGATAGTAAACTTGGACCAGTAAACTGGTTTTGTTTCTCAATATTTTATAAAAAGGTTTGGAAAAAAAAATCACAGGCACAGAAGTGGTTGTGTGGTAAGAAGCTTGGTTCCCAGTTACATGGTTTCAGGTTCAGTCTCACTGCAGAGCACCTTGGGCAATTGTCTTCTACTATAGCCTCAGGCTGACCAAAGCCTTATGAGTGGATTTGGTAGACAGAAACTGAAAAAAGCTTTTATATATATATATATATATATATATATATATATATATATATACCGGAGTAAACACATAAATGTGAAACAAGGTGGAACAAAGAATACTCAAATACCAGTGGTAGAGTAATATGCTTTTTAATTAAAGCAGCAGAAATTCAACAAAACCTGTTACTCTGAGTTTCACGTTTCCGTTCGTCGGACAGTTTTTGCTAGAAAAAACTGTCCGACGAACGGGGACGTGAAACTCAGAGTAACAGGTTTTGTTGAATTTTCTGCTGCTTTAAATAAAGTATATATATATATATATAATGGGGAAATTATACAAAATGTATAAATAAATGATGAGTAAAGCACTGGCACAGTTTCGATTACCTGTTGTTATCTGTAGATTTATTGCAGGAACTTCATAGTGGCAGTTGGGGTAACAGTATTAATAAAATAGATGGAATGAGTAAAAGATTTTATTGGGTACGACGCATATTTCGATCCATTCTGGGTCTCTTCAGGTACATCAATAAAAGCTCTCACTATAGATTTTCTGATTCGGCTAATGTACTGCTATATGTCCATCAAATTCGAGAATGAGTAAAAAACAGAAAAATTATTGAAATACAAAAAAATTCAAATATGAACATGAAAATTATACATTTTAATTTAGATAAAATGACATAATGAGCTTTCGCTATTGTAACTGTTAAGAGAAAGAAAAGGATGTAGAAGTTGAAAGGAAAATAATACTTAGATGAAAATTTTTTTATGTTTGTGCTTAGATGTACATATACATACACAGATTCAAGCATATATATATATATATATATATATATATATATATAATATATATATGGTTGGCGATTTTTTTTCCTCTGTCTTCCCTTCTCTGGATCTTTCCTTCTCCTATGTTTCCGACGAAGAGCTCTGCCCGAAACGTTAAACCCTCCTTCTTTCCTTCTTTCCTGAGCATCCAATAATACTATATTTGTTCCACGTCCTCGCGTTGTTGTGTTTTTTTGTGCTTTCTTGTTTGGATTAACTATATATATATATATATATATATATATAATATATATATATACGCACATATACATATGTGCTCACACGTACATCCAAGTATATGGGTATGTACATACAACTAGATACATGCGCATACGCACACGTATGGACGAATACATGCATATATATATGTATAGGAATTCATATATGCAGGTACACATGTATATATACATAAATATACGTACATAGCATACAGAAATATGTGCATATATTCCTATGTAAAGCAAGATACAGACGTCTGTGCAAAGTTCAACATACACACGCGTGTTAATACACTCGTGTATACACATAAGTAAATATTTACACGCATATACATATTCACATACGCATACATATATGTATGCATATACACGCATAAACACATGCCCGCATACACGTATACACAAATTCACACTAATATATACATACACCTACAAAAATGCAAATGCGCACAGATGAATATGTAGACATATACATACATATATATATATATACATACACACACGCACACACACATACACAGGCACATATATATATACATATACACACATACACATATACATATATGCATATACACACATATATACACACATATATACACACATACATACATACATATATATATATATACATATACATATACATATATATATACATATATAAATATGAGAGAGAGTGACCACTATATGGTCGACTCTAGTGCTAAAAATAGATCCGCTATGGTATTAGCCACTAAAAATTGTTTCCAAGGAGAATTAACACAACATTTAACGTAAACAAGCAGGGCAAGTGAAAAATAACAAAAATATAGATTTTTTTATTGTATCCCTGGTTTTTTATGCGCTAAGCCACTTGGTGTTAAATTGATGGTATTATTAAATTAATATCTAATTTTTCACCCTTATTTGTAAATATATATACATATAGATATGCATACATATACAGATATATTATATATATACATATATGGATCTAGATTGCAAGATCATATGTCAAATACAAGATATTCAAATATAGTTCTTCAAGTTCAGGTGTATTAAGAGTTGTGGGCACCATGTATATATCAAGTTATGTATGGTCTAGATTGTAATATGTGAATGTATGTTTAGCTGTGTGTAGGCATCTGGGTAATTGTTCAGTGAATTTATTTATAATGCGCTCCTTTGTTAGCATTATCAATAGTGACTCCTCAGAGCATAATTGGCATTTGCAGGATATAGTGTTGTAGGGACTCGCATGTCTAAGTATGGACCATGTAAGGTCGTATTTTGTCTTTGCTTCCTTAAGCCTCCAGATAAAATCAGCCAGTGATGTTACACATTGTTTAAGGATATTTTGAAAGCTGGCAATGTGGTTGTGGTATCGGTTTTTGAAAAAACTGAATGATGCCTCAATATATATGTAGGGGACTTCTAGTGTTTATAGTGCACTTGTATACCACGTTCTTAGTTATACATTGGTTATCCAAAGGGCAGCTGGATCTATCTCTGTGTGGGCATAACTGTTTTATTTTGTTGGTTTGTGTACATTGGGCACTGGAGGGATTGGTTCTGTTTGGTATTTTGGTTGTCAATATTATCATTTTATTATCACTAGGTGTTCTCAGTTTATTATTTGAATTGTTGCTGTTGTTGTTTTTTGGATGGTTATCATGGATATTGTAATTATGTGTGTGTGTGTGTGTGTGTGTGATTGTGTGTATTTGTGTCTGTGTTTGTCCCCCACCATTGCTTGACAACCGATGCTGGTGTGTTATGTCCCTGTTACTTAGCAGTTTGGCAAAATAGACCGATAGAATAACTACTAGGCTTACAAAGAATAAGTCCTGGGGTCAATTTGTTTGACTAAAAAGATGGTACTCTAGCATGGCTGCAGTCAAATGACTGAAACAAATAAAAGAATATGATTTTCCTTTGTTGTATAAATCTGAAATCTTTTGTCTACCCAAATCAATTTTATTTATACTGAAGTTTTATCAATTTTTTTTTTTACCTGTAGGATTGTCTTGTGTCTAGCAACCAACTTCAATGTGTTATCCTTTGATTATATTCAACAATTTAAAAAGCCTGTAGAACTTGGGAAATGTGCTTATCGATATGTCACCCTTCGTGGTAAACAACAAGTTTTTCATCAAGATTGGTAAGTATTTTTCTTTTTTTCTTTATTCCTCCTTTGCTCTCACATCTTGGATGATACTGCTGCTAGACACAGACACACACACACACACACATACACATACACACAAACACACACCACACATACATGCACACACATATCCTAGACCATATCCAGTGACGGGTCATTCAACCAATTAGCATCAAGTCATACACAATCAAACTCCAACATCATCTACTAATGTTCTGTGAAGATGCATGGCTTAATGGCTGCCAATTCACAGCAGCACATGTCCTTGAGCAAGACACTTTATTTCACATTGCTCCAATCTACTCAGCTGACAAAAAATTATTTGTACCTGTAATTCAAAGGACCAGCTTTATCACATTCTGTGTCACACTGAATCTCCATGAGAACTGCAAAAAAAAAGAGTAATAATAATAATAATAATAATAATCATGATTTACATTTGACGGATACTTGTCCTCATCTTGTTTGTTGTTAACACATTTCAGTTTATACCCTCCAGCCTTCATCAGGTGCCTTGGGGAAATTTCGAACCTGGGTTCTCATTCCTAAGGTATTTTTCAATGTTGCTGTTATTATTGTTATTATTCAGGTCACTGCCTGGAATTGAACTCGCAATCTTGGGGTTAGTAGCCTGCAGTCTTAACCACTATGCCATATGCCCACAGGCATATGGCATAGTGCTTTAGAGCACAGGCTGCTAACCCCAAGATTGTGAGTTCGATTCCAGGCAGTGACCTGAATAATGATAGCAATAATAATAATAATACTAATAACATCAAAAAAATACCTTAGGAATGAGAACCCAGGTTTGAAATTACCCCAAGACACCTGATGAAGGCTGGAGGGTATATCAACCAAAACATGTTAACAACAAACAAGATGAGGACAAATATCCATCAAATGTAAATAATGTACATAATTCCTCATCTCCTAAATATAGAACAATAATAATAATAATCATTTAATGTCTGTTCTCCATGCTGGCATGGGTGGACAGTTTGACAGAAGCAGGCCTGGACTCCATTTTGTCTGTTTTAGCATTGTTTCTATGGCTGGATACCCTTCATTATGCTAACCACTTCATAGAGTGTACTGGGTGCTTTTAACATAGCATTGGCACAGATACTGTTACATGGCACTGGTACAGATGCTGTTACGTAGCATTGGCACAGGTGCTTTTATATGTCACCAGCATGGGGGCTTTTACAAGGCACCAGCACCCATGAGCCTGCAAAACTTGGACCACATAGCTGAGAGAGGGATGTAGTGGACATGCTTGTATGGACAATCATGATTTTACTTAGCTTGATGTGTTTTTCAAGCACAGCAAACCACCAGAGGACTTTGTCATCTCTTCAGTGAGGACCAAAGTCTGAACGTCCTTTCTCATCACTTCATTCCACGTCTTCTTGGGTCTATCCTTTCCACACTTTCCTTTCTCAATGAGACATCAGCACTTCTTGATGCAGCTGTCCTCTATCCATACACATCATATGACTATACCAGCACTGTCTGCTCTCTTCCACATGACACCTGATGCCTCATATACCCAGTTTTTCTCTCAAATCACTTACACTCTGTTGTACATGCACACTGACATCATCCATCCCATAGAGCTTGCTGGTTTAATTTCTTTCCAGCCTTTGCATGTCCTCAGTACTCACAGCCCATGTCTCACTGCTATGTAGCTCAATTGTTCATACATAGGCATCATACAATCTGCCTTTTACTCTGAGAGAGAGGCCCTTTATTACTAAGAAAGGTAGTAGTTCTCTGAATTTTGTCCAACCCATTCTTATTCTTGCAAGTATGCTTTTAGAACTACCTCCTTCACTGCTAACTTGTTTACTTAAGTAACAGAAATTGTCTACTACTTCTAAGGCAACCCCAAAGGCATTTGAGGGAGTCTCTTTTCTGTACATTCCTAGTGTTTAATGAACCTGCACATCTGCTGCACACAAAAGCTGCTTTCCCTGTTAATTTTCCTGTGGTACCACTGCACCTCTTAAGTGTCCATAGCTTGCACTGGGCACACCATATGGATTTCTACCAACACCTTTTCTACATAACAAGCAGGGCCATCTCCCTTAAGGGATCAGTGATATGTCTGTTTTCCTACTTACTAGGACTTTGGTCTTTGCTAAATTAACTCTAAGGCCCTTGGGGGCGTGGGTATACTTCTTGTGGAGAAATGGGTTGATAAAATAATCGAGGCAGTCAGAGTCTGCAATAGAATACTTAAGATTAGATTAGTGCTGCATCATGGGTGAGCAACCATTATCTTGGCCTATGCCCATCAGCTGGGGCTACCTCATGGACAGAAAGACCGATTTTATGACACCCTCTTGCAGACTACCTCATCGACAAATGGCGGGGAACTTCTCTTTGTGGCTGGTGACTTCAATGGGCATGTTGGACAACATGCAAGGGGCTTCCATGGCATACATGGAGGCTATGGTTTTGGTTCCCTCAATGAGGAGGAAACCAGGCTGCTGGAGCTCTGTGATGCAAGTGATCTTATGGTTTGTAACACTAACTTCAGGAAACCTGCCAGTCACCTATTCACCTACTGATCTGGTAGACACACTAGTCAACTTGACTACATCCTCACCAGGAAACGGGAAAGATGGTTACTTATAAATGCCAAAACCTTCCCAGGTGAAGAATACACCCCACAACATAGATTAGTAGTTAGCGACTTCAGGATCAGGGCTAAATGAATGCCCAGAAGACGACCAGCATGGAGGAGAAGGGTCTGGAAGCTTAAGGATCTTACGAATGGACAGAGATTTAGAAACATATTACTCAAAGCTTTTGATTAAATAGAGGGGGATATAGCATCACATGATGTGGAAGACAACTGGAGGTTTCTACGGGACAACCTGTTGAGGGCTACTGACCAGATCTGTGGATGGTGCAAAGTCCCCTCTCAACCCAAGGTAACATGGTGGTGGAACAAAGTAGTTGACAAGGCCATTAGGGAAAAGAAACAGGCATGAAAGGATTGGAAATTGTATCCGACTGCCAGAAGGGAAACTAGGAGACAGGTTTATTTAGCCAGAGGGGAAGCAGATAAGAAAAAATTTGCTAATGTTCTGCATCGTGAGGACCAAAGACTTGAGGTGTTTCATGTTGCAAGACAGTGCATAAGAGAGAATCATGATGTTATAGGAGAGATATGTGTCCACATGGATGATAGCTCACTTGCATTTAATGAGGCTGCAAGGAGAGAGACTTGGAGATGCAACTATGAAGAGTTACTAAAAAGATTTATACAACAAAGGAAAATCATATTCTTTTATTTGTTTCAGTCATTTGACTGCAGCCATGCTAGAGTACCATCTTTTTAGTCTAACAAATTGACCCCAGGACTTATTCTTTGTAAGCCTAGTAGTTATTCTATCGGTCTGCCAAATATCGACCCAACAGAGGAACCAGCTATCCGAATTGACAGTACTTTGATAGATAAAGCAATTAAGGGTATGAAGACAGGCAAAGCCCCTGGCCCATCAACAATCACCGCAGAGATGCTTAAAATATCTGGCGGTGTCAGCTTAGTCACCCATATAGTTAACCAGGTGATGCATGAAGGAGTCATACCCAATGACTGGTGTAGCTGCACTATAGCTAACTGTTACAAAGGTAAAGGTGACGCATTAGATATGAATAATTACAGAGGTATCAAGTTGTTGGATCAGGTAATGAAAGTCACAGAGACGGTCATAGCCCAACTAATTAGGGAGAGGGTCAGTCTAGATGAGGTGCAGTTTGGGTTTGTGCTGGGGAAAAGCACCACTGATGCTATATTTCTGGTAAGACAGCTGCAGGAAAAATACCTAGCCAAAGATAAACCTCTGTACCTGGCTTTCGTTGACATGGAGAAAGCCTTTGACAGGGTCCTCCAAACCCTTATCTGGTGGTCAATGAAGAAACTAGGGATTGGCGAATGGTTAGTGAGAGCTGTACAAGCCATGTATAGGGACTCTGTCAGTAAGGTGAGGGTTGGCAATGAGTACAGTGAAGAATTCCAGGTAGGGGTAGAGGTCTACAAACGATCAGTCCTCAGGCCCCTGTTATTCAGGCAATAACAGAGGAATTCAAGACAGGATGCCCCTGGGAGCTTCTCTATGCTGATTACCTTGCTCTAATTGCTGAGTTACTGTCAAAACTAGAGGAAAAGTTTCAGGTGTAGAAGCAAAGATTAGAATCGAAGGGGCTTAGAGTCAACCTAGTAAAAACCAAAGTTTTAATAACTAGGAAGGCAGATAAATCAAATCTCTTCAAGTAGATGGCCCTGCTTGATCTGTAGAAAAGGTGTAGGTAGAAACTCTATAAGATGTACCCAGTGTAAGCTATGGACACATAAGAGGTGCAACAATATCAAAGGAAGGCTAACTGGGAAGATAGTTTTTGTGTGTGACAAATGCTCAGGAGTAATAAACACTGAAAATGTGCAGAGAACAGCTTCCGTCACATTCCAGGGGGAAAATCTACAAGTAGTTGATAGCTTCCATTACCTAGTGACCAAGTCAGTAGCAGGGGTGGATGCTCTGAAAGTCTAGCTGCTAGAATAAGTATAGCCTGGGCAAAGTTCAGAGAGCTCCTACCTCTGCTGGTGACAAAGGGCCTCTTGCTTAGATTAAAAGGTAGACTGTCTGACACATGTGCGCGGACAGCCATGCTACATGGCAGTGAAACATGGGCTGTGGAGTGTAAGCTTGCATGGAATGAAGCCAGTATGATCTGCTGAATGTATAATGTCAGTGTGCATACACGACAGAGTGTAAGCGCCTTGAGAGAAAAGTGGGACTTCAGAAGCATCAGATGTGGCATGCAAGAGAGACGACTGCACTGGTATGGTCATGTGCTGTGAATGGATGAGGACAGCAGTGTGAAAAAGTGTCACACCCTAGCAGTTGAGGGGACCTGTGGAAGAGGTAGACCCAGGAAGACTTGGGATGAGGTGGTGAAGCACGACCTTCGAACATTGGCCCTCGTGCTGGTGGCATGTAAAAGCACCCAATACACTCTCAGAGTGGTTGGCATTAGGAAGGGCATCTAGCTGTCGAAACATTGCCTGATTAGATTGGAGCCTGGTGCAGCCTTCTGGCTTGCCAGCCCTCAGTCAAACAGTCCAACCCATGCCCGCATGGAAAGCGGACATTAAACGATTATTATTATTATTATTATTATTATTATTATTATTATTGAGAGAGTAGTGCATGTCATCAAATTGACACTGGAGTAAAATATATAAGGGTACACCAGGCACATGCATCACAACTATATGTGTGTAACATGGTGATCACTTGTCTGGATAAACAGTGCAGGACCTTGCAGGTGCAGCCCAGTTAGAATTTTCTTCAGGACTAGAAAGTTATCCCACTCAAAAGGTCCCTGAATAAGGTTTGTTTAAGGATGATGAGTGAAACACACGTTTCCAGAGGTGAATTATTCAAACCCCAAAGAATTCCTCTCAACACATGGCTATGATGCTCCCCCAATACTTCTGCTCGTGATCAGTGATGCATATATCACCAGCCACCACGAGGCATGCTCAACTGGTTATGGTCAAATTACTGACAAGCAAATCTGTGGTATTGAGCATAATATTTACTGTAGCCCATCTTTTATACATGATAATACTTCCAATCAGTTAAGATCAGAAGCCATGTGAGCTAGCACCTGATATTGCATCATGGCATATATTGTTGTTGTTGTTGTTGTTGCTATCATTATTATTATTATTATTATTATTATTATTATTATTATTATTATTATTATTATTATTATTATTATCATCATCATTATTATTACTATTATTATTATATATCATCTGATGGTGTAGAACTACCCAATGGAAAGAGAACCAAGGATGTTGAGATGGGTGGATATAAGTATCTGGGTGTTTTGCAGTCAAGGAAAGGGAGGTGAAGGAAAGCTTCAAGTGAGAATACCTCAAAAGAACCAATTTAATTATGGGGAGTAGACTCAATGGAAAGAACAAGACCAGGGAAATGAATACATGAGTTGTGTCTTTAATGTGATACAGTGCAGATGTTGTTTGGTGGACAAAAACAAGCTTAAGGAAATGGATAGAAAAATCAAGAAAATGATGACAATGAACAATGAGCTACACCCTAAAAGTGATATCGATTGTATGTGCCAAAATACAAGGGAGATAGAGGTCTCATAGGATGGAAGATCTGTATTGTCAATGAGGAAAACGGTCTGGGATGGTATGTCAAAAAGCAGGTTGAACCTTTGTTTGTTGCTGTAAGAAATAACACAATACCTAGTGAAATGTGACATTTAAGAAACGAGATACAGAACAAAAATTAAACAACTGAAAAATGAAAAAAATACATGGGCAGTACCTCAGAGAAATTGAAGGGAAAGACAATACCAACACCTGGAGGTGGCTAAGAAAAAGTGATCTGAAAGGATACACTGAAACATTGTTATGAGAAACCCAGGAAAAAGGTCTGAGAACTAATTACACCAAGTTCCAGTTAGATAAGAGCAGTGATTCGTTCATATGTAGGACGTGTGGCAGCAAAAATAAAATGGTCTAACATATTTTGAGTGAGTGTAACAAACTGGCCCAAAAGGATTCTAAAAGGAGGCATGATAACAGGGCTACATTTGTTCGCTGGAGCTTGCGTGAGAAGTATGGTCTTGGAAAAATGGTATGGGAATTTCTTAGATGGAAATGGTATGGGAATAACCAAGAAAGCATCACCAAAGATAATGAATATAAGATCTTTTAGGATTTTACAAGCTAATATAACTCAGTGATTGATGCTTGGAGACCGGATGCTGTTGTAGTGGATAAAAGGAAGAAAATCAAGATTATATATATTGTCATACTTGGAGATGCACACATGGATGACAAAGAGCTGGGAAAGATTGCGAAAAACACAAACTACTAAAAGATGAAATTGCATGAATGTGGGCAATAAAGAGAGTAACTGTCATCCCAGTAGGTGTAGGAGCACTCAGAGCACTAACAACTAGGTTTGAGAAATATGATGGAGAAATTGGAATTAACATGAGAGTAGAACATGCTAAGAAAACTGTTCTATTGGTGACAGCCAGGATTTTGAGATTGGTGCTTGAGTGTTGAGTATTGAGTAAAGAAACCCTGTGAGACCTTTGACAACAGGTTGCTGTCCACTCCTACAGAATTAACCAGAGCAAGTCAAATTGAGAGCTCTGAGAAATAAAATGGAAATACTAATAATAAAAATCTTTTCTACTATAGGCACAAGGCCTGAAATTTTGGGGGAGGGGTTAATTCAATTACATTGACTCCAGTACTCAACTGGTACTTAATTTATTAACCCTGAAAGGATGAAAGTCAAAGTCAACCTCGGCAGAATCTGAACTCAGAACATAACAATAGACAAAATGTCGCTAAGCACTTTGCCTGGCATACTAACAATTCTGCCAGTTTGCCACCTGAAAAAAAAAAAATAATGATGATGATGATGGTGTCAAATTTTGGCACAAAGCCAGCAATTTTAGGGAAGGAGGTAAGTTGATTATGTCAACCCCAGTGTTTAACTGGTACTTATTTTATTAGTCCTGAAATGATGAAAGACAAAGTCGATCCTGGTGGAATTTGAATTCAATATAAAGACAGACAAAATGCTACTAAGCATTTTTGTCTGGCATGTTAACAATTCTGCCAGCTCACTGCTGTAGTAGTAGTAGTAGTAGTAGTAGTGGTGGTGGTGGTGGTGGTGGTGGTAGTAGTAGTAGTATGCCCATAAACGTCTATGTGGTTAAGAAGGTAGCTTTACAACCATGTGGTCTTAGGTTCAGTCCCACTGCCTGGCACCTTGGGCAATTATCTTCTATATTCCTGGACTGACCAATGCCTAGTGAGTGAATTTGTTAGATCGAAACTGTGGAAGCCCTTTGTATGTATATGTGTGTGTGTGTGTGTGTGTTTATGTATATGTATGTATGTTTGTATGTATGTGTGTCTTTGTGTTTGTCCCGCCACCTTTTGACAACCAGTGCTGGTTTGTTTACATTCCTGTAACATAGTCATTTTGGCAAAAGAGACCAAAAGAATAATTACCAGGCTTAAATACCAAGTACTAGGGTGGCTTTGTTTGACTAAACTCTTCAGGGTGGTGCTTCAGCATGGTCACAGTCCAGTAACTGAAACAAGTAATGGACAAATGATAAAAGATAAATTATGTGACTTCGTGCCAATATCAAATACTATTACTTGTGGATAGGTTGTACCATTGGATAGATTGCACCCTTAGTTTGGGGTTGTCAAAGTAGGTATTTGCACTTGACTTGCAAACAGATCACACTATAATCTGGGGAGTTAAAATGGCCCCTTTATAGCTTTAATTTAACTAGTATTTGTTAAATGTTATCAAATTTTCACCTTTATTTCAAAACTTAGCTTACAAATATTTAAACATTTTTGCGGAAGTGGCTTTATGGAAGTAGTCTAATTGATAAATCAACTTCCTTACTGATATGCAGTTGTCTATTTCAGTTCCCACTTCTGTCAAGTGAATAAGTTGCACCCGATTTTTATCGAAATTTTGGGTGTAAAAGAAGTGCAACCTATCTACAATTATATATAGTAGTTAACTCTACTCTTTACTCTTTTACTTGTTGCAGTCATTTGACTGCGGCCATGCTGGAGCACCACCTTTCGTCGAGCAAATCGACCCCAGTACTTATTCTTTGTAAGCCTAGTACTTATTCTATCGGTCTCTTTTGCCAAACCGCTAAGTTACGGGGATGTAAACACACCAGCATCGATTGTCAAGCGATGTTGGGGAGCAAACACAGACACACAAACATATACACATACATACATATATATATATACATATATACAACAGGCTTCTTTCAGTTTCCGTCTACCAAATCCACTCACAAGGCTTTGGTCAGCCCGAGGCTATAGTAGAAGACACTTGTCCAAGGTGCCAGGTAGTGGGACTGAACCCGGAACCATGTGGTTGGTAAGCAAGCTACTTACCACACAGCCACTCCTGTGCCTATATGATTTTTTTCTTTCTTTGTGTGTGTTTCAGTGCATTCTATGAAATGGGGACATCTAAATTTGAAGCAAGTAATACCAATGATTCCTTCATCGTAAGCCTGAATGAAGAAAATCTACTGACTCACATCAACTTGTGTGATGGTGATGCTGCCTCGTACATGGGGCTTTTATATGAAGGAGAATGCTTAGCAGTAAGTTTGATTTTTGTTGTTTTTTTTCCCACTCACTTTTTTGTATTGCAATGGTCATTGTTGTTGCTGCTGTTATTTGCCACTAGATTAGCTATGTTGGAGCAGGCATAAAACCAAAGGCCACCTGTGACCATCCATCTTTTTTAGGCATATTATGAAGACTTGTATTATCTAAAGTGCCATTCAAGGTGAATTGTTAGTACACCAGACAAAATGTGCTTAGTGGCACTACTTCTGGTCCTCCTGAGCCTAAATTCTACAAAGGCTGACTTTGCCATTTGTCCTTTCAGGATCAATAAAATAAATACCAGTTGAGCACTGAGGTTGATGTAATTGACTAGCACACACCATCCCTCCTCTCTCTCTCACTCTCTCATGCACACACACACACACACACATACACACAGATTTCAATCATTGCACCTATAGTAGAAAGTAGAAAGAATTATCTTAAGTGCCTTTGCCCTATTTGGTATAGTGTGACTTGAAGGAAATTTAGCTGCTATTCATGGCAGGTCAAGCAACCAGATAATAGTTTTCTTCATTAGTTCAGTATTGCATTGGTGGTTTCCACTCAGAAGGGATGAAATGCAGTCTTTCATCTCTTCTGGGTCCTTAAAATAAAAAAAAAACTAATAGTATATGTGTCACCTTGTGCCAATGTAAGAAAAACATTATTAAAGGGAAAAGTGCCTTATTGCTTTTAGTCTTGCTCCTTTACATTCTGAGTTCAAACCCTACTAGTGTCAACTTTGCATTTTTATAACTGTTGGTTCCTTAACCTTTTAACTGTGAAATTCAATTTCATGGTTATTCCAGCAATGATGTTAAATATCTACCAAAAAATAGAATTTGTATTTTCTGCAAGTCACATTGCCTCAATAAACTTGACATGTCTCAACAAAAGTTTCGAACTGGACATTTATCAAAAAAAGATAGATTGGTATATAAAACTGCCTTCTGCTATTAAGAGTAATGAGATTTTGAGTGGATGTATCTGATTTCTGCAAGAAAAGGGTTAAAATATATACCAGAAATGTGTCGAGAGATTGTCCAATAGATTATAACTAATCCTTTTAAATTTGCGGCTCTGCATCAATATAAGAGATCATTGTCAGAATTATTTAACCCTTTAGCATTTAAACCAGCCATATCCAGCTCAAATGTTCCATCTGTTTTATGTTTAAACTGACCACATCTGGCCTCTCACAGCTACCCTACAACATCATCTGAAAATAAATGATCACATCCTGGAAATCCTGAAGCTGTGTGATGATGCATGATTAACTCAAAACAATGTGGATAAATAAGCATTACATTTAACAGAATAATGTGAATACCATAGAGTTAAGGTGGTGAGCCAACAGAATCATTACCCTACCGGACAAATGCTTGGAGGCATTTTGTCCATCTTTATGTTCAAAACCTGCCACGGTCAACTTTGCCTTTTATCCTTTCAAGGTCAAAGAAATAAGTTACCAGTTGATCAGCAGCAGCAGCAGCAACAACATCTACACTGAGCCAGATGATGTCAGGCTACCAATAGTTTGTTAGTGTTTTAGAACAGGAAAATTTAGTCTCTTCAAATATTTCCAGACAGTAAATTTTTCAATATTGTTTCATTTTCACACAACATAGTATTCTACATCTGTATACATATTTAATTCCTCAGCTGTTCACATCTGTGCATACATTTTCCAGATGTTTGCACATGTGTGGGTGTATGTGTGTGTGTGCATGCGTGTGTTTGTGTGTGTGTGCATGCGTGTGTGTTTGTTTGTGTGTGCATGCGTGTGTTTGTGTGTTTGTGCATGCATGTGTTTGTGTGTGTGTGTGTGTAAATTTAAGTCACAATATATGGAGTCAAGTAATGTATATGATATATGTATGTGTGTGTATCATTATCATCATTGTTTAACGCCTGTTTTCCATGCTGGCATGGGTTGGATGGTTCGACTGGGGTCTGGGAAGCCAGGAGGATGCACCAGGCCCCAATCTGATCTTGCTGTGTTTCTACTGCTGGATGTACTTCCTAACGCCAACCACTCCGAGAGTGTAGTGGGTGCTTTTTATGTGTTTCCAGCACAGGTGCCAGAGGAGCTGGCATCGACCATGATCAGATGGTGCTTTTTACATGCCACCGGCACAGAAGCTAGTCAACACAGCACTGGCATCTGCCATGTTCAGACGGGCGCAGTGAATAAAATGTCATCTAAATCATGCAAAAATGAAAATAACACTGACATCTCATTTTAACAGATATATTTACTAAAATTACATAAGAATATTTTGAAATACTAAAGAGTAAATTTATTCAATAAAATTGCCACTGGCTTCAACCATAGCCTCCAGACGACTTAAAAATCTCCTGCAACTCTTTTGGATAGTCTCCTTGTTTAAGTTGGTGAATGAAGGCATAATGTCGCCATCACTAGTGATCACCCCAAACACCATGATGTTGACTGGATTTTCACTCTCAGTACATGTCCTTTGATTGTGCCTTCCCCAGATTGACACCCAAACACTCTGAAATATTTATATTGGAGCTTCCAGCATGAATGCCAAGTAATACAATATGTTGTTTCCAAATTTCTGACTGAGTGAATTGTGTCATGGTGCTGTTTTTTTTTCACAGATGGTGCCCAACTGACCCTACTATACTGAGTAATATACAAAATCAAAAACAATGTTCATGTGCAAAATTTAAAATATATAATGGCGACAATTTACCCACCACACCCTGTATGTTTGTGTGTGTGTATATATATATATATATATATATATATATATATGTGTGTGTGTATATATATGTGTGTGTGTGTGTGTGTGTGTGCGTGTCTGTACATATATGTATGTAGGTATGTGTGTGCAGACACATATGTTGCCCCATCTATTCACATCTGTAAACATACTTCCTCAGCTGTTTGTCTTATTTTGCCCAGCCACTCACTTTCTTCTAATTAACTTGCTGACTTGTCTGTCAACTCCAGTCATTTCTCCAAACAACCAATCACAAGTGACATAATTCACATGTAATACTTTCTTCCCTTCTCAGATATATACAAAGTATGCTGTGGCCATTTCTCTGTTTCTCTTGACTTGTCTAAACATTTTCTCACAAGCACAGGACATATCAATGATTCAAATTTTCTTTTGAGAAGAGTATTTTCATAACTAAATTTTTCTGGCAGAGGGGAAGTTATGCATTTGATATTTGAAATTCCAGTTCCATATTTTCCCCACTTGTCTTTTCCTTCAGAGTAGTCCACTACTCTTTGATTTTTAAAGAGAATAGATTTGTTCCAACTAAGGCTTCATCCTTTTTTGGATCAAGTGATTTGTATTTTTGAGTGCAGTTCCAAATATACCACCTTCACCATGCTTCTCTTACACAGCAGATATGCAAGTGTTTTGTATGTCTAGCATACTCCTATATCATGCTCAGTTTGTGCTACAATGCAATTTACTACTCCTAATTGAGAGTGGATTTTCTAGTACACTTTCAGCCCATCTATAAACTGAAAATGTATTTTTTTGATATTTCTTGCTCCAAGTTTTAGTTGGCCTCAGATGAAAGTAGAAGATGCTTGCACAAGGTACAATGCAGTGGGACTGAACCCAGAACCATATAGCTGAGAAGGAAACTTATTACATAGCCACACCTGTGCCGACTATTAGAAACTGTAATTGGCTGAACCTTCCCCTATTACCAAAATAATTGTGTTGCCATGTGCCATTGTTAGAAACCGTCATTATTAACCTTTCTGGTATTGTTTTTATGATTATTAGGTGGAAATTGGTAATATGATAACATTCAACCAAAGTACCTACATCAGAGCTTTCGTGGAGAATTACAGAACAGGTATCGATGAACTGACTGTTGACTGGAGCCCTTTCGAAGGCTTCACACATTACTATAAACAGGTTTATTACCTGCAGAAACGTAGTTATGGTACCTATGAATTAATTATTGCTCAGATGACATTTGAAAATAACAACCAGAGAAATGCTGCACAAAACCTTGTGTTAACACCACCATTATTGTCTGACCAAATGGAAGTCATAAACGAAGCTGTTGGCACACCACAGCACATTCGGGTAAGTATATGTTACACATATAGTTATGTTTTGTGTTTGTGTATATGTGTATGTGTTTTTGTGTGTATGAACATCTCTGTATAACTGCATGCATAGGTACTTGTGTATGAGTACATATATATGTATGTGTGTGTGCAAATGTGTCCATGTGTATGTGTGCTTCTGTGAGAATGCTTGTATATCTTTGCATCGCAATGAGTTTGTATATCTTTGTATCTGCAAGTGTGCATGTATGTGTGTGTGTATCAGATGTTTTTTAAATAGTCAGAAAAGTAGAGACTGTGTGCATAGTTTGCTTAAGAAGAAATGGATAACATCTATTTACTAACTCTTTCACGGCACCAAAAACTGTGTTTGAATTCTATGATACCACATTCTGGGCAACAACAGCTATTTCCTCTTATAGTTTTTTTTAACCCTTTAGCATTCAGATTACTCTATCAAATGTCATACTTATGTATTCACATCATCTTAAATTTCATAGCGTTGAGAATTTTATGATGTGATTGTTTATTTGTAAAATGATATTATAGGTTAGTTGTGAAAAGCCAGTTCTGGCCAGTTTCAGCATAAAACGGGTTGAATATTCTGGCTAGGTTTGGCTAGTTTAAATGCTAAAAGGTTAAAATTGTAGCTAAGACTTTATAGGATTAAAATCACAGTATTTTTTTAATTCTGAGATTGTTGTGGCTTGTGTTGAACTTCAACTTCTGTGAGTGAAAGATTGATGTCTGTTCAGGAAACATGGTAAGAAATGGAATTCTAGAGTGTTACAGTCTGGGGAGGAATGGTTGTGAAAGGATTTAGTGCAGGATTTAAAGAGAATTATGATAGATTAGGGATGACAAGTAGAGAAGAGATGTGTCCATCAGTGGCACAGTGAGTAAGAGAATTACTATCATTATTTTGGTTAAAAAACAATTTCTATTCAAAAAGTAAGGACAAATATTGATTTCAAATTTTGGCACAAGGCCAACAATTTCAGGAGAGGGGGTAAGTCAATTACATTGACCCCAGTATTGAACTGGCAGTTACTTGATCAATCCCAAAAGGATGAAAGGTAAAGTCAACCCTGGCAAAATTTGAACTAAAGACATAAAGATGAATGAAATGCCACAAAGCATTTTGCCTGGTATGCTGACAATTCTGCCAGCTCACCACCTTAACAAGGACAAATATTGCAAAGTATTTTGTCTGAAACGTAATTCCACAACTCTGCCATCCATTTTGCCAAAATAATGATCTAGTACAAGGGAACCTTATTCTTATAATTCTAGAAGCTGTTCTAAAATCTGAAGACTCTTCATGCAAAAGAACCAATCTCTAATCTTAACCTTGGAAAAAAAGAATTAATTCTTCATTTCCCCCAAAAAGTTCTACCTAGAACTGTATTAACCCTTTTGATACCAACCTGTCTGAGACTGTCCTTAGTTCTATGATACAAATTTCCCATTTGAAAGTGAACTAATTTAAAAGCCTACCATCAAAATTTCTTGTTAATTTGTTCCAAACACCAGCTTAATAATGACAAATTTATTTTAATAAATTCTTCATTTTTTTCTTATTAATTAATAGAAACAAAGTCAATATATTTCAATATAAATAACAAAATACAGGGTTAGAGGGTTTACTGAAGTTTTAAATAAGAACTGTAGACACCATCCTACCTGGATTTTAAAAAAACTCTTATGTAATATTCTTTTACATCAGATAGATAGATAGATAGATAGATAGATAGATAGATAGATCACTCATCTTGTATGAATGATCTATGTATTGTATATTGTGATTAATATTATGTATGTCTATGATTGATGTATTATCTTTTTTGGGGTGTATGTACACTTTCTCTCTCTCACACACATACACACATACACACACACACACATGCACACATCACATGCAGATTTCAACAAGCAATCATTTCAAGTTTCAAAATCACAGCAGTTTCTTCATTCATTTTGTATTTTATAATTTATAGCTCATTAGAGTTTCCACAGCAGAATATATCAAAAAATTCAAGGATTATAATGCTGAAAATTTCCCTGAGGTTCTCTACCAAATCAGAAGTTATGAAAATGATGTTCGACGAATGAGAAAAATGGTTAAAGAAGATAAAAGCAAACATCATCTGGAGTATGAATTCCACCCTTTTGCAAATGCTGTCCCAGGTAACAATTCAATTTTTTTTTCATATGCAGCTGCCAAAATCAAGACCTTCATTGATAATAACAACACAATGACTGTTATTTTAAGGTTAAAGCAAAAAGACAAGATGACCTTAATTTCAGTTATTGTATTTAAAATGTATTCATGTATGTTTGTGTATAAATTGTACATGAGTAGCTGTAAGGTAAACCACATGAAAGAGAAGGTTGAGACCCACTGCATGGTATCATGAGCAAGTATCCCCTGCTATAGCCTCAGGCCAACCAAAACCTTGTGAGTAGATTTCATAGACAGAAACTAGAAGCCCATCGTATATGTGTGTATGCATTTGTCCCACACCACTGCTTGACAACTGGTGTTAGTGTGCTTACATCCCTATAACTTAGCAGTTTGGCAAAAGAGACTGAAAAAATAAAAATAAAAAATGTAAGAAAAAAGATATACTTACATATAGATATACATATATAGAGAAAACTGCGCTAAACCACTGGTGTTAAAATGATGTTATTAAATCAATATCCAATTTTTTCACCCTCATTTTGACTATATATATATATACACACACACACAAATGTAAATATATATATATATATATATATATATATATATATATATATATGTGTGTGTGTGTGTGTGTGTGTGTGTAAGTATATCTTTTTTCTTACATATATATATAATATATATATATATATATAATATATATATATATATGCAAGCTTGTTAATCATACAGCCTATGACATTGCCATATGGATATTAAACATGTTTCCCAACTATGTGGTCTCGTGTTCACTCCTACTGCACAGCACCTTGAGAAATTGGGCAAGTGTTTTCTACTTAGCCTGGACTGACCAGGGCCTTGTGAATAGACTTAGTAGACAGTAATTGAAAGAAGGCCCACAAATATTTATATATAGGGCTGAGAGTTTTGTGTGTTGGCACTTATCAAACTAGTTATAAGTGAAAAAGCTGTAGGTTTATATAGCTGGTGAGAATTACATTTTCCTCTGGATAAATATTTAAGAGACTTGTTGGGTAAGACCTGAATAATGTGAGATGAGATGTAAACTATGAAAAGAAAACAGAACAGAATTGGAGTTTTACCTTATATTTCTATTTTGGAGGATTATGACCTCTTCTTCAGGACAAACAAAGGATGGAAAAAAGGTCATTGCTCAGATATGTGGGTGAGGGCTATGACATGTGCAGGCTGGTGTTGTTTTAGTAACCATTCTGCTTCTTGTAGCTCTTTTCTGTTGTTTATAGGTGGTCTCAATTTGTTGATAAGGAGGGCCTTCATTATTCTAAGATTGTCTCTATTACACTGAGTGGCCTTGATGGGTACTGTGAAATCCTGGATCTGGCACTTCTGTTGAATTTTTTGTTTGAAGTGTCTGTCTGTAAATGTTCCTTGATACAAACATGCAGTTTCCTAGTGGTGCTCCCAGTATAGGATGCTCACCGACATTTAAGTAAAAAACCACCTACAAAAGTGCAGTGGCAGGATTTTATGGTATCCATCAGGACAAATCAACACAATAGAGACAATCACAGAATCATAGAGGCTCACCTTATCAACTAACTGAGACCAGCTATAACAGAAAAGAGCAACATAAAGCAACACCAGTCTGCACATGTCACTATCCTCCCCAGCACATCTGAGTAACCCCTCACTCATCCACATGTCCTGAAGGAGATGCCATAATCCTGATATGTAGAAATATATGGTAAAACTCCAATTTTACATTGCTTTCTTTTTGTAGTTTACTTTATATCTTCCCACATTGTTCCAGCTTTACCAAACAAGTCTCTTTAATGTAATATCACAAATGAATAACTATATCAGATTATTATAGCTGTTTTTACACATTTTTAATAGATGAATGAGTACACTACATCATTGCAAAAAACCTTATTCAATTGATGATGCATATAATTTCAAAACAATCGTGTTCTGATGGTGTTCATGGAGTGTTCTTATGTTGTTTTGAAATTATATGTATCATCTGATGAATATGGTTTTTTGAAATGATGTAATGTACTCATTCATCCATTTAAAATGTGTAAGAAACAGTTGTAATGAACTGACATTTATCCATCACCTATTGTTATTCATTTGCTCATAATATACCAAAGGGATTCATGAGATATTGGTCATCCTAGAGTATACCAAACAATGTATGATCAACAAAATGTGTGCTTTGGACCAGTCCCCAGGTGCTAAATATGTATAGTGGTGGTTTTCTCTGTGTACACAACCTGAATATTTTACTGGATATTTATTTGACTAAAGGTGATCACAGGTTAACTCAACCCTATCATTCAAGTACCTGATTCTCTCAAGAATCCTTATTATTGTGTGAATGTGTGTGTATATATATATATATATATAGGAGAGGCTGTGTGGTAAGTAGCTTGCTTACCAACCACATGGTTCTGGGTTCAGTCCTACTGCATGGCATGTTGGGCAAGTGTCTTGTACTATAGCCTCAGGAGGCCGACCAAAGCCTTGTGAGTGGATTTGGTAGACAGAAACTGAAAGAACACAAACACACATACATATATATGTATGTGTGTTTGTATTCATCTCTATGTGTTTGTCCCCCAAACATCACTTGACAACCAATGCTGGTGCGTTTATGTCGCTGTAACTTAGCAGTTGGGCAAATGAGACCGATACAATAAGTACTAGGCTTACAAAGAATAAGTCCTGGGGTCGATTTGATTGACTAAAGGTGGTGCTCCTGCATGGCTGCAGTCAAATGACTGAAACAAGTAAAAGAATAAAAGGATATATATATAAATATATATATATATATATATAATATATATATATATATATAATGTAAACAATGCGACCTATGTGTTGAGGAAATGTACCAAATTTTCACTTCTAAATTTTATCTGATAAACACTAGGCAAGTATGTGGTTTAAGGTGTCTTCATGCAAATAAATATACTTTTAAGAAATTCAAATAAATATATTGAATTTAATCATCATCATCATCATCGTTTAACGTCCGTTTTCCATGCTAGCATGGGTTGGACAGTTCAACTGGGGTCTCGGAAGCCAGAAGGCTGCGCCAGGCCCAGTCTGATCTGGCAGAGTTTCTACAGCTGGATGCCCTTCCTAACACCAACCACTCCATGAGTGTACTGGGTGCTTTTTACGTGCCACCTGCACAGGTGCCAGATGAGGCTGGCAAACGGCCATGATCGGATGCTGCTTTTTACATGCCACCGGCACGGGGCCCAGACGGGGCTGGCAATGGCTGCAATCGGATGGTGCATTTTACGTGCCACTGGCACGGAGGCCAGTCGGTGGGGGGGCGCTGACAACGGCCATGTTCGGATGGTTCTCTTACGTGCCATCGGCACTGGTATCACAGCTACAATTTCCATTGATGTTGATCGATTTTGATTTTGATTTTCATTTTCATTTTCCTCAACAGGTCTTCACACATAGGGTTTGTGTCACAAGAAGGAAAGGTATGCATAAGGGGACTGGCTATGTCCCAGGTAGAGGCCATGGGTTATGGTCTCACTTGTCCTGCCGGGTCTTCCAACGCACAGCATACTTCCAAAGGTCTCGGTCTCTGGTCATCTCCTTGATGAGACCTAATGTTCGAAGGTCGTGCTTCACCACCTCGTCCCAGGTTTTCCTGGGTCTACCTCTTCCACAGGTTCCCTCAACCGCTAGGGTGTGGCACGTTTTCACACAGCTATCTTCATCCATTCTCGCTACATGACCATACCAGCGCAAACGCCTCTCTTGCACACCACAACTGATGCTTCTTAGGTCCAACTTTTCTCTCAAGGTACTTACACTCTGTTGAGTATGAACACTGACATTACACATCCATCGGAGCATACTGGCTTCATTTCTTGTGAGCTTACGCATGTCCTCAGCAGTCACGGCCCAAGTTTCACTGCCATGTAGCATGGCTGTTCGTACACATGCGTCATACAGTCTGCCTTTTATTCTGAGCGAGAGGCCTTTTGTCACCAGCAGAGGTAAGAGCTCTCTGAACTTTGCCCAGGCTATTCTTACTCTTGCAGTTACACTTTCAGCACACCCGCCCCTGCTACTGACTTGGTCACCTAGGTAACGGAAGCTATCAACAATTTCTAGTTTTTCTCCCTGGAATGAGGCGGAAGTTGTTCTCTGAGCATTTTCAGTGTTTATTGCTCCTGAGCATCTGCCACATACAAAAACTATCTTCCTAGTTAGCCTTCCTTTGACATTGCTGCACCTCTTATGTGTCCATTGCTTACACTTGGTGCATATAACGATTGTGAAAACAAAAACAAATAATAAATCAAAATTAATTGAATACTTCTAAAAATAAGAATATTCTCCTTGAAATGAGTAGTATAGCAAACTTTTTGATAGTATTAATGAATCTGTGCAAACTTTTAATCTAACCGTGACCTATTTTTAAGACTGTATCTCACTTTAACTACCACACTTATCAGAGGTAAACCATGATACTACAGCTATTTGTAGTATTACCAATACCTCTGAAGAATCACTTTATTCTCTCAGCTTGCTGATTCCTTCAGCTTCACTTCAAATGGCAGTAAATAATGAACCTTGATGAAACTGTACCAACCATGGCACCAGGATGCATATCTGACAGTGTACAGTTGATACCATAGGTCCATGAAAAAATGCTGTAAATAACTGTGCAATAAAATTATAGATGTGGAAAATCTCCATTCTCCTGATCATTATTAATACTATATATATATATATATATATACCGGGTCAACCTAGAAATAATGTGATTTTTTCAATTGCATGAACTAAAAGTCAGAGGGGAATGGGATAAACAACCTGCATCAACTCGTGACACAAGCAAGTAGTAATTCATAGTGCAAGTTTTGAAGAGTGCAGTTAGTTTTAAACAGTTATTTTTTCAAAACTATCATGGAAGTGACAAAGGAGCATATTCAGCATATTTTGCTTTGTGAGTTTAATAAAAGTAACAACACAACAGAAAGTGCAAGGAATATTAATGCAGTATATGGGGATTGGACGATAAGCATAAGTGAGTGTCAATGGTGGTTCCAGGAATTCCAAGCCAGAAACTACAGTCCAGAAGATGAGTGTCATCCTGGAAGATCTATAGAGCTCAACGAGGACATCCTGCAAACCCTGGTGGAACAAAATCCCATTGTAACTGTTGAGAAACCACCAGAGAAGCTTGGATTCAATCATTCAACCCTTCATCAACACTGGTGCTAGAAGAAAAACAACAATCTTTGGTTTCAAGATGAAAGGTTTTCTTCCATCAGGATCATGCTCAGCCACATACAGCAAGGATGACATTCCAAAGGCTGAAGCAGTTTGAATGGGAAACAATGCCTCACCCACCATTTTTGCTGGATATTGCCCCAATTGATTATCATTTTTTTCCTGCAATCTTCAAAATCATTTGGATGGAAAAAATATGAATTCTGTAAACAAGGTCAGAATTGTACTGGTGGAGTATTTTTCATCAGGGACAAGTGAATTTTGGAATAAGGGCCTTGCAAGTCTACTAGATAGATGGAAGAACATTGTCAAAAATGAAGGAGAATATATTTTAGATTAAAAAAGAACTTTGTTTATCTTAATTTTGAAAAATAAAAGAAGTGTAAACACTGCATTATTTATGGGATGACCCAATATACATATATAGGCAAAGGCATGGCTGTGTGGTAAGGTGAAAACTGAAAGAAGCCCATCATATATATATAAAACTCTAGTTGTGTGAGTGTCTGTCCCCTTCGATTTAGATTCCTAACTCCTCCCACATTTTGCGGTGCAGTTTAACCAAATTCGGGTATCTTATAGTCGTGATTCATATCGAGCCCGTCTGACTATTAGCGCGCGTCAACGATGAGTCTACGATTTTAAAAATAATTTAACATCATTTTTTATTCCATTTTAATGCATAAAATGCATCGTATGTCGATGGCGGCGGAGTTGGCGTCCACGCTCACAGCTGCACCTGTTTGCTTCTCCCCCTTCCCTCCCTCGTGAAGCTGTGGGGAAGGGAGTGTAAAGAAATCAACGTCGTAATGCGTTGTGAAGGAAACCAGCGTTCTTTTAGAACAACGACTTCATGGCTTGAAGACACCAAAATAAAAATGGCTAAGAAAGCCCGAATTTATACGGGAAGTAACTCTCTAAAAATGCTTATATAGTTATTTCCCTTACAAACCCGAGCAACGCCGGGCGATACTGCTAGTATATATATATGTATGTATTTATGTGTATATGTCTGTGTTTGTTCCCCTGCCATTATTGACAACCAATGCTGGTGCATTTATGGCCTTGTAACTTAGCAGTTCAGCAAAAGGAACCAATACAATAAGTACTAGGCTTACAAAGAATAAGTCCTGGGGTTGATTTCTTCAACTGAAACAAGTAAAAGAATGAAAGAATATATGCAATAATAACTGGGAATGGACTTATCTTGACATCACATGATAGTTGTAAACAAGTGTCGCTCTCACACGAGCAGTGTCATTCACTTCCAATATTCTGTGAGAACATGTCTGGCCATGGGAGAATATTATCTTCCTTGGAGACAGGTGAGACTTAGCAACAGGAGGAGCATCTGGCTGTAGACAATCTGTTTCAACAGATTCCTTTAGACACATGCGAGCATGGAGAAAATGGACATTAAATGCTGCTGCTGCTGCTACTGATGATGATGATGATAATAATGATGATGATGATGACGACAACAACGACACTGATATATTTAGGAGGAAAACTTCTTAACCATACAGCCAAGTGAAAATTCATGCTGATATAATATTAAATGCTTCACACATCAATATTCCAAATATTTTCCATCCTACCTATGTGTTGATTCAATCGTTGGGATTGAACAACGAAATTATGGTAGAGAATGCAAAACCAGATTGACACAGTGAATATTTTGATACCATCTCAAATCAAATTATTATAAACTGTAGTACATTCCTTTAGAGCAGTGTTTCCCAACCTATTTTCCCTCAGGCCCACTATAACTTTCTAGAAAAATCTATACCTCACTGGTGGTTGAGAAAAAACAACTTTATTTTTAATATTTTATCGTAATTATTTAATACAAAAATCTACTAGTAACTCTTTTATTAAATACTGAGTGCAAAAAAGGTACTCTATTGACTAAGAAAATAAAGTGATTCACTTTAATGAGGACCTTGTGCCTTGCAACTATGGTACCATGCCCTACCACAATTTTTTCAGGCCCTACATTGAGAATTGCTGCCTTAGAGTGTAACATAGTCTGAGAAATTGCAAAATAGGAATTGATCACCTTCTCTCTCCTTTTCTTGCTTTACCCATGGGCTAAGTTACCATGTATCCTCTTTACAGCAGCACTCCTGTTTCTTGGTATCTCTCTCTCTCTCTCTCTCTCTCTTTCCCTCCCTCTCTGGTCAGGTAACTATGTACCTCCTCTACAGCAAGACATTTATTTCTGTCTCTGTCACACTCTAACCTATCCTCATCTTACATAAGATCACCCCCTCTCAAAATTTCCTTGTCTTGCAATGTTACTTGGTGACCCTGCCAGTGCTGGTGCCACGTAAAAGACATCCAACCATAAAAAAACCATGCCAAAACAGACACAGAAGTAGGGTGCAGTCTTCTACCTGGCCAGTTCCTGTTAAACTGTCCAACCCATGCCAAAATGGAACAAGGATGTTAAAGAATGACAATGATGATGAATTAGTTTGAGATGTTACAAGAAAGTTAAAAACCATCAAATCTTCACAGTTGAAATAAGGGTTAAGCTCAAAGATTTATATGTTGATTCGTGCTGTCAGTTGTACTGCTCTGAAAATATTTTAGCTGACATCTGGTATAGTCCCAGTAATGGTAACTTCTCATTTATAAAGTAATAACTTGCTGCTCTAATGTTTCAATGTCATATGACAGGATATTCTAATTAAAGCTAATTAATGATGCCAAGTAAATGGAAATGAAATTAGTAAAATTACTTTTCAGAGATTTTTTTTTCCTTTCATGATCAAAACAAAGCTGGTTCTAAAACCAGAACTTTATTATCATAATTTTAATGCTCACTTTTCCATGCTTGCATGGGTTGGACAGAGTTTATCAAGACAGATTTGTTATGGCCAGAAACCTTTCTTACAATCAACCCTTACCTGTTTCCAAGCAATGTAATATTTCTTTTTGGCCAAACATGTTTTCACAGAATACTTGAAATGTATGACTTACATTTACAATGATTATGTGATATCAAGACAAGGTGACACAAACATACACATACTCACACACACACACACATGCACGCACACACACACACACACACACACACACAAATATATATATTAAGGGTTTCCATACGGTTGCCTCTACAAAATTCACTCACAAGTACTTTGGTCAATCTGGGTCTATAGTAGACGACACTTGTCCAAGGTGCCACACCCAGGTGATTGGAAAGTAAACTTCTCAATCACACAGCCACTCCTAAATTTAAATTTAGTTAATAAACTTAGCATCTATTATCAAGAGGCAGTAAATTGGTAGAGTTAATAGAGCATTAGACAAAATGCTAAGCAATATTACAGATCTGTATGATCTAAGTTCAAATCCTGCTGAGGTCAGCTTTGCTTTTCATCCACTGAGAATTGATAAATAAAGATCCAGTCCAATAGCAGGGTTAATTTCTCTCTTTCTTTCTATAGAAATTAGTTTTAGTCCCCATAGAACCCTTAAAACCCCATGAAGTGTTTTAGGGAGCTTAAGGAGTCTAAAATCATGAATTAGTCGCAGGCAACAATTTTGGTATTGGAAATTTACAAAAATAAAAATTAAAATTAATTAATTAATAATCAAATCAAATAAAGACAAGTTAATATGTGGAATATCATCTTGTAACCATTTCCTTTCATATTTGCTTTGCTCCCTAATTAATTTATTCTCTTGTTTCTTAATTATTTACAGAAAAATCACTAACCACTCGGTCCCGACGCCTTTGGGAAAATGTCACTCAAATGGAAATTCAAACAGGAAAAGCTATATCAGAAGCTGAACATGCAACTGAGCGAGTAAGTAGGTCACAGTACATCAAGGAATAACAATTCTTTGGTTAAAAAATCTCTTGGTTTCTTCTTACGTCTTAAATTCTTATTTTGTATTTTCTCAAAGACTTTGCCAGAGTATAATATCATTTTTGGTAGTTTGAAATAGCACTAAAAGTATCACTCAGTTTAACCCTTTTGTTTCCATATTTCTGATGAAATACACTGCTTTTGTTTCAATTAATTTTGAAAATAATGAAAAATCTATTAACCTGGTGTATAATACAATAATTAACATAAAATTTTGATGGAATGTTTCAATTTAGATCTCTTTAACAAAATAAGTTTGTCTCATAGAACTGAGTAGTTTCAGGTGGGTTTATTAAAAGAGTCAATCTGTTTGCATTCTTTATCACGTCAACCATTATTAATATATTTATGATAGAAACAATAAATAGGTAGGATGGTGAATGTTTGGAATATTAATGTGATAAGTCATATATCATAAGCCTGGTGTATTTTGACTGAGCATTCATTAAATGTACTATGAGTGTGAATTTCACCATCTATTCCAATGTATAATTCTAAGGTATCATCTAGTTGTAAAGTAATTTGCATTTTTTCATCACAGACCGCACTGCATGTTTTCTCTCCTTAAAACACTTGCTATCATCTCCAACAATGCTTGTTACTTTGTAGATGATACCACCCCTTCCTCACCTTCTACACATCTAGGTGTCATCCACAAGCAACACTTCATGCCAAACCTGATCTGCTTCAAACTGGGACTTTGAATCTTTTTTCAGTAAAAACATGACAAAGACACGCACACGTTCAATGTTGAATGGTATCTATGGTTACACGAAAATATAGCATCCGAGAACTTATTTAATGATGTAGGCTCATATCAACTAAGAATATTCATGGACTCTCTAATGCACAATTTACATACACACATAACTGTATTGTATGGGGGTACTTCTGCTATTACAAACCAAGATAGAATAAGTACTGGGCTTACGAAGATTTCTTTGACTAAAAAACCCTTTATGGTGGTACTCCAGCATGGCTGCAGTCAAATGACTGTAACAAGTACAAGAATAAAAGAAAGACCTACTTTTAACCTCAGATATAATGTCATGTATAAGTTGAATACTGAATCTACACAGTGGTGTATGGTGGTTGTTATATTGGATGTGCTGCCACACCCAAAGCTTCCAAATTTCAAGCAGGGGTATAATGAAAGATTTCTATTAAGATTTATGATTAAATTAATGAGCAAGGTCAATATTTATAAGGAATTTACCATTTTCAATGAGTGTGCAGCACATACTCCACCCATCTAACACCCGTGGACATATTTACAAAGTCAGAAAACAGCACAGCTCCCATGACTTCAGGAAACATTTTTTCACGCTGAGAGTTGCTGAAGCATGGAACAAACTGCCAGCATCAGTTGTTAGTTGTCGGAGCACTGCATCCTTCAAAACTTCCATGCTTTCTGAGATTCGCCAACACTACACCTGATTTTCTCCCCTCCATACACACACAAGCATGTATCTGACTCATGCATTGTTCGCTTTCCAGACATTTGTACATTACTGCATATACTCTGACAAGTTGTGGTGCACCTGAGCACTGTATACAATAATTTCATTATTATTATTATTCAGTAGTTTTATTTTTATAGCGTGCTTTCACTTCACTACCGAGCGCAGCTCTGTGTGCCTTGGGTATGTGCTGTGATTTGTTGTGATGCTCTGATGGTTATTGTATGGAAAGTGTTCTGCGTAGGATGTGTGCAGTGCCTAGTAGTGCAATTTTCTGTATGTTATATGTGTTTGTAAGTCCTGGTGTTTTTGTTATGTATTTGTCTGAATATTTTTTTTTATTATTATTATTATTATTATTATTATTATTATTATTATTATATACCTAGCACACCCGGAATATACGCCCCTGAATTTAATGCCCTCGCTTAGTTTAACATTTTGAATTAATCTTGTGATTCTAATAATATTTTATAAAGACCAATTAAATTGTAGTCACTTGACTAGTTTCCTAGTGAATGTTTCATTGTAAAATGCCCTTCTCCATTAGCAAGTCATTATTAAAAAATAATACTTTTTTTTTACATGTTTCAGTGTAAAAGGAAGAAGAAGAAACTAAGGTTTTGTCAGAAAATTGAAAAAATTGCAAAAGGCCTGAAAAGATTACATCGTCAGCTGCATAATGTTCGGTCAAGATGGTATTATTTGAACAGTACAAAACTGGTGAATGTCACAAGCAATCGGAGTTTACGTTACGATCATTTAATGAAAGCATTCGAAAATATCCTTCATACATGTGACAACTCAAAACCACACAAAAAGCGAAGGAAACATAGACGAAAGTCAATATCTAGTGAAAACCCAAAATGAATCAGATTCACTTAAAAGTTAATGATTAAACTTTATATAAAATCAGAGAGAGAGAGTACAAGGAAAGAGAAGGAGAGAGAAAGAGTGAGAGAAAGAGAGAGTAAATGAGAAAGGGAGAGAAAGCAAAAGAGGGAGAAAGAAGGCTTTCTACAGTTGTTCAGTGTTTGAAATGGAGACCAAACAATGAGAAAGAGAGAGTGCGGGTGTCTGTTACATTCATTAATGACTAAATAACCAATACTTCAATGATTTTTGTTTCCATTCAAACAACTTAATTACACAGCTCTTAACTCAAGGAGTACTTCCTTTGACCCAGAAAACTCTAATTATTCAATTATAATGGGTTTTATCTCTTTAAAAAGCTTTTACTAAAATATAAACAACAGGTTTACAGTTTGGACAATATTAATTCTGCAACATTTCCTTTTTTAAATATCCACTATGAATAATTTTTTTTCTTCTTGACTAAAGGATCAACTAAAATTCTTTATTGCTAACCTAAAAACAACCAGAAAAACTTACAAAATATTTATAATTAGTATTATTATTATAGCTCTTGTTATCATCTTACCAGAAAATTACACACACACACACATATATGTATATATGTGTATATATATATATATATATACACACACATACACACACACCATTTAATGCAATCTGTGTTATTTATATATATATATATATATATAATATATATATATATATATATATATATGGCTTTTATGATGTACAGTTGCCGCTGTGCTAATTCTGGACAACTTAAACAGTTCTTTTCTGTTTCTAACATCCAAATTTAAACTAAAACTAAGTTAGAAATATTTTGGACATGGATTATTGATTATTTTAATCTTTTGGTCATGAATACAATAATTTCCTGCTATTATCCTTTAAACATTGTACAAACACTTGAAGTAAGCCTCTATCATACAAAGACTTAAATCTGATAAAACCATTTTTATTTCTAATTAACTATTAATTCAAATCAATTCAACATTTTGTAATCCATGGACAACATTATAAATTATAAATATTATTTAATCAGTAGTATTTGTTGTGTTTTATTCTACAGCTGTGTTCAGCTGTAGAAGCAAAATCTTTTGCTTCTATATTTTCTATTAATACCAGAGAAAACAGACAATGTATGACTGGCTCAAGGTTAATCCTCCATTCTTTTTGTTCACTTAATTTTTCAATATGCATTTTGAAAATTTGCAGACATTAATAATTCCTCTGTATTCTGGTCAGCTTTATGAAGATAAGACTTGATCAATAAATTCATTGTGTACTATATAACAGTTTTTAATAGTCTGAAGTGTAAGCTATACCTTTCGAATTCTGTGAAAAGTAACCAAAGGGGTTACACTGTAGATGAGAAGATGGGGTTGGTCTTTCTTTCTTTAATGACGCACTATGAAAAGTAAAAACTAACCAGACTGATCTTACTTTTTCTGCTCACAGAGCGATATGATCATTTTGTTTAAAAGTATGACTTACATTTCAAAACAACTTTATATCATTCTTCATTCTAAAATTTCCATCACTTCAATATTCAGTGTTCTTCACTTCCATAATAGTATCACTTAAAACCGTACCCTTTTCCAACTTGAATAAATGTAGAATAATAAAAATGAATGACAAAAATACACTTTTATTATAATTTAAAATGCTATTTAGAGATTTGATTGAAATATCATAAACACTGATTTAAGCTTGTAAATTGATGATATATACATATATGTATACATACATACATAATATGTATATATATACATACATACATTAATATTGGAAAATGGTGTTTCCACTTTGGACTTTTCCATGGTTTGCTTTGATTTTCTGTTCATGTTTAGTACTTATCTAGTGTTTGAGAATACACACCCACACTACATGGTTTCAGGTTCAGACCTACAGTGTTGCATCTTAAGCAAGTAACTCCTACTATAACACCAAGCAAACTAAAGCCTTGCAAGTGAACTTAGTTCATAGTTAGTTCATAGAAACTGAAAGAAATCTCTCATATATATATATATAATATAATATATAAATCCCATTCTGTCTGTCTGTTTGTGCGCTTAAAACTCAAGTATTGTTCATCTGATCACGCTGAAATTTTAAACATGAATACATGAGAGAGTGGAGTGTACCGTAATCTAAAAAGATTTTCAAAATTGTCAATTTCAAAGTGAGAATCGTTATTTTTGTAATCCTTATGGCCTGTCCCTCAGATGATTAAAACTTCCATAACACTATTCAAGTTAACCCCTTCATCTAAACAAACCATCCAATGGACAGGAGGCGTTTGGTAGTATTATATATATATATATAATATATATATACAATATTATATATATATATATAATAACATATATATATATATATATATAATAATATATACGTAATATATATAATAATAATATATATATATGTATATGTATGTATGTATGTATATATATATAGTTAATCCAAACATGAAAACACCAAGAGAAAACACAACAACGTGAGAACATGGAACAAATATAGTATTATTGGATGCTCAGGAAGGAAGGGAAGAAGGAGGGTTTTACGTTTCGAGTGGATCTCTTCGTCAGAAACATAGGAAAAGGAAAGATCTAGAGAAGGGAGGATGGAGGAAAAAATTCGCCAACGGTACACATGCGGTCACATACATACATACATATCATCATCATCATCATCATCATCGTTTAGCGTCCGTTTTCCATGCTAGCATGGGTTGGACGGGTCAACTGGGGTCTGTGAAGCTGGAAGGCTTCGTCAGGCCCAGTCAGATCTGGCAGTGTTTCTACGGCTGGATGCCCTTCCTAACGCCAACCACTCCGCGAGTGTAGTGGGTGCTTTTTACGTGCCACCTGCACACACATATATATATATAATATATATATATATATATATATATATATATTTGTATATATATAATAGTATTTTATAAGGTTAAAGTTTATAAGGGATTACCGTGCAATGACTAAAGAAAATAGTCTAATAATGGGGCATATAAGCCCTCAGCAGGAAAAGTCATTGTGCTGTGATCCCTTATAAGCTTTAAGCTATTATGTATATACATACATATATATATATATATATATATATATATATATATATATACTAGCAAATGCCCTCCAAAAGAAGCAAGTTTGTGCATTGGTGTAACAGATGCACACTTGGTCGCATAAACAAAGGGGTGTGGGTTTGAGCCCCACGCATATGAGTAAACTTACTTTAGTCTGTCAAGGGCTTATATGGCCCATTATTTGACTATTTTCTTTAGTCATTGCGCGCTGATTACTTATAAGCTTTAAGCTTATAAAATACTATTATTATTATTATTTACAGAATTGTAAAAATCGACACTGCTTAAAATAACCACTGCATATGTATATATATATATATATATATATAGATGCAGGAGTGGCTGTGTGATAAGTAGCTTGATTACCAACCACATGGTTCCAGGTTCAGTCCCACTACGTGGCACCTTTGGGCAAGTGTCTTCTACTATAGCCTCAGGCCGACCAAAGCCTTGTGAGTGGATTTGGTAGACAGAAACTGAAAGAAGTCCTTTGTAGATATATATATATGTATGCGTGTGTGTATATGTTTGTGCGTCTGTATTTGTCCCCCCAATATCGCTTGACAACCGATGCTGGTGTGTTTACGTCCCCCGTAACTTAGTGGTTCGGCAAAAAGAGACCGATAGAATAAGTACTAGGCTTACAAAGAATAAGTCCTGGAGTCAATTTGCTTGACTAAAGGCAGTGTTCTGGCATGGCCACAGTCAAATGTCTGAAAAGAGTAAAATATATTTCAAATCAAATCAAACCAAAATAGATGAACATCAATGGAATTTGTATCCTTGTGGTACCAGTGCCGGTGGCACATAAGAAAACCATCCGAACGTGACCGTAGCCAGTACCGCATCGACTGGCCTCCGTGCTGAGGGCACGTAACAAATACCATCCGAGCGTGGCCGTTCGCCAGCCTCGTCTGGCACCTGTGTCGGTGGCACATAAAAAACACCATCAGAGCGTGGCCGTCTGCCAGCCTCGTCTGGCACCTGTGTTGGTGGCACATAAAATCACCCACTACACTCTCGGAGTGGTTGGCGTTAGGAAGGGCATCCAGCTGTAGAAACACTGCCAGATCTGACTGGCCTGGTGCAGCCTTCGGGCTTGCCAGACCCCAGTTGAACCGTCCAACCCATGCTAGCATGGAAAGCGGACGTTAAACTATGATGATGATGATGATGATGATTATATTAAATTAGAGATAAAACCACTATTAGGCAAATCAAACAGTGGAAATCATAAGCCAATACGTAGAAATAAAATTAATTAAAAAATATATAAAAAATATAAAATATAAAATATAAAAATCCAATTAAAATATTTAAATTAAAGTTAAAATTTTTTAAAAAATGATTTAAATTAATAATTTAAACTTACAAATATATATATATTTTTATTATTATTTTATTTAATTATTTTTTTATTTATTTAAACTTTTAATACTTTTTGATAGTATTAAAAAGAAAACAGAAAAAATTAAATAAAATAATAATAAAAATATATATATATTTTAATTTATAAGTTTAAATTATTAATTTAAATAAATTTTTTTAAAATTTTAATTTTAATTTAAATATTTTAATTGGATTTTTATATTTTATATTTTATATTTTTTACATATTTTTTAATTAATTTTATTTCTATGTATTGGCTTATGATTTTCACTGTTTGATTTGCCTAATAGTGGTTTTATCTCTAATTTAATATAATATATATTTATACTATAAAATTAGATTTAATCCTAAATCTAATTTTTCCCTGTAAGTTTGGATTTACTCCCTAATATTATTATTATTATTATATATATATATATATATATATATATATATATATATATATATATACATATAGATGCAGGAGTGGCTGTGTGATAAGTAGCTTGCTTACTAACCACATGGTTCCAGGTTCAGTCCCACTGCGTGGCACTTTTGGGCAAGTGTCTTCTACTATAGCCTCAGGCCAACCAAAGCCTTGTGAGTGGATTTGATAGACAGAAACTGAAAGAATACAGGTGGTGCTATTAAGTTAGACATGGCCTGGACCAATCTCTGGTCGAAACATATCTAAGTTCTAAGTTTATGGTGTTATTAAGTCTTGTTTAAAATAGACATAACTCCAAGAACAAGAACACATTACAAAATGATTAATAACACCATACCCATGTAATTCTAATGTCTTTTTAGTTTTCATCTTAGCTACCAACGAGTACTTTCTGAATATCCCTGTCTTTCTGTATGAAACAAATTATATAGCAACATAAGAAATAAAAACTATAATCCATTTTAGCATCTTACATTTACATAAATATCCATTTACATAATGAATTTGTTGAACTGTGTTTGATAAGTTAAATCATATACTTTATATATATATATATAAATATCATCATCACCTTCTATGCTGGCATATATATATATATATATATATGTATGTATATATATGTAGCCTGGGCAAAGTTTAGGGAGCTCTTACCTCTGCTGGTGACTAAAGGCCTCTCACTCAGAGTAAAAGGCAGACTGTATGATGCATGTGTACGAACAGCCATGCTACATGGCAGGAAAATATGGGCCGTGACTGCTGAGGACATGCATAAGCTTGCGAGAAATGAAGCCAGTATGCTCCGATGGATGTGTAATGTCAGTGTGCATGCTCGACAGAGTGTTAGTACCCTGAGAGAAATGTTGGACCTGGCGTTAGGAAGGGCATCCAGCTGTAGAAACTTTGCCAGATAAGACCGGAGCCTGGTGCAGCCTTCTGGCTTCCCAGATCCCCCGGTCGAACCGTCCAGCCCATGCTAGCATGGAGAACGGACGTTAAACGATGATGATGATGATGATGATGTATATATATATATATATATATATATATATATATATATGAATGAAATTAAATATTAAGCTCTTGTGTTTTGAAAATATTTTTTTCTTCCAAGTAAAGAATAAGATATTTTACAGATTTTATTGATTTCAGAAATGTAAACAAACATCCACACATGCATATGTATGGACATTCAGGACACAGGGTGCACCATCAGTGCAAGTACTGCCAGTAATGCATATACCAGCATACACATGCAGATGTACATCTGAGATCAATGCCTAATCCCTAGAAGGGATTAGATATTGAGTTTAGAAAGTGTTCACATAATCAGTGGCTATCTGAAATTGTACAAACAAACAGGTTATCTGTTAAGTTTATACTTCCATAAGGTTTACTGCAAGCATACATTTATACAAATATATGTGTGTGTATAAATATATAGTCATTATTCATATGTGTGTATGTGTATATATGCATATATATATATATATATATATATATATATATATATGAGTGAGTGGACGAATGAAAGAAGGCATTCAACCAATTTATTGGGAGTTACATATATAGATCAAAACAGTTTGATTCAAATTCATTTTGCTTCATTTTCAATTATTTTTACGCTTTTTAAACCCTTTGTCGTTATTCTCATTCACTCGTTATTACTTTCTTTCTCTCTCTATATAGAGATAGATAATCTCTATATATATACATTATATACATACATATATATTCATATAAATATACATACATACACACATATATATACACATACACACACATATATATATACACACACACACACATATATACAGTTATGAGGAAAAACTTGGATCTTGTGAATTTTCCGAAGTCATCTCCCCACCCTTTGGAAAAGATTTTCCCCACAAATTACTTTAAAATCGTAATGTATGTCGTTTGAATGGTATTTCTATAACATTTCATTGAAAAAAAAAACATTTTCCTGAAAGTTATGAGGGGAAAACTCGGATCTTGTGAAGTTTCCGAAGTCCTCTCCTCACCTACCCGTTCCTTTCCGCACATTTTTTTTTTCATATTCGATTCCTACACATTGTTTTACACCCATTCCAATATTTTTTTTATTTTCATTTCCGGGTCAAGATGTAAACATTAACCTAGAATTATATTAGTACATTTCTAAGTAAGGCCTCTTTTGATATTTATTAATCCACCTATATTCTTATAATATATCATACTCTACCATGAATACAGCATAAGTGTTTATCAGAGGAAAATTAAACGGAGAAAAGAATATTTTATTTATCAGGTACAACTAATACAATTGTAAACTAGGGAATTTTTTGAGCTTCATCAATTAACTTTAAAAAGTAAAGAACATAACTATTTTTAACGCACAGTATGCAATAAACCAACTTAAAAAACAAGCTCTATTTACTCAATTCAGTAGGGTACAGCAGGATATTGCACAATATTCCTGGGTCCCTGAAAGCCAGATAAGAGGAATATAAAAACATGAGTTATTTCCCCTCCTATATTGTTCCGGTTTTGAATGTAAAATTCTCGAAAAACAAAACAAAAAAAAATAACGGTGTTAGAATATTTTTTTCAAAACCTTATGCTTTTATTATTCTTTTACCCAATGAGAAACTAGCATTTAATTATATCGAACTGTTAATCAAATGTGGTCTTTGATTTTATAAACTAAGATAAAAGTGTTTGTGCTAGTGGTCATCACATGCCCTCTGATACCAAAATAGCTAATTTTCTTGTTGAGAAGGTGCAAAAAAATAAGTTGCATAAAAACGTACACACACAACAACTAACCTTCCTAGTTTTAAGATTTTCTTCCGTTTATGCGGGAGCATTTCTACAAACAACTGATAGATTACACGAATTAAAAATACCGACACCAGGGAAGCAACTAATAGCTACGGAGTTGCATCCCTTACATTAATTCGCACATGCTTCCCCCAACTGCCTGATGAAGGGTAAATCTGCACAATTACATTTGATATGTACACACATTAGATATTAGCTTTGGAAACAGTATAATTTATTACCGAAGCGCAATCTTTGTATACTAGTTAACGGGGATTTGTCTTGAGAGAGTATTTCGTATAGAGGTTTAGGGCTTAGAAACATAAAAAATCAACAGCAGACGAAATTTGTCCAACACCAGTAGGTAACCACTGTCAGCATTGCTGGCGTGTGTGTATATATATATAAACCGATAAAATATATTTCTTACGCTGAAGCCGTCAAATGTAATGTACAGGGTCACGTCGGAGTTACCAATCATATCGTACAGATGAAAAGTTACTTGATGTAGAAATAGCGATTCTTGTCTCTCGTTAGTCGCTTCAAGTAGATCGTCGAAAGTAGGATGAGGCAGCGTCATAACAACATCAAAAAGAAAAGAATAATATTCACAGACTTTATTTGCCAGAAGTAGTTAGTAAGACAGATTAGTAGTAATTGTAAATAAATGACAATGACAAAAATGTGTGTTGGAAGCTGTGTATGGAAGCCAAGTACTGTCTATTGACAGAGAGGAAGAAGGGGTAAGAATTGCATGGTCTCTTTTCATTCACCTGATGTTGTGCTCTCGGTTAACCGGCTGCAATCGAAGAAAGAGAGAGAGAGAGACGATCTCAATTAGCTGGTTCAAAACCGAAGAGGGCGAGAGAGAGATGCTCTCAGTTATATAATGTTTGATCAGGAAGTAGGTCAGATCTAAAACAATGTTTTGACCAGTCCACGACCACCAAAGGTCCTCGGAGGTCAGATATTTCTCATTACACTCCCAATATAGAGATAAAACACACAAGATCAGACATTCGCCTGACAAGCAACAGGTGTGTGAATCCGGTTTCGAATCTCACTCGAACAGAGGAAAGCAATCTCCTAAGCATGCATACATACATACAGATTGCTCTATCCACACTAATTATTATCGTCTTCTTGAGCTTCCACATTCTAATTGACATTTCTGACTTTCTATCCACGATTTCTTGGACGACTTTTCTGCAGATCTGGATTGTTTGAAGCATAAGTAGTAGACGAAAGTTGTAACTCATTGTGCTCTTCCACTTGGTTTGGTCCACACGACACCACAGGAATTTCAGTAGATGGAATGATGAGGTCACTAATGGAATGATGTGTCATTGGATTATAGTGATAAACACTTGTACAACACAAGTACGACTCGTTAGTTTCCATGATGGGCTGAAGGAAGATGACCAGTAATTGTGTGAAACTGCAGGTTTTACATCAGAGTAACTTTGAACTGCATCTGTAGTGGGTCTCTGATTCGGGAGTTCAAGGATTTTGAGGAGTGTAGAATCACCTCTTAACCACTATT
The DNA here is from genome assembly GCF_006345805.1 of Octopus sinensis. NCBI lineage: Eukaryota > Metazoa > Mollusca > Cephalopoda > Octopoda > Octopodidae > Octopus > Octopus sinensis. Next base: position 135,361,675 of record NC_042999.1, on the reverse strand, counting down.
GTTCCCAGGTCTACTCAGACCCATGGTAGTAGCACTTGTCGGAGTTCCAGCTGTAGATTAAATAGCATATGTGATGACATTCCAAGTACAGAAATGCATAAATACCCTTGTATCAGAGCATGCACTAAAACCTCTAGGAATGAGGGACCCCAAGCTATTGTCACAGAATCCTTCTAGGTGAAGGACACATACATATGAGCAACATTCCTTGTATGATAACCTTAAATACATGTTTATACCTGTAATTATTGGGGCCCTGGAGTATGTAACACTGCCTAAATATCAATATTGAGAAATTAGGTTTCTCAAAACCAGAAAGGAGAAAGCTGATTCAAAGACTACAGATCTAATCAATCACTGGAACTATCAAATTTATCATTTAAGTATATATGAGCATGTCTAGATATGCAACTATACGTATGAGAATACATACATAAAACAAAACATTCAAATCTGCACATATACATACATACAAAAATACTGTTGATGTTGAAATTCCAATGAAGGAACTTTGGATCTAAGTTAGAAACTGGTTCTTTCTCTAATGGCAAGAAATCTTGAAATAAACTGAATAATGACAAACATACATAGATACACACACACACTGAAGATATCACCTACATCATAAGCAGTTGTCCGAAAACGTCATCACATTTTATCTATTGATGAAACATGTTATACCAAAAACACTACTCAATGAGATCTGTCAGAAGGATAACCCTGAGGCCAAAGAAATAAGCTCACACAGTATGGTAGAAGCCATAGCCACTCAAAATAAAGAGTATGGGTGGAATTTCCCAGTGAAAACCTTGATAAAATGTAAACATAACAGACCTGACAGTGATTTAGGATAGAGAAGAGAAACTGTAGAGTTGAGGAAATCAGCTGTCCAGCAGATGTTAACATAAAGCTAAAGATCAGTGAAAAGGAAAATATCTATGCTGAACTATTGAGAAATCTAGTTATTCTATCCAAGTTACAAATTCAATTTTATAATTGCAACTTCTATTTTCATTTAAGACTTTTCTGTTTGAACACTTAATTGCCATTTTCCTCCTATACCCCTTACACTATCTAAATATGTATTAAACCATAAGTGTGTATGCATATGTATGTGCATGCATGTATGTGTGGCTGAGGATTGCCTCAGTCAAGGATTGAATTTCACAAGTTGCTCTTCATCTCCCTCCACAGACCTATGGGTGTGGACAGCTGTGTGAAGAAGAACCACCTCTAACAGTGGAGGGAAACCTAAGAAGACATGGGATGAGATGGTGAAGCATGATCTTTGAATGTTGAGGCTCAGGGCAATGACTAGTAACCGAGACCTTTGACAATATGCTGGAGAAGACCCATCAAGCCAAGTGAAATCATAGTTGTAGCTGTTGTTGGTGTCACATAACTAAAACCTGTGCTGGTGGCATGTGATGAGAAGACCCATCAAGCCTAGTGAAAGCATAGTTGTGGCTGTTGTGTTACATAACTGGCGCCCATGCCAGTGGCATGTAAAAAGCACCTTTTGAGCATTGGGCCTCACAGAGGCAATAACAAATGACCAAGACCTTTGGAAATATGCTGTGCTTGAGAAGACCCATCAAGCCAAATGAAAATGTAGTTGTGGCAGATACTGGTGTCATGCAACTGGCACCTATTATACTCTTGGAGTGGTTAGCATTAGAAAGGGCATCCAGCCATAGAAACCAGGCCAAATCAAACTGGAGTCTGGTGCAACACCTCAGCTTACCAGCCCTGGTCAAACCATCCAACCCATGACAACATGGACAATACATGATGATGATGATATATATATATCATCATTGTTTCAACATCCACTTTCCCACACTAGTATGGGTCAGACAGAATTTGTGGAGGCAGATTTTCTACAGCTGCATACCCTTTGTCACCAACCCTCATTTCCAAGCAAGGTGATATTTCCTCTTGGCTGGACATATTTTCATGGAAGACTGGAAATAAAGTACATTGCTTGTAAGACAGTGACATTTGGTTACAACTATCATTGTCAAGATAAGGGGACACAGACACACACATATATCGCTTGTAAAAGCTTACTGTTAAATTGTTTATCCTCCTATGTGACACCTTTGTCTTCTACTATAGCTGCAGGCCAACTAGGGCCCTGTGAGTAGATTTGACAGGTGGAAATTGGAAGAAGACTGTCTGTGTGTGTGTGTGTATGTGCATGTGTGTGTATAGCATACATTATATATATATAATGTATGTGTACCATTGACACAAGTCATATTTTTTCCCTTTCCAGTCCTCTGTAAAAAAACATGTCTCTAGCCATGGGAAATATTAACTTGGAAGCAGGTGAGGGTTGGCAACTGGAAGGGCATCCTACCATAGAAAATACGTCTTAACAAATTTTCTCTGATCCCAGTAGAGAAAAGTGGGTGTTAAATGATATGTTGTATCTTTGGACGACTATTTGGCCAATAGAAACACATGCACTGGTTCTCTTTTTCACTTTATTTTGTATTATTGCTTGTCAACTTAAGGTGGCAAACTAGCAGAATTGTTAGACCAATGGAAAACCTGTTTTTCTTACAACTTATATTCTAAGTTCAAATTCAGCCCAAAAATTTCGGGCCTTGTGCCTAGAGTAGAAGGGGTTCTTTAAGGTGGCGAGCTAGCAGAAACATTAGCATGCTGAGCGAAATGCTTAGTGGTATTTTGTCTGTCTTTACATTCTGAGTTCAAATTCCAAAGTTGTCTTTGCCTTTCATCCTTTCGGGGTCAATAAATTAAGTACCAGTTACATACTAGGGTTGATCTAATTGACTGACATCCTCTGCAAAAATTTCGGGCCTTGTACCTAGAATAGAAAAGAATAGTTATGTCACATCCACTGGCCTTGTGCCAAAATTCAAAAGAATTGTTGTTAATCAACTAGTTAACTAATTAGCCAATCAACTAATCATTTGCTTGGATAATTGCTTGTCAGTCATTTTGCTATCATTTATGACTCCATCAATGACATGCTCTAGTTGCACCAGGCATCGTGGTGCGTCCGAGCTTGATGTACTGAGTTCCTTTTTTCTTTTACTGTACTTTCTTGACTTCAAAGTTACTTGGCAACCTCACTAGTACCTGTAGCAAGAGAAAAGATCCAGTACACACTGAAAAAAAAATGTTTGGTGTTGGGAAGGGCATCCAGCTATAGAAATCCTATCAGCTTGGAGGATGGACATTAAATGATAACATTTTAGGGACGTGAGTGAGAAATCTCAGTAATTGCATATATGTGTATACATGTGTATGTGTTTGCATTTAAGTGTGACTGCTTTGCATATGGAAACACATTTGTGTGTTAGTATCAGTCAATACATGAGGACTTTAAGTAGAAAGATAAACAGAAAGAAACTGAATAGAGGGAACAAATTAACTGAATATATACATATAGCTTTCCAAGAGCATAAACACATTAGTATAATCATGAGTGTATGGATACATTTCATTGGGTTTAAATTTGGGGGAGGGGGTCATTTGGTTGGAGTGCAGGTTGTGTGCATGCACACAAGCATAAACAAACTTGTACTTGTTTCTCTATTTTAAAGTATCCCGGTAGGTTACAGTTCTATAGCCGTGTTCCTTTCATTGTCTCTCAAGAGAATCAAAAAGTATCCATACATATAAGCATTTATTCTCACACATATACAACTACCCAAACACACATACTTATACACAGCTAGGGTCTTCACCCTAGCTATGAATAAGTGGGATTGCACCTAGAAATTTACCCTACGAGGCACAAGTCTGGGCAGGGTTGTATGAAAGTCCAAAAGTCGCCCATGTATACCAGCCTCCCCTCTTCATACTACTGATGTTATCCAAGAGAAAGGCAAAGGCTGATACCAGCTTGGCACCAGTGATGTTGCAACTGATTTCTACAGCTGAATGAACTGGAGAAATGTGAGAAAATGCCATGCTCAACAACACAACACATGGCCTGGTCTGGGAATTGAACTCACTACCTCATGATTGTGAGCACAAAACTCTAACCACTAAGCCATGTGTTTTCACACACTTATACACAGCTACATATATATGTGTGTGTGTGTTTGTACATTTATATATGCATGTATGTGAACCCAGAATCCATATATATATACACATATGTATAACTTCTCCCACACACAAACCTGTCCAGAGACGTGAGGACCAAAGAACTGAGGTATTTCGGATTGCAAGACAGTGTGTGAGAGAAAATTGTGATGTCACAGGGCAGAAATGTGTTTGAATGGATGATGGGGCACTTGCATTTTGTGATTCTGAAAAGAAAGAGGCTTGGAGAAGCCACTATGTGAGACTGCTGAATGTGGAGAATGAGTGGGAGGAGGAGAGCCTGCCAATTGTGGACCCAGTAGAAGGACCAGCTATCCGTATAGATAGCTCTGTAGTAGTTGAGGCAATTAAGGGAATGAAGCCAGGAAAAGCCCCCGGCCCATCAGGAATCACTGCTGAGATGCTTAAAACATCTGGTGGTGTGGGATACGGCCTAGTCACCTGCATTGTAAACCAAGTAGCTCAAGATGGAGTCATACCCAATGACTGGTGCAGCAGCACCATTGTCAACTGCTACAAGGGTAAAGGTGATGCTCTAGATAGAAATAACTACAGGGGTATCAAACTGCTGGATCAGGTAATGAAAGTCACAGAGAGGGTCATAGCCCAACTAATTAGGGAGAGAGTTAGCCTAGATGAGATGCAGTTTGGTTTTGTGCCTGGCAGAAGCACCACTGATGCCATATTCATGGTTCGATAACTGCAGGAGAAATACCTAGCCAAAGATAAGCCCCTATACTTAGCTTTTGTGGACTTGGAGAAAGCCTTTGATAGGGTCCCACGATCCCTTATCTGGTGGGCGATGCAGAAACTGGAGATTGATGAATGGTTAATAAGGGCTGTACAAGCTCTCTACAGAGAGGCTAGTAGTAAGGTTAGAATTGGCAATGAGTACAGTGAAAAATTCAGGGTAGAAGTTAGCGTCCACCAAGGCTCAGCCCTCAGCCCCCTTCTATTCATCATAGCCCTCCAGGCAATAACAGAGGAATTTAAGACGGGTTGCCCCTGGGAGCTCCTCTATGCTGATGACCTAGCCCTTGTAGCAGAATTGCTACTGGAACTAGAGAAGAAATTTCGTGTGTGGAAGCCAGGTTTAGAATCAAAAGGCCTTAGAGTCAATGTAGCAAAGACCAAAGTTCTAGTAAGTAGGAAGGCAAATTCACCACACACCCCTTCAGGTAGGTGGCCCTGCTCAATCTGTAGAAAAGGTGTAGGTAGAAACTCCATAAGATGTACCCAGTGTAAGCTATGGACACATAAGAGGTGCAGCAATATCAAAGGAAAATTAACCAAGAAGATAGCTTTCGTGTGCAGCAGATGCATAGGGGCAATAGACACCATTGATACTCAGAAAACAGATTCCATTACACTCCTTGGGGAGAAACTAGAAGTAGTTGATAGTTTCTGCTACCAAGGTGACCAAGTTAGTAGTAGGGGTGGATGCTCAGAGAGCATTACCACTAGAATAAGAATAGCTTGGGCAAAGTTTAGGAAGCTTCTACCCCTACTGGCGACAAAGGGTCTCTTGCTCAGAGTGGAAGGTAGATTGTACGATGCATGTGTGTGAACTGCCATGCTTCATGGCAGTGAAACATGGGCTGTGACTGCGGAGGACATGCGTAGGCTTGAGAGAAATGAAGCTAGCATGATCCGCTGGGTGTGTAATGTCAGTGTCCATGCATGACAGAGTGTAAGCATCCTGAGAGAAATGGTGGGCATAAGAAGCATTGGATGCAGCGTGCAGGAGAGACGATTGTGTTGGTACGGTCATGTACTAAGGAAGAATGAGGAGAGATGTGTGAAGAAGTGCTACTCCCAAACAGTTGAAGGAATCCAGGGTAGAGGTAGACCCAGGAAGACATGGGACGAGGTGGTCAAGCATGACCTTCATACTTTGAGCCTCACAGAGGTTATGACGAAAGACCAAGACCTCTGAAGACCTGACAAATGAAGTGAGTTCATGGCTCACAAGACAGCCTGCTGTGCTAACCATGGATCGTAGAGTGACTCGCTGTTCTTGAGGATCCGAAGAAGCGACAAATGAAGTGAGTTCATGCTTGCAGGACAGCCTGCTGTGCTAACCTTGGATCGTAGAGTGACCCGCTGTTCTTGAGGAGACCTGTTGAGTTAAGTTCGTCAACATCAAAAAATTCAAATGGAAATTGTAGTTAAGATACCCATGCCGGTGACACGTAAAAAGCACCGTTCAAGCGTGGCAGTTACTAGCGTTGCTTGACTGGCGTCCGTGTCGGTGACACGTAAAAGCACCAACTGATCGTGGCCATTTGCCAGCCTGCTCTGGCTCCTGTGCTGGTGGCACGTAAAAAAAACCCACTACACTCATGGAGCGGTTGGCGTTAGGAAGGGCATCCAGCTGTAGAAACACTGTCAAATCAGACTAGAGCCTGCTGCAGCCTCCATGGCTTACCAGACCCCGGTCGAACCATCCAACCCATGCTAGCATGGAAAACAGACGTTAAATGATGATGATGATGATGATGATGATGATGATGTAATTACACACCCATTAAGTACAAATACAAATGTCTAAAGCTGGTTTTAGCAAATTCTTTAATGCATTTATCAAATATGAACTTCAACCTGGAGAAAATTATCTTCATGTCTGATCTCAATTTTTTTTCTTTTTTTGTAGGAAAGTAATAAATTTATTTTATTTTACCAATAGACCAAACAAAAAAAAACACAGTAACTAAAGAAGGTAATTCAATGGAAATATCTTTGTAATTACTCAGTAATCATATTCTGGTTTGACATGCCAGGCTCAGAACATTTCCTATTGAAGGCTCAAATTCATAAAAAACAAAAAACAAAAAAAAATTGAGATTTATGAAATCAATTTTAAAACTTTCTGCAATGATAATTCCAAAACAAATTAGCTGAATATATACATATAGCTTTCCAAGAGCATAAGCATGCTTACATTTTAATAGCAATACATATATATTCATAAACTAAAAAAACATTTTTTTAAAAATTAAACCTGTTTTTCCTCACTGTACACTAAAAGGATAATTATAGCAATATATACATAGTCATAAGCTAAAACTTAAAAATTAAACCTACAACATATATTAAAAAGGTTACCTTGTATATGAGAAAATAAAATAACAAACTTGAAGTCTGCTTCATTTCTGTAGTTATATAAACCTGTTTATCTGATGTACACGGTATACTAACTGAACTTACAGATATGATTCTTATGTATTTAGCTAACATTTCAATGTATCTGACTGACCATTTTTATGAGCACCATCACAAAGCAATTTTTCAAAAATGCTGGCATTGGTAAACAATCTTATTTTTATTCAATCTTACAACAACTGAAGTAATTGTTGTGAAGAGAACATGAAGACGTGAGCCCATTATAATAAATTTAGACTTTTGTACAACAGAGCTGGGCAAATATTAAGCAGCAGTGAAATTAGGATGGGAACAGAGTAAAGAGTTGTTGACCTCAATAGATTTTGAATAGTATAAAATTAGTTTCCTTCATATCAGTTTATAAGAAATGTGAAGATATATCTCAAATTTTCACCTAATTTCAAGAAAGAGTCAAATATATAGCTGCAGATATTTAATTGCGTTGGATATCTCAATTCAAGTGAGATGTTGACATCCTCAACAACAAAAACAATTTAAAGCTGGTCTGCAGTGGAAATATATTTGGATTTGTTGAGTTATTTTCAAATAATTTTATGTAAATTATAGAATGTATAAACAAAATATCTTCAGACAGGAACTCATTTCTACCTGACAGAAATAAGCTCACACCTGGAAAGTAAATAGCTAGAGAAATAAATATGAAAAAAAAAGTCAAAATAGCTGACTTGGTTTTCCTGTTGGATGATACCAAACAATGAAAACAAGGGAAAAGAACATTAAAAAAACAAAATTATACACTCCCAACAACATCCTGAGTAATGTCTTGTATCACAGATGATCATGGACAAAATTTCACTATATCATTTTGAAGGTCTAAAAGTAAAACAATATTATTTTGCCTTAACCAAACTAGTATTCTGAAAATTACCACATGACCATGAAGATGGCTCTCTAGAATCCCATGTGAAGTCACTATTTTGATGGTAGAGAGAAATGTGTGCCTTATAGTCAGATTGAGAAAGTACTTGTTGGCAGACGTGGCAACTCTGGAGAAGGTTCTCCTTTGAAGTCCAAACATGCTTTGAAGCAGTGTTAATATGTGTGGCGGAGTTGTCTTGATGAACCCCAAATAAAGCCTGTTGCTTAGCAATATCTGGCAAAAGAGCAATAAGTTCTTGAACAATATTAGGGAAGTTTTCAGACCCAAGTAAATCAAAACACTGTCGATAGTATTCTTGGGATGAGATTACACCATGACGGAAATCTTGAGATAATGATTTAAAAGTGTCAAAACGATTTTCATCATTGGAAAGAGCAGTGCGAATCTCAGTGATCAATTGTCGGTTACGTCCCACAAAATTTGAAGGGGGACAGTAATTAAATTTAAGGGTTGCATTTATTGGATGTTGACCAGTTAGTGCTTGTTGAAAGTTAGTAATTGCAGAATTTGACAATGAAAGGCCTGGTGGAGGTCGGGGCAGTAAAGATTTATAGGCTGAACTACTGTCTTTGTTGTTAGGGAAACCTGCAAAACCAGGAGGTGGTTTCACAGAAGTTTTTGAACTTGATCCCTGTGCAAGTTTGTCATTTTTGCAAAGAGCAGGAAAATCTTCTTCAGACAGTATATTTTGAACAGTAAATTCTTTGGGTCTAGCATCAAGCTGTTTATTACTTGTGTTTCGCTTTGTGTCAGCTTTTACATCTGACTCTTCCCAGTTTTTACCTATTTTATCAGCCCTACCTTCATCCAACTCTGCTTTACCATTTAACTGTATCACACAATCCACACAACTTTTACTATTCCCTCTTGAGCTATCAGGGTCGGAGGCAGCAGCACTACTTTCAGAAGAATCAGCAGCAGGTACAGGTTTCTTTACATCTTTAGTTGATGAATCACATGACACCTTTTCTGTAGAAGAATTTTTTTCTTTATTCTTTTTACTTTTCAACACAAGGCTCCCAGTAAAAGAATTTGATTTTTTTTCTTCTGAGTTTTTTACAGTAGGTTTTTTAATAGGCCAAGTAGCAACAGGAACATTGTTTTCTTGACTTTTCTTCTTATTTGTTAAGCTTGGGAAGTTTTCTTCACTATCTAATAATTTGCTAACATCTTTCAATGTTACAACAGGTGACATATCATTTGCTTTAGCACTGGTTTGTTTATTATTACTCTGTTGCTTATTACTGGCTTGTTTATTACTGGCCTGTTGCTTAGAATTATTAGTTTGTTGCTTAACACCGGCAAACTGTTTAGCACTAGACGCTTGCTTATTGTTGCTTTGGTCTTTGGCACTTGGTTGTTTCACATTGGTCTGCTGCTTAGTGTTGACAGACACTGGCATTGTGTGTGATAATTGACTTATATCGGTTGAATCAATATTCATAGGTACTCTATAATTGAATGTTGTTTGCTTTTGCTTTTTGGGTTGCTGCTTTGTATTTTTGGTCCATACATTTGGTTGTGTACCAGAGGCATGATTGGCAGAATTATTTTTCTTATTTGAGGTTGCTAACTGAGGGAAGTCTTCTTCAAATAAAACTGGTTGTTTCTGTTTATGAGAGTTTGTCTCTTTCTTCTTACTAATGTAAGTTTTAAGACTTGGTTTCACCTCAGCATTAACAGTTGATGAAGAGTTCAATGTTAATGATGGAAATTCTTCAACCATATTGTTAGCTAAGTTATGTGGATTTGATCGAGTAGCCCAACGGGTTTGGAATGTGCTTTGATCATTATTAACTCCAGTAGCAGACGGAAGGCTTGGAAAATCTTCATTCAAGCTTAATTTTGGTAAAGGCTTAGTAGAGTTGTTTTCAGACTTTTCCTTTCTGACAGTCTTTTCCCCTTCTGATTTCATTAATGCTTGCTGATGTTGGACCTCATCTTCTATAGAAGCTGCTATAGCTTTCTGTAAATCAGCATCTCTAGGGAAGAACAAACAATATTTCATTAAAAATCATGAGAGAAAAGAATATGTAATTGCTAAAAAGGAACTATAGTTATATTGTAATTTCGCTGCCCTTCAGAACTCTAAGTGATTATTTTAACCCTTCAGCGTTTAAACCAGCCATGTCTGGCTCAAATATTCTACCCAATTTATGTTTAAACTGGCCAGAACTTACTTCGCACACCTACCCTACTTAGTCATTCTAAAAATAAACAACCACATCATCAAAACCTCAAAGCTATGAGATAATGCATCATCAATTCAAAATAATGTGAATAAAAAAAAGCATTATATTTGACAGAATAAACTGAATACTAAAGGGTTAAGTAATTATTTCTACAAGCTAATGTAGATATCACACATTTTTGTAGATAATGTAGATATCATCTATATCAACATACTTGCACTTCAGATTATGTATAATAAACAGCTATTCTAGTCCACTTATGCTTTCCATGTAACAATATACATTCAACAAATCATACTCAATTCATGTCTCTACAATCTCCAGAGATCTTCCATATTCAGGCAACTGAGATATGAGCTCATGTGTGAGAAAACAGAAATGATGATGATAACTGCCGCCAGCACAATCAGATCACCTAATTATTATCTACATCTAGTACTTGACCATCACTTCATGAGTGCTCTTACTGATAACTAATCCAGTGCATCTAGCACATCTGTAGTCCTAGTTCTCTTCAAGTCTGCTAGAGATCCACTACATCTTTGTAAACACTCACTGCTTACTATGAATTTAGATAGCGAAGTCTTATCCACTAACTGCTTATATATTAAAAAAGATCACTTCACTGATAACAGAGATTTTCGAACAAGTAAAATTAGAATTGTTATCTTCTACAACAGTATAACAGCCCATTCTTAAAGCCATCTTTCTGCATACTCACTTTTGAAGATGGTGCCTAGAGTACTGTCTGTTGGGTTTAGGAAGCCTAAACCACTCTAATACTTTAAACTTGGTCTTACTTCATAACATGCGCCATAACTTACTCTATATACTGAAGCTAGTAACAGTGTCTAGTTGGGGATTATTTTCTTTGTTTTTAGGGACAAAAATGATGAAAAGAATGTCAATACAGAGCTTGGTTGATAATCTTAATCTGACACTTCTTATTGACTTCCTTCATTGATACAAACATTTCCTTGTGGTGCTGTGTAAAACCAGCCAGTACACTCCGTAAAGTGATTGGCATTAAGAAGGGCAAACAGTTGTAGAAACCATGCCAAAACAGACATGGAGCCTAAACAGCTCTTCAGCTGGTCAATTTCTGTCAAACCATCCAACCCATGCTAGCATGGAAAACGAATGTTAAATGATAATGATGATTCATTGCTTGACAGACTATACAAAATAGAACCATGTCAAATGCCTTTTCTAGGTCAAAAGCATTTTTACTTTATTCAAGACAATTCTAGCAGTTACAATGTGATTACACACACACAAACCTAATTCTATCCATAAAAATTCTCTTGTACCAACTTGGATATAATAGGTCTCCGTTATTTTCACTACTCAATCCTGTAATTTTTCTAGTGTTTCTCCAACATTTTCATAACAGTTAATAACAACATTATATCACATAGATTAACAGCTTTTTGTAAAATCAACTTAGCCAAGACAGTGTTTCTCATAAGGACTCTCACTTGTGGAGGGGAATGTGAGGTTTGAAAATAGGGCAAACAAATTGCTCGGTTTAATAAATCAAGCTGCTTTCCAATATTTTTTTAATTTGTCTAACACCATGGCAAACAAAGAAGAATTATAAAGATGTAAATTCTATTTTGCCTTCTCAATAACAAGGAGGGGAACAAAAAATTTCAGTTATTATATTGGAAAGAAACAAATGCTTCTTTGGTCTTAATTAATGGATTCAATCAAAATATATCTCCTCTCACTATTGATAACATAATCCCATCTATTTGGCAAATCGTTGATCCCTCAGACATAAAATTCTTTGGATTTTGAAGTAAAGAAACATCAGTATCCTTTTTAACCCCTTCACAGCTGATTAACTGTTTTCCCTCTACAGATGGAGTAAGAAGGGTGAGGCAAAACTTCCATATTCAATGCCACAATCTTTTTCCTGAGTGATTTGGGAAATATATGGTCTCAGAGCAACACCCCTTTATGGTTTACCAATGATAGACACTTTTTATGTGCTGGGCTTCCAAATGACAATACTTAGCTGCATTACTGTTTCATTTTGGCTGAAGTTAATGCAGAGAAATATTGTTCTCAACTTAGAAGCAATGCATAAAAATTTACAAAAAGTACCTACCATTGGTCAATCATAAAGAAGTGTTGATCTTACATGACAATCTAAGGCCAGATATTGCCCAAGTCATTCAGGAAAAGATTATGGCATTAAATATGGTTGTAGCCTGGCTTGGGAGATGGATTCTCCTTTTTCATTGGGTACAAAGCATTGTTTTTTTCATTGGATATGATTATAGAGAATCCACTTTTCATCACTTGTGATGATTCTACCTAGGAAAGACTCAATAGCAAGTCTATTCTTCAAAGATGAGTAGAAAGCAACTCTTTGATTAAGATGAGAAGCATTCAGATGATGAGGGAACCTAATAACCAAGTTAAGACATGAAGATGTTTTATGATCAAAGTATCCACTTTTCATCACTTGTGATGATTCTACCTAGGAAAGACTCAATAGCAAGTCTATTCTTCAAAGATGAGTAGAAAGCAACTCTTTGATTAAGATGAGAAGCATTCAGATGATGAGGGAACCTAATAACCAAGTTAAGACATGAAGATGTTTTATGATCAAAGTATGACTTCAACTAATTCTTGTGCAGTTTGCTTTGGATTTTCTTCAACTATGATTTTCAGAAGCTCAATATCAACAAAACTTGGTCATCCAGACTCAGGAGAATCTGCAGAAGAAACATTTCCTAAGCAAAACTAGTGAAACCATCATTGGCATGCCTGAACACTTAAAGCTTCATTTCCATAGACTGGGTGAATATTACTTGCCACTTCCACTGCTGAAGAGCCCCTTTGGAATTCATATAGCATGCAGTGTCTGATATACATCTGATCTAAAATCATTTTATAAGGGTAAAGATTGATATGAATTTAACCACAACAGTGTAAAGTAATCTGCAAACAAAGAAGGAACCATTAGAATATAAAATTTAATGTTTAATTTACCTAACTATTGAAAAAGTACCTTCAATGTGATCATGTAAAAAATACAACATGACTTACTTTTCAACTTGTACATATTAGGAAAGGAGATGGAGTAGGGGCTGGTATTTGTCAGTTTAAGATTCACTGGCTTATGTAACTAATACATTCCTACCTACTGTTATATAGTCAGCATCACACCAAATCCTGAATAATTTAAGTTCCGATTCCACTAAACCAGACTACAGATCAAGATGAAGGACATCTATTTCCAGCATGTTGGATCTCCTCAACTGTTTCTGAGTTGAACAAACTTCTCTTCAATATGATACTGAAAATGTGTCTGTACAGGCATGGAAACTATTGAAGAGCTGTGTTCTATGTGTCATGATAAATAGAACAAAGATCACAGGTTTGAAGTTTATTACAAAAATATTGTTCAGATTCTTAGCTTCTAGAAAATGTATTGACCAACTCTGCAATAACATCACTTACTTTCACTAAGTGGATCTCTTGAAAAAAATTATGACAAAATTTCATTCAATCTGAACGTTTATATTCCAATAAATAAAACATTACAAATACATTAGTGCATATAACTATTGAAGAAAATGTAAATAGATGTTTACCTTCCATCAAAATATGCCCTTCCTTTTTGAGCTTTAGAATATCTTCCACGAGAACTTGCTTCATTTCTGTAGTCTGGACGACCACCAATATCTGCAACATTCAGATTTTCATGTAAATTTCTTTTACAGTTAAATAAAATTCCTTAACAGCTAAAAGTCCTGAGCAATATCTAAGATTACTATTTTTACTTAGTGATCAACATGTAATAAAGAATTGAAAGAAAACAAGAACAGGTCTGCCTGAAACATTAGAATTCACATCTTATTTGAATTTACAAATTTTATTAAACTGAAATAGCTTTTGATTAAATTTTCGCAACAATTATGGTAGCTATTTTGAGGAATTTGTTATCAGTCTTTTGGCTGGTACCAAATTCTTTGAACAATGACCATGGTGATGATGAAGATGAATTCCAATATTTTAAATCCGGGTTTGTCCCCCCTGTTAATAGGCGGGGGTGTCAGGTCTACCTCACTCTTACAGCAACCACTCTCACACCATCCAGCCTAGTTTTAGGTGTCCTCTCTCCTCAAGCCAACCCTCCCAATCTGCTCCTCCACGTTGTTTTTTGGTTGACCTTGCTTTCACAGTTCATTCACTTTAAACTCAAGCACTCTCTTCAGAACATGAACCTCATCCCTCCTCAACACATGTCCATACCACCAAACTCCATCTGTCTTTACCAGCTGTTCCACCGATTCTTCCAGCCCCAGCATCCCTATCAAGTCCTCAGCCCTCCTTTTATCCAATAGTTTCACATCACACATTGCTCTCTCAGTCCTCAAAACTGCCATTTCGCTTTCCCTCAGACACCATGTCTCACTCCCATGCAGCACTGCAGATCTCACGCAACTCCGATAAACCCTTCCTTTCATCTTCAAAGTGAACCTTTTCCCATATAATAATGCTCCACATTCCCTGAACTTCACCCAGCCAAGTCTTGCTCTTGCTGCCACAGATGCTTCACATCTACCACTTACATCTACCCTATCTCTCAAATAATAAAATCCTCTCACCACTTCTACCTCATCACATAGCGTTTCCACTGGTTTCACCAGCCCTCCACCTCCTTTCTCACATCTTCCACAAACAAACTCTCTTGCCAGTCTTGAGGTCACCTTCATTTTCATACATCTACCATGAATCCATTTCCCACATATCATACACAACACCACATTTGCCATTACCCTCCTCCCACACACACCACACTAAAACTTCTTCCACCCCGCTCACCATCACCTTTGTCTTCCCGAGGTTTACTTTCAAACGCCTCCTTCCATTTCCAAAACTTCTCCCTCAATCCCTCCATCGTCTCACTCATCAGAACAAAGCCATCCGCATACAGTATCCCCATTATCAATCCCTCTCTTGCACTCTCCATCACCACATCAACCACTATTGCAAACAACAACAGTGACAACACAGATCCCTGATGCACACCAACTTTCACCATAAACTCCTCCGACAGCTCTGATCCAACTTTAACTCGTCTTTACCCCCCTCATACAAACTCATCACTGCCCTCACTATTACCTCTAGTACACCTCTCTTCCTCAATGTCCACTCAATCACCTTCCTTGGAACCCTATCAAATGCCTTCTCTAGATCAACGAAGCACATGTACCACTCCTTATATCAGCATTTCTCTTGCAATCTCTTTACAATGAAGACTGTATCTATTGTCCCCTTTCCTGGCATAAAACCAAATTGCATCATGTCCACATCTACCGTTTTCTGAATTCTCCTCTCCAACATCCTTTCCGCGATCTTCATTGCATGCTCCCAAAACTTCTGATTCCATTCATTCTCCTCATTCATAATTCCCTCCATATGCTCTTTCCAAACTCATCCCCTGCCCTTCTCACTAAAATTCAACCTTCCATCACTCCCCCTCATACATCTCCCTCCTTCAACATCTCTTCCATCTTTTTTTCATTAATTTCTAAACCTAAACACTCTCTCTGGGTTCTCATCCAGCCTGCTCAACTTCTCCTCAGTCTCCTTCCTCATAGATCTCGCAACCACCCTCTCTGCACAATTCTTCATGTCATTATAACTGGCTTTCATTTGCTCAGTCCCATTATAACATAGAGCCTTGTGCGCCTCCTTCATTATCACATCCCTCACCTCCTCGTTCCACCACTACATATCTCCTAGATCTCTTCTACTTTTCATCCTTCCACACACTTTGTTACATGCGTTTAGTATCCCTTCTTTAAAAGACTTCCACAAATCCAGTGCACCAATGCTTACCAACTCCCCAACTCTCTCCTCAAACTTTGCTCTTGTTTCCTCTTCCTTCAGTTTCCACACCTTTCTCTGCTCTAGTGTTCCCTTTCTTACAGAGTTTTTAACTTTCTTCTTATCCAAGTCAGAAACCACCAACCTGTGCTGCAACTCCCTTTGTATTGTCTTCACATCTTTCAGATACTTTCTGTTTTCCATGCCAACCAACACGAAATCAATCTGTCTCATTCCCTCCTGCACTGAAAGTCACTTTCCTTTTCTCCATTTTCCTAAACCATGTGTTTGCCACACACAACTCCTCCTCATTGCAAAACTCCAACAGCATCCTTCCTTCTATATTTCTCTCCCCAATTCTGTTTCCCCCATGCACACCCTCAAATTCCTGAATCCATTTCCCAACATGTCCATTAAAATCACCCATGCCCCAAACCAATTCATCTATCTTATGCACTTAATCAGCGATTCTTCTTTGCAGACCATACCCACAAATCACCCTCAACACTGTCACTCTTTCTCCTAACCTCCACTACCTTGACACAGATTTCTTCCTTCACCAAAACTCCCACACCTCCAGTCCCCTTGCCATTTCCTGACCACAACATGTACCTTCTTCCCTTGACCCCCACAAATCTTGCATCCTGGTCACCAAGCCTTCTGCACACATCCACCTTCCTCTTCCTCACACACCTCAGTCCCCCTTCCACACAGACTGCCCACTTCCTAACTTCCAAACCTCACTCCAAGTTTCTACTCAGGCTATCGGACATCATAAGGCAAGTCATGCTTGCATGAGCCAAGATAGGGTTTGTACCTTCCTTTTTGAGGTAGGCAGGTGCAGCCCACCCCAACCTTTGGGCTGGCTGGTACCCATGCTTCTTTGCTGTTGTCATGAGGCTTTTTTGGAGCTGGATTTTCCGCAGGGAGCATGCCCTTGCTTATCCTCAACCTCAGTTTCTAGACATGAGTAGTCCTGAGACCAAGGGCTCTACCATGATTTTTAAGAAATGTGATGGAAAACTAGCTCGGAAAGGCAGGGACACTACTCCCTGAGACCCCTTTTGGAGCTCCCCTATCATATAAGTAGGATATCCCACAATAATGATCACATAACCTGAAACTATATTTGTCGGGGAACTACATTATTCTTTTACTCATATTTCCATATGAGCCACATTCAGTCTCTTCAGACACATCATTTATGTGTCTGAAGAGGCTGTCTATTTTCCATGCTGGCTTGGATGAAATAAGTATTTTGCTATCTACAGAAAGTTAAAAATGAGAAACTGATACATTATAGAAAGAATCAGTTCATCTTTTATAACCAACATTACAAGCCAAAATCTATAAACAGAATTATCATGGCTTAGAAACGTATAATAGTGTGATAAATACAGACAAAGCAAATTATTAAATTAATTATTAACAAATGATATATTAATTAAAGTAAACTTCAATACATATTAGTAAACTGTTATATTTGAAAATTTAAGTCTTACCTCTAGCTCTGATGCGTGGAGGCAGTTGGAAATCTAAATCAATAGTGCGTGCCTGTCGTGCTTGGGCCTTGGTAAGATTTTGCCCATGTTCCTGAGTGATATGTTTTTTAAGGTCAATATCAGTGCGAAATGCATGAGTGAATTGTGCATTGGCACACTCGGGCTCTTCACATAAATAATGTTCCTTTCGAAAATGTTCCTTTAACACGCTGTATTCACTAAAAGAGAGAAAGAAAGTCTTCATAAACTGGTAAATGAAACATACTCAACAACATACTTGTTAATGTGTAAATGTACAAAACAACATACTCTTCCAGTTGAAACAAAATTTACAGAAATTTCATTTAGGTCACCTAAGTTGTTTAAGGCTGTCTGGTTAAGTTTAATGAAAATCTACTTTTGTGAAAACTTTATCAAAACATTGCTGTTATGGTTGAAGCAACCTAGAAGCTGAATTCAAGTCATTCAATAGTTTGGCTTCTGCAACAGCTTGGAAAATGAGTTCCCATAATTTGACAGAAAACGACACATATTACAAATGGATATCTGCACTTCTCTACACATTCATGAACACATATCACCATTTTTAAAAGATTAGCAAGTAATGATGAAAAGTGAATCTTTTACAAGATTGTTAAGTGACACAAACAATGGTTCACTGAAGGCAAACTGGCTAAACCACAATCCAAGAGACCTCCAGCCAAGAAAAACATTGTTTAGTGTCGGGTGGGACTGTGTTGGTGTGATCCATTTTGAATTGCAGCCAGTTAATGAAACAATTACAGCAGATATTTACTGTCAATAGTTAGAATGTTTAACCTTTTGGCATCTAAACCAGCCATATCTAGCCCAAGTATTGTACCTGTTTAATGTTCAAACTAGCCAGATCTGGCATCTCACATCTATCTTACAATGTATTTCTAAAAGTAAACCATCAAAATATCAAAGCTATGAGATAATGCATGATTAAGTCAAAGCAATGTGAATAAATAAACATTACACTTGACAGAGTAAGCTGACTGCTAAAAGGTTAAACACTTCTTTGAAAGAAAAGAGATCTACTTTAGTGAAATGCAAAGAAGTGGTGTTCCATCATGATAATGCATGATTCCATACAGCAAAGACCACTTCTGAAAAGATTGAAAACTTTCCATATCCTCTTAATCTATTTGAATACTACCTATTCTGAAGTTTATAAGATTACCTTGATGGACTAATTCTTGAAACATGAAGAAATAGAAACTACTTACTCTACATTCTTTACACAAATGATATTAAAAAACTTAAATCATTGGAAAGAAGTCAGTGAAAATGTTCATAATTAGGTTAATGATTGAATTCTAATTTTGAAATTTAGAGATCTTTCCTTCTTACTCAATATTTAAACATTACTTATGGGGATCTGAGGTCTGCCTCTGGTTCTGTTGCCTGCCACTTCTGCCTTCATCACACTCCTTACCATCTGCTCCTCATTCATCTCCTCCATGTAGCCAAACCACCTCAACATTCATTTATCCATTTTGGTTGTTAGTTTTTCTCTCATTCCTGCTCACCTTCACACCTCAGTCAAATTAAGACAATCACACCTTGCCCATACCCTGTCAATGCAGATATTGCTGTCCTTAATATCAACTAATACCATAAGGACATTTATAAATTTGACATTTACTTTTGATGACAGGCTACATTAAAAGGGTAAAGACCCTCTTTGGTCTTGAATGACCATAGGATTGCACCTAGAAAGTTACACTCTAAGGCATCAATCCAGGCAAGGTTGTTTATGGAAGACCAGCAGTCGCACATACATACCAGCCTCCTCTCTCCACAACACTGATGTTATCCAAGGGAAAAGCAAAGGCCGATACAGCTTGGCACCAGCAATGTCACAACTCAGTTCTACAACTGAGTGAACAGGAGTAACGTGAAATAAAGTGTGTTGCTCAACAAACACAACACACAGCCCAGTCCAGGAATCGAACACACAACCTCATGGTTGTGAGCCTGACACTAACTACTGAGTTACGCACTTTCGTTAGGACATAAATTAAGGATCTTATCAAAAAATAAGGTACTTACTTGAAAGCTCAATAACATTGGAAAAATCAAATTGAAATCAAAATAATAATAGACTTACTCGTAGTATTGATTAGAGATGTTGTCTGCATCACAAAAATGGCAGAACAAGTGATCTTTACGCAAATGCCGATAGAGATCATCAATATCCATGTAACGCTTTTGACAAAACTGACATAGTGGATGACCTCGATAGGAAGAATCATCGGGATCCCCTACACTACGATGATGAGCAAGTTCAGCTTGAGTGTAAAGCTTTCTTTCTGACGTAAAGATCTACAAAATAAATTAAAATGATAATTTAACACTGAGTTAGCATAAGGCAATAAATGGAACTAAATATTAAAATACACATGGCAAAAATAGTTAAATAATCCAAAGGGTTACAATTAATTGGACATCATTAATACCTCTTCACACTGATATGTCTAGTCTGAGACCCCCTTCGGTCACAACACAGACCATGGGATTGCACCTAGAAAGTTACCCTCCCAGGCACAAGTCCAGGCAAGGTTGTTTATGGAAGACCAGCAGTTGCCCATTCATACCGGCCTTCCCTCTCCACGCTATCAGTGTTATCCAAGGGAAAGGCAAAGGCCGATACAGCTTGACACCTGTGACGTCGCAACTCATTTCTACAGCTGAGTGAACTGGAACAACGTGAAATAAAGTGTCTTGCTCAAGAACACAATACGCAGCCCAGTCTGGGAGTCGAGCTCACAACCTCATGATTGTAAGCTCGACGCTCTAACCACTGAGCTATATAGTATAGATGCTCCAACCACTGAGCTAGTATAGAATGTCATTATCCATTTCCCAAGTAAAAGTGCAAAAATGTACGCATGCTATTATGCTTGATAGTTTAATATCAATAAGTTAACTTCACGAAAAGGATTAACAATTCTATGAAATCTCAATGAAAACCACATCCAGACATTTCATTAAAGGATATTGGCATTGTAGCAGATATCTTAAAAATCCATACCAGAAGGTTGTAACCAAAATAATAAGCGAGGAATAAATAAATCTGGGACTATACAATGTATTGTGAATCAACAACCAGGAAATATGGACGGAGAGAGTTAAAAAGTGAATGAAAGAGAGAGGTGCTACTCAACACAGTTTAAAAGCAATGACTTTATTAAAAAGCCAATCAAGAGGATAAGGAATTGAGAAGTGAATTGTATTTGCATCAGCATTCATCTAATACTTAAAACAATTTCATTTCTGGAGAATGTTGACAAGAATGACCAAACCAATAGGACTAGTGGGTGTTAGATACAAATAGTAGTGGCATCACATAAATCATTATGCAAAGTTTGATTTCCTAGAGATCAAGCAACAATCTCAAAAGCAGTAGGAGTTAAGTTAATGTACTTCTCAGTTATATTGTTGGACAGATCAGTCAATAGGCAAGAAAAGCCCAAATAAAGAAACCCACTTTAACCCAGTTGTAAAACCAGCTGATAAGACCTTGCCTTTGAATGTTTTTACTTTCAGGTTAACTTGCCTCAAAGTATTCAATCATCTAATATATCTGGAAATTGGAAAGAGACAGGCATGAGAGAGCACCATCATCATAATTAAGGTATGTATTCGCTATAACCTTACCTAGATTCACTCAATTGTAATCAACAACAAGAATAGGGGATTTTTGTAATCATTCAACCAATGTTCCATCCATGGTTATTCAGTCCATTTATGTGGAATATTTCAACACAGTAAAGATAGACTAAAAGAAATATGGCTGCTAATTCTAGCAATTTGAATGATCACAACAATGTCATCCTAAGAATGAACATAAACTTTCAAACTCAATCTGCATAAAAAAAAACACACACAGTACAAACAAAAACAAGAGAAGCATCAATAACATAATTAGCACTGAAGACTACTTTGAGATATAACCAGAGTTATAATTAACTCTGGTTGTGAGTATCTCAAAGTACAGAGGGACAGCATCTATTTGTGCTCTGACCAAGTAACCAGGACAAACCGGAGGGTGATGTAAGTACAATATGCCCAAAAGGCTACATTATTCAAAACAGTCTGTTCAAATTTATGAATGATCTTCAAAAAAGTTGGAGGCATAGTATATCTGCGGTACTGGATCTGTGGATCATAGTTATATGGCTAATTATGCTTACACAGCATAGGTCAGGTCTGCTTCATTAAGACTGACCAGTGTTAAACGACAACAAAGATATGTGGATAACACTTAGTCATTTATATAATTGGAACTCTGCTAAACATCCCATTTTATGTCAAATATGTCTCCTCAACTCTACTCTAATTTTGGTTAGTGTCACAAGCTGACAAATATTTGCTTATATGACACCCAACAATGACTGGTGATGCGTAAAATCAAAACAAACCTTGAAGCCCAGGAATGCAATGACGATAAGCAGCTAAATTTTCCCAAGTGTTACCAGGATGTGAAGACTCAAGGTGAAAATTTGACCCCATTATCATTTTAGGTCCACTTTTCTATGCAGGTACACACAGTGTAACAGTCAACTTTATTATTATGTTTATCTTATAGTGGACTAGATACATTTTATTATGTTAGAAGACCTAGAGAGTGTTGTGCTATATGAGAGGACTAAGGAGTCCCCTCTGCTCTGTATTGACTCTTATTCAAAGTTATTGTACAGTAAGATAATTTATGTTTGGGTGTGCAGAGTCTAGTGTCATTCATAGATTTTATTTTTAGCACTGTTTTTATGTTTGAATGTCTTTCCTATTACCACCACTTTACAAGTTGTAGTGGATGAAGCAAATGTTCCTGATGCTAAAATATTTCAATAATGACTAGTCTTCACACTGACAGATGTTTATATGAAAAAGGGACAGATAAAGAATTCAATGAGGAAAACAGCTGAACAATTGTAAATGAACAGCTTTTTGTAAGAATTCAAATAGCTCTATAGTCACAGAAGAGGTACACAGATCTAAGTAGCAAGGTGACAGTGCAACATTATGGAGCTGACTGTAAAAAACAAAAGTGGAATTGGTACACAGTACAAACTACCAATATTTTATTAATGAAATAAGCAGATTCAATAGAAAACTGAACAAAATGACATGATACTTAGTTAATGCACTCTACTTTCTGAATTCTATGGAAGTCAACTTTGCTTTCATCTCTAGAATCAATAAAATAAAGTACACTCTCCCACCAAAATGTGTGACTTTGTACCAGTATTTGAAATTAATGTTTTGATGACAGAATGAGAAAGTGCTTTGAATAACAAAACAGTATATCTGTTTAACAGAATGAAAAAAGGGATGTCCAAATGGTATGAAAATACCTAACTCACAGTGACAATCTGACTATGATAGATTACCAAATAATGAGTACAAATAGCCAACAGAGAAACCTGTGAATAAAGAAAACGTCTTTGAAATAAGAAAAAAAATGTAGAGAAGAACTCTGAGATAGTGTACAAGATGTTGAAAGCTTTCCATGTTAATAACATGCTTTGCTTATCAAGTTCTATACAAAGAGTATATTCTATTGATTACTATTGCAGAACTCTGATCATCTGCTACAAATATAGATATAGCATTTTAGAGAGAATATTCCAGAAGGAACTCAAGCATTCATGGATATAAAAACAACTTTCAATGTAAACTCGCTTTCTTTCATCCAGGAGTTAATGGGAAAACTATGTATTGCTGGAATGCACAGAAGAGTCAATGTCCTCAGTGAGAAGATTAAAATAAAAGTAGATGTTTAACAGTATTTTTCAGTAGTCTTCATTCCTTGAAGATAACACCAAAAGGATGAGGGTTTTATAGAAATGGTTAAGATTTATTCAAGGGATATAAGCAGGCAACAATGCAATATTATACTGCTAGTATATAAAGGATGAAGTGACACCTTGAATAAACTGTCAGAGAACAAAAAGTTGAGAGTTTTACATGCATTTGAATAAAATTGAAAACTGAAGAGCTTTTATAATGAGCTAACCAAAAGGTAGCTCATTATAAAAGTACTTAAGGACACAATGACTTCTAGAATTAAAGATAACAATAACTTGGAGCAGTGCTTCTCAAACTTTTTAAACTATCATCCCTGTTCTTTTACTAACACCTTTTTTGGATCTTTTCAGTTTGAACGGCAGTTTTTTAAAATAATTTCCTGGTAACTAAACACTTTGAAACTTCGTATATTGGTAGAATGTGTTTATAAAACATATTTTTCTCTTGGCTTTATTGAGAAAATTCTATAGTTTGTAAGATATTTGTTGTTTTTTTCTTCAATTTCTGCAATTTCAACCAATCAATGACGTCTATTGAAGTGAAAACATTTTGTGCCATATGAATATGTCCCTCGTTTAAGAAACAGATTGGGTTTATTTACATTTCTGAAGAAAAAAAGACACCCTTCCCCCCACCCCTAACCCTAAAACAGATTGAAATGCAACAGATCGATACTAGGGTCATAATTATGGGTGAAAATTTCGTATGACACCACTAGAAAAAACTGCCGTTCAAACCGAAAAGATCCCCTTTTTTTCAATGACCTTCCTTCACCATTTTTAATATACATATATATAATATCAAGCCAGAGTAATTTGGTTCTGGATACTAGTTTAAGAGAGGGATAACTTACCACATCACCATCCCACTACAAGTAAATATTTGATGCATCAGTACTTGACTTCAATTACTGACCCAAGCTTCAGAGTGTTGTTTCAGCCAAAGTCAATAATATATTCTTTCTGCTTCATATATACACCCTCATAGCTACCAGTTAAAAGTTATCTTTATATTCTGATTTATAGTTCAATTTTCTCAATGCTCACACAAATATTGATTTCTCTGTTTACATTTAAATTGCCAAGTTTACACATGTCTGTTTAATACATGTGAGCAGATTATGAGATTAACAGATGGCACTTGTAGCTAGCAGTGACAAAATTCAAGCACATACATATCCATACCAAATTTAGGATATTATCTAATACTACAGGCGTGGTGGCCATCTCTACTGCATGTATGGAATTACCCACAAATTTTAACAATGATTTGAAAATAGTATTTTAGTTTATTGTTTTTAATTTACATGTATACATTACATATATTCAATTTTGTTTATTACTTATGCATATTTCACAGTTTATTATTATTGTTGATATTGTCATTATTATAGCTTGTGTCAGTATTGTGATTCAGGTAAACAAGCAATTTATCATAATTTTTTAAAAAAATTATATATATATATATATAATTTTTCTAAAAAATTATATATATATATATATATATATAATTTTTTTTTTAAATTATGATAAATTGCTTGTTTACCTGAATCACAATATATATATATCATCATCGTTTAACGGCTGCTTTCCATGCTAGCATGGGTTGGATGATTTGACTGAGGACTGGTGAACCAGATGGCTGCACCAGGCTCCAATGTGATCTGGCAGAGTTTCTACAGCTGGATGCCCTTCCTAATGCCAACCACTCCGAGTGTAGTGGGTGCTTTTACATGCCACCTGCACAGGAACCAGTCCAGTAGCACTGGCAACAACCTCGCTCGAATGTTTTTACATGCCCCACCAGCACAAGTGCCAGTAAGGTGACACTGGTAACTGTAATGCCCAAACGGTGCTTTTTACATGCCGCTGGCACGGAAGCCAGTTTGTTGCTCTGGCAACGATCACACACGGATGGTGCTCTTAGTGCTCATATATAAAATATGGAGATAAACACACACAAAAAAAAACTGTATAGATATACCATTTGCCTCCTGCCCAACAGTTTCTTTTGTCCCCAGTGTCCACATAAAATATTCTCATTGTTCCTCTGGGAGTAGCACCACTCATTTTGAGAAGCACTAGTATAGAGTCTAAAGTTTAAAATGGCTACTTCCATCAGTTACTAAAGGTTTTTGCACTCTAAGATCCATCCATATTATTATTATTTGTGATGTTACATGACAGCAGAATTTTAACAATAAAAGCACACCAGGGAAGATTTTCACATTGGACTTAAACAAGTAAAAACAAGTTGAATAAATATAAAAACCACTGATCAATATATTCCAATGTGTTGCTCACACAATATCAATAAACAGCATATACTGAGTGAAGAAATCTCATAAGATGATGACATGGGTTATTTAAGATAGTTGACCAAGAAAGATTTGGACACATAGTCAGACTGTTATGCTTTTCATAAAATAATACTGGATTAAGATAGATGTTAAGGTACTGTATAGTGGACCCAGCTAACCCACAATACTATAGAAAAGCAGACAGATTAACAAGTAAACATTCATCTAAAAGTATTATATATATATTACAAAAGTAGGATCATTCTCCTAAGTCTTGAAAAATCCATACAAAATAATTTAGAATCAGTTTTGCTTTTGATAAATAAATAAATAAGAAAGATTTGAATAAAAGGAGTCATACTTTTAAATGTTGCACACACAGATCACAATAATAAAGTTTGTGTACGTTTCTAAGATGTGAACGAAGCATGCTAAACTTATATTCCGTTTGTTTATTAGGCAGGCAAGACGGACATCGATGCTCAATTAGCTGGTTGAACCGTTTCTCTATCTCAGAATTTTCAAAAAGTAGGTTGAACTGTGAATTGACCAACATCTTGTTTTTGTTTGGTATATCTTCAAACTTTGCCAATTTTTGTATAAAAGCGACCTGCAATATGAAAAAGATTGAAACATATGAGAAATAACAAAATATAGTGTGCATTTTTGTTAACTATATCAATTTGGTACTATGACCAATTATTTAATACTATTATTGATGTCATATGATAAATTAATGGAATTAGCGAATAAAATTATTTCATTTTTTATTTAAAATATGTGTTATTTTTTTACAGAAATCAACTAACCAAGCAGTAATGTAAATACATAGTAATAGGGTAAAGGAGTTTGGTTTACAACCATCTGGCTCTAGGTTCAATATCAATGCATAGCACCTTGGACAAATGACTTCTATTGTAGCCTTTGCTTGACCAATACTTTGTCAGTGGAACTGACTAACTTTGAGGAAGCCAATTATAGTTGGATGCATTATGTGTGTATGTGTATATATATATATATATATATATATATATATATATATATATCATCATCATTTAACATCCACTTTCCATGGTAGCATGAGTTGGACGATTTGACTGAGGACTGGCGAACCAGATGGCTGTACTAAGACTCCAATCTGATATGGCAGAGTTTCTACAGTTGGATGCCATTCCTAACGCCAACCACTCTGAGAGTATAGTGGGTGCTTTTACATGCCACCAGTACAAGGGCCAGTCTGGTGGTACTGGCAACGGCCACGCTCAAATGGTGTTTTTTACATGCCACTTGCACAGGAGACAGTCCAGCAGAACTGGCAATGGCCTCGCTTGAATGTTTTGTTCACGTGCCACCAGCACAAGTACCAGTGAGGCGACGCTGGTAACGATCATGCTCAAATGGTGCTTTTTACATGCCACCGGCACAGAAGCCAGACAGCTGCTCTGGCAGTGATCCCGCTCAGATGGAGCTGTCAGCGCTGCACTGGTACAGGTGCCAGTCATCGAATTTGGTTCAATTTCGATTTCACTTGCATCAACAGGTCTTCGCACACATGTCCGTATGTATAACGTGATCAGCCAGACTATGAGAATTTACACATCACTTTCACAATGCACTGTACACACATACACATATATACAAAAGAACATTCCTAAGAGATGTCATAGGTAGGGACCATGATCAGGTCATGATGAACTTCAGAGTGTACTTGAAAAGAATAAATGAACTCAAGGACTGTTGGCTGAGATGTGACCTCACTAAGCTTAAAGACCCTGCTATCACTGAAGAATTTCAAGCAACACCTGATGGAAAATTTTCACCCCTGCTCCTCCTTGAAGATGACTTTATGTGAGATTCTGGCAAAAAGCCATTGCAAATCCAAACTATAGGTTATAAACAAAATATTGGACATGTGTTTCAAAAGGAGGAAACTAAAGAAGGATAACAACACAAAAGAACAAAGAACAAAATATATGACATCAACAAGGAAATTAAGAAATGAGCAAGTGAAGCAGAACAAAAATGGGTAACTGAACAACAAAAGGATATTGAAGGTAACCTCCTGGCAACAACACAAAAAAGCATTCCATTTAGTAAAAGAGTTCCCCAAAAGAAAGAAATAAGCCAGCAGCAATTGCCATCATAAGCTAATATAGTAAAAAGCTTACAGAACAAAAAAAAAAAGAAAGAAAGAAAAAAGGAAAAGAAGAAGGAAACAGAAAGCTGGGCAGAGTACAGCTCAGAACTCTACAGAGCTACCAGAGCAGTGAAGATCTAAGTGTGCCAGCATACAGGAGTCTTTGTATGGCAATGACTACCTAATCATGCAAGATCAAGTTAAAGCTGCAGTAAGGTTCCCGAAAGATGGAAAATCAATAGGAGTTGACAACATCCCAGCTGAACTGATAAAGCACAGAAAAGAAACGACATTTTTATGGCAACCTGCAATAAAATATGGCATACTGGTGAATGGCTAACACCATAGACTCAGTCACTGATCATAATGCTTCTCAAGAAAGGCAGAATTATCACACCATCTTGAAGATCAGCTATGTAAGCTAAGTAATGCTGAGATAATCTGAATAGACTGAGATCTAGGAAGAACATATAGCTGAGGAACGAGAGGGCTTCTGTAAAAGTAGCAGAACCACTGAGCAGATCTTCAGCCTGTGTGTGAAACACCACCAAAAAAAAAAAAGGCTTTACTGTCTTTGCAGATTTTAAAAAAGTGTTAGATAAGAGTTTGGCATGATGCTGTATGGTCCCTAATGAGAACAACATGGGAACAGAAACTAAGGTATTATTCAACAGCTAGGGCAGTATTCATAAGGGTGGTTCAATAATACCATAGGAATCAATCAGGGCTGCCTTCTCTCATCCATTTTTTCATAGAGTAGATAGTGAATTGAAGACTGAATCCTTTCTTGTTGCCAATTCTCATCTATTTCCAAACAAGATAAGTTTTCCCCCATCGTTAGACATGTTTCTTAGAGATTGGAAACAAAGGACACAACTTGGATGGACTAGAAACAATACCTATTTGTAAGAGACAACTAGCAAATAGGTATTGTTTAAACCAGATAAACCGATCACAACTAGTAATCAGATAGTTATATCAGACTCAGTGTATGACTGGCAGTTTAGTGACTAGGGTTTGTAAAATCAGACAAGAAGGATATTTAATACCATAGTTACTAGCTGTGATTATGGACAGTAGACAGTAACTAGGGACTGTGGTGTAAACAAGATGCCAAGGCTAGTGAAAAAAGTGAAGACAACTGAAGTCAAATAGAAGTAAATCCACATAATTTGACATCAAAGACATTCTTTCCGCAGCAATATAGTAAATATAAGGACACTAGCAGAGTATTCAGTGCAAAGACGAAAGCATACAATGCTTAAAGAAGAATACTACAGCAAATGGAAGGATAATCAAGAAACTTTAAGAACGTAGCAGCGGCGCAGTGACTTTGAGATACATTGTTATTTGCGGAAATTTTTACTATTATAAACCTAATCCATACATGTTAAAATAATTACGTAGCCTTCATTTACTTTCACTTTCATTTAATGTAATAGCGACACCTTAAGAGTGCGGTACGGCGAACTTTATTGTGTATATATATCTTCACGAATAAACCGGTTCCCAATTTCTTGTCTAGTAAATCTGAAGCAGGGCAGAGTTTATCCATAATTTGCTTTCGTTTTCTCATTTACATTATAGTGAAAACTTAAGAGTGCATATATTAAGAACCCCGGTGTGTATGCATATGTCTTTCTCCATAAATTGGGGCTCAGTTTCCTGATAGGTAAATCTGAAGTAGTATAGAGATTATTCAATACTTCAGTTTGCAGCTTGTAGAATCCTTATCTAACGAAAATGATGCAAAGCTTGTTTGCTGCAGGAGTTGAGCCACCATCTCTGAATCACTTCCGACTCTCAACTAATTCATAAGTCCAACATATTTCGAGACACAGTTCTTAAATGTCACAATGCTGGCTAGCAATTCAATTCGTTATAGATTAAACTGTCTATGTACTCTACAGCTTTAAAAGATTGTTTACTTAGATTTTGTATTATTCACATATTACATCTAATGATATCGTTTACATAACATCTGATATTAAATTTAGCAGTAACCGTAGAGCTCCAGATAGAAGGCCTTAACCGTATTTAGTAACATCCTTTTACTGCCCGAGTTTAAATCCCGCCGAAGTTGACCTTGCCTTTCCTCCTTATGGGGTCAATAAAATGAGTACCAGACTGGATTTATTTAATAGACTGTGTTGCGTTCCCTAAAATGTGTGGCCATGTCACAGTATATGAAATCGTTACTGACATTAATAATTAAGTTTATACCATTAAAGTTACAGAACAGAAATATAATTAAAACTAATGATAATGTCCTAAATATTTAAACGGACTTAGCAAAAATATATTGCACGTCTGGGTTATAAACTAACATAATAAAAAATTTCACGGGGATTTGAAAATTCAGAAAAATATATTGACTTATCGAAATGGAAAAGCAATGACATATAAGAGGATGGAAACCAGAGCACCTGATTGCGACATACCATTTAATATTGTGAAAGTGTCTTTTGTGATAACGTACAAGCCACGTACACACAATAGCAATAATAATAATAATATTTTCTTACGTGGGCGCAAGACCAGATATTTGGTGAGAGGGAACTGTCGAATATATCAACCCTAGTATTTTACTGGTATTTTATTTTATCGAAACAGGTAGGATAATAGACTAAGTAGTCCTCGGCAGGGTTTAATAATACATATACGTGATTACGAACACATTCGTTAAAGACAGTAAACTGCTTACAAAGAGAAAGGAATTATGTAAGGATTCTATCTCATAAATAATTTAAAATATTTCTAAATTATTTCAGAAGCAATTAATATCTAATTATGAATAGTAATCGTATTGATTAATAAAAATATCTATATAAAACGGAGTAAAATCGCCCAGATCCCTTAACAAAAAATATGCTAGCAACACAATTATCAAACTATGTACAAGACAAATGCCGTATAGAAACAAACTTGGAGTTTTCACGAGACAATTTCAAATTTTTAACGAGTTCCTTTTTGAATTCAAATAATGAAAAATAAAAGTGAAATCATTTTAAATTTCAATTAAACAAAAACAAAATTTTACAGGAAAGGGAAGTAAAACTGTTCTTTAATCTATAAGAAATATGATTAAAAGATAACTTCAGTGAACTTTCTTAAAGTTATAAACTTAATGATAGGCCAAAGAAATAAAGAGTTTTTTTTATTGATAGTCATGAATGTTTTCGGTTAAGTGGCTTCGGTAAAGAACCAGGAGGATTGCTTTAATTTGAATGTAATCCTTGTTAGATGCAGGCGATAAACCAAAATGAAATGGGATAGGTTGTGCCATAGGAATGAAATCTAAATTGGAGGATTGCAAAAAGAGAAAGTAATGACAAAACTCACTTCAGGAAGATTTGAACGACATGTGGGGCAGTAATTCTCCATACATAAGACTCTCAGTCGTGTGGAGCACTTGTAGCAGATGGGATGATCGCAGACACCTACAGCAAAAATGGTTATCTCATCGCTGCAGACAACACAAATATTTTCTTCCCCTTCCATAGCCAACAGTTAATAAAACTGCCAAATCAATTTTTTAAAAAACTACTTTAATGGTGTTTTTGTAATAAAGAAACCTTGAAGCAGGCTGAAGTTTGTGCCAAACCGACACAAGCTAAAGAGGGAATAGTATGCCAAGTATGAATACTACATCATAACTATGCGAGTATTACGTGGCAACACAAACATTTCTCTTGAGGCGAAATCATCCGAATAAAATATTACTTTACTTTTTTAAATTATTTGTCTAAATGTAATTTATATTTAAAAATAATCAATTTTCAATACAATAAAAAAAAAAATAAACAATTTTAACTTTGACGTATTGCGTCTCGGCTTGAGTTCTTAATTTATTGCACATAATTGTTGACGTCACAGTGTTTTGCGTAGTTATTGAAACAAATCCAAGATGTCGAGTGGAGGTGCTTATGGTGCTGGCAAAGCTGGTGTTGCATTCGACCCTCTGGTATTCTTCCAACGGCCACAAGTTATTATTCGGATAATTAGTTGGGTATGTGGTTGTGTTTTACTCTCATTTCCTCACACGGTTACTTATTCTGTTTTCTCTACTGTCGCCTCTTTCAAACCTTCTTTCCACCTCATATAATCTACCTAATGTTACCACCTAATCAGCTACACATCGATCTGTCAAAGATCGGCGGTCCAGATAGTTTATAATTAACTGCTTACTATTGTTAATAGCTAAATTCCTTCTGTAAATTATGCATTTTTCTCGTCTTTTATGTTGATCGATTGATTCTTCAGTCGATCACACTTTAATTTCATTTGGTCCGTTCTATTTTTTTTTTTATCTTGTTACAGCAACATTTTATTAAGTAACTTTTATCTTTCTCTTACAAATATAATTTTTGTACAGATATGTTTCTTCTTTCCAAAATCATGTCTTATGCCTAACTAAAACATTTAGCTCCTTTTTATCATTAATTCTTTAAAAAATGAAACCATCTTTTATTGAATAGAAAGAGAAAGTAGCAGAGGCTCTCCTAATTATATATTCATTGAGACACGAATCGAAGGACCAAAAATATATCAAGACAGCTATTTCACTACTTAACGCTGTTGCATTCATTATTTCTTTCATTTACTGTTAACATGCCTTGTTTACTATTAAAAAAGATAATTTTCGGTAACTAGATTCAACCAAATCCAACATTAGATTCTACACAATCAAAACTTCGATTCCATTTAACCATTTATTTTCTGTTTATTTCATTTGAAGCTATTTTATTGTCGAATTGACTCTATTTACGTAATCTTAATTTCTCGTGCGATTGGACACCTGTTTTTGTTCTATGAATTAATAAATTTCATTTAATTGCTCATCTGAGTTTTCAGAATTTAGAAGCGTATTTTTTTTCTTTAACTTTTACAAGCTCTGAAAACACATACACGCATTACTTCAAAAATCAAGTGGACCAGTATTGAAATAGAACTAAATGCGTGAAGTAGTTATGTTAAATTACTAATTTATCATAGCATAGGTATCAAAATATCTTTATTATGGCAGAAATAAAGAATGTGTGTCTGTGTGTGTGTCCTGCAAGGTTACACCATCCCAGCTTATCTGTTGCTACACTTTCTAGTTTATTCCCACTGGTTGATATATTTTATCTTTTTAGTTGCAGATAGACGAAATTACAATACATTTATTGTGAACTAAAATACTGTTGTCACTAATGACTATTCTATTTCTGTTTTTTATCTTTGCCATACATACATCTACAGTTTTGCCAGTCACCCTTACAGATTTTTTTGTCCTATCGAAATCCCCCGATTTTAATTTTGTCTTTGATATATGAGCAATCAGTATGCGACTATGCAAATTGTGGAATGTGGAAGTATTATAATGTTTTATTAGCCCAACCACCCACCTTTTGCAGCGGAGAAATCCTACTGTTTGCTAATGCTACTACTATTTAGTACAAGCAGCTGCCTCCGCCGCCGCCGCCACCACCACCACTACTACTACTACCACCGCTGCTTCTGGTGTCGTACTTTCACTTTTGCTTCTCTGCCTGTTAATCGCTGCTGCTACAGCACAAACCTAAATTCCTCAACCGATCATTTTCCCATCTGTTCACCTTTCCAACTGGTGATCAGTGCAAATTGTAACAGTGTTAGGTATTTTGTGTATGTATATATGATAGAAAGATGGAAGGATAGATAGATCCTGTGTAGGTGTTATAATACACACATACACACGCATATAAAGTCATAATGTGGCTTACTGGCAATGAAAAAAATGCAGAATGATTTAATGTCTGTTTTAGTTAGTGGTCATTGTTTCATAACCAAATGTGTTTTTATTTCGCTTCTAAAATTTTAGAACACTCCCAACACCCAGTCAAAGTAGGATGTTTAGTGGTAGCTGTGAATTTAATACGCCTAGTTTTCAATTTTTTTTTCTCTCTTTTATTCTTTTTAAAATGTCATTTCCTCTATTATTGAGTACCAAGGAGATACTAGACATTCTAGAATTTATTAAATTGTTATATATTTTATAACTGTGGCCCTTTCCATTTAATCAAATTGTCGGAGTTCGAATTCACTGAAAAATTTATTTTGCCGTTTTTTTTTTCTATCGTTTTTTTTTAATCCTATCATCGAATTTATGCATACTTATTATGTAATTGCTTGTCCCAAAGATTTCTCTCCCTCCCTCTCTATCCCCCTCTCTCTGTCACACAGACACACACACACACACACACACTCACTCACTCACACGTCATTTCAGCCGTTCGATTTATTATAATCATTCCTCCCCTTCCTTTCTTCATTGAATAACCCACTTCCTTTGGTGTCTTCCTTATGCCTGATTACATTCCTGTTTATGATTTTATTATAGATTTCCAAATCCCAATATTGCTTTACGAATGTTTGATCTGAACGTATTTTCTCTTTCTCTGATGCGAGGCGTAGTTGGATAATTACAATAATTAACAGTAATTACAACATATGAAGACTTCGGCTGTAGCGATTTACCAAGTAGTGGAATTGTTAGTTACATGACTACTACATTGGGAAATACGAATAGACATACCCCATATACATACATATATATATATATATATATATATATGATGTGTGTCCACGTATATATTATATGTATATTAATATATGTGTATCAGTGTACTCATTTATGTTTTCTGATGTCAGATCAGTTCCAGAGTCTTTTCCTTGTAACCTTGAAAAATCAATGTCGTATATTATGTAGCCATACGAAACTAGATGTACATAGGCACGCATAATATATGTTATATAATTATAATACACGCATCTATCTAGCGACATATATATATATATATATATATATCGTGAATTATATATTAATACTAAATATATATATATATATATATATTATATATATATATATATATATATATATATATATATCGTGTATTATATATTTAATACTAAAACAATATATATATTATTTTAAAAATGCATGTGTTCCAATGTGTGTGTATGTACATATATTTGTATATACATATGTGTGTATGTGAATATTTCTAATATGGATGTGTACCATCATTTAACGTTCGTCTTCCATGCTGGTATTGGTTAGACGGTTCGACAATGTCTGATGAGTCAGAGGACTGCATCGTGCTCTGGAGTTTGTTTTGGCATGGTTTCTATGGCAGAAAGCTCTTCCTAACGCCAACCACTTTACAGAATGTACAGGGTATGAATTTGCTATGTAACCCATTAGACTAAAATATCCCCTTAACTGAGAGGGAGTACAGAAGAGAAGGAGGCAACTATACGCAAGATATTGATAATTAAAGAATGAAAGCGGAACAGAAACAATGTGATTACCCCACGTTAAGGGTGGGTGGGAGTTATTGGGGTGATGCCAAAAAGAGAGATAAAGATGGTGGTGAAATAAAGAGATAAAGATGGTGTCGGCATACCCTCAAGGTACAGCAGGAATGAATAAAAGAGAGAGACTGGAGACAAGATCAGGAAGGGTTGATGGTGAAAATTGTAAGAGTGTGGGAAAAGCCGGGAGAAATAGTTAAAAAGAGTGGAGGGTGGTCATTAATAAATATGAATTGGGAGAGGTGGTAAGGAAGTGGGTCAGAAGAGAGGATGTTATGATTCACAATACTGAAAAGGTGAAAAGCAGCAAAATAAAACTGTTGACAGGGCCAGAATGAGGTAGGGGGAGGTAAGTGAAAGTGGGAGGTAAAAGTTACAAGACTGTGTGGTGGGGGAGAGACAAGCTGATAGGGGTAAAGCAGGGCAAAAGTACATAGAGGTGAATGTAGCCAGAGGCAAGCAAAAATGAGGGTTCTTGTTGACAGGACATAAGAATGAGGTATGGGTGTAAAGAGGGAAGGAGGGATATCTAATCACTTTACAAAGGGGATCAATAAGATGGAAGGGACAGTATTGTGTTTTTTTCTGTGCCTCGTCAGGTGATCAATTGAGAATAAGAGGTGAGAGAGAGAGAGACAATATTAAGAGTGTGTATTGCATCTGTCATTCATGCTAGCATGAGTTGATCATCTTTACATGTTTGTGTGTGTGTGTCTGGGTCAGATGACAGAAACATCTGGCTCAATCATCTCCATCAATAAAGTTCATGCTGTTGTGTCAGTCATGTCATTTACATTGGTGGGTGATCCCCAAGCACCTCTGATGTTGCAATGGAAGGGGTCAAAAGACCTAAATAGCTGTTTCACTGCCTGATGAGATATCAACTCCTGCAATCAGAGGAGAGTAGCAGTATCTTCAGCACACAAGTGTTTACCCTAAAAATGTGTCTGCAACATGCATATGTATATTGTGTATGAATATATGTAAATAAATATGCATATATATCTTATATATAATAAAATGGAAGGTGTGTGTGTGTAGGCCTTTTTCTTGATCCTCCTTAAAATCAATATCTTTCATCTGATTTCGCACACGCTGAGAGCATACATCACTTACGTTCGAGAGATGGTCATAGACTCTTCAAATTTTCCACATAATGAGTAATGCCGCCCCTAGGGGATGAAAACTCCTATTAGGTAAATAACAAATACCAACAATCGTTCTTCAAGGGACATTACTCTTGATGGCGTAGCTATGCTACTTTCACTTTATCTTCTACTACAGTTTTTACAATGCCCATTCACTGTAAACTGCCAATATTTGCACATTAGTGCTTCCTTGAAGTAGCCATGCAATTTAAATCAACTTTCAATTATTTTTTAGATGCCTTCAGACATTAATCCATATTATATTCTCTGCTTCTACTCATACAAAGTTGTGACAATTATAAGTTTTTACAATGTCCATTCACTGCTAACTGCCGATATTTGCACATTAGCACAGGGCTGTTCTTGCACCTACAAATGCAGGTGTCATCACTCTTAACTACAACTTACTCAGTAAGCTGCCTTCTTGAGAATGTTGTTACAGATCAGCTGACACTGTTACCAACCTCTGTCAGGTTACACACTTTCCAACAGAATTTCTCAACTCCCAACATCCTCCAGGACACCCTCCCCATGAACTTCACTTAAAAGTCAGTTGCCCTGTCATCCTCCTATGCAATCTAAACACACCCACACTATGCAATGGAACTCACCTTGTGGTCAAATAAATGATGGGCCATGTCATTGAAGCCCAAATTATCACAGGACATGGCAAAAACGATACCATTTTTGTTCCAAAAATTCCGCCCATCCTAGCAGACTGCTCCTACTGTACACCAGTTTCCTCTCAAACTCAGCTTCGTCATGACAATTAACAAAGCACAAGGTCAATCGCTGAAAGTTATCAGATTGGACCTTTGAACATCATGCTTTTCACATGGACAGTCCTATGTCGGTTGTTCCAGAGTTGGCCATCCAGATAACTTATTCATCTATGCCCCTGAAGGAAAAACCAAAAATGTCATCTACAAATCACCCCTACAGTAGTTACTCCTCTACTGTGATCTTCACATCTACGCCAAACTGTGGCCATTAGCAGTCAGACTTCCTACAAGCATTTCGTTGATATTTTGCTTCATTTCTGTGATTGCTGTTAGCAGAACATTACCTTCAATGCCCCTTCTTACTTCTTGCATGCTGTTCACTCATAAGCATACTTTGACATCTATTTGACATCTATTTTTGTACATGCCATTATTCTATTTGCGTGTTTGCTATAAATGTTTGCTTTTGTTTATCATTGAAAAAGACTCCAATGCGGTTGTGTTGGGCATTATGAATAAAATAACTACATGCTACAAAATGCTTCAGGTTAGATATAGGATCCCTAATGCCTACTGCTATTGTGATCTCATTTCATGGACTTTCATTTATTACTAACTGCCAAGTTTGTGTTAAAAAAACTTCATTCATTACCTTGGGTGCTTAATGCCATATAATAAACTGTAAATAAAATTGGTAATTATACATTTTACATTTATCAATTTGAAACGACTTCTAACTGTGGGCTAACTCAACTTAAACTGTCCAAAGGAGTGCGCCATTATAATAAATTACACTGTCAAAAGGACAGGTGCATTTGCTAGTATATATAACCATCATTATCATCATATATACAATGGGAGGTAGGGATGGATATATAATATACATATAAATGTCTGCATTTATATGTATCTATATATTTATGTGTGTGTACATATATATATATACCTATAACATTCTCTCTCTCTCCATATATATATATATAGTGCAAATGTATATATTGTAATATATATGTATGTATATGTATTGGTTTCATTTCTAACTCACTCCTAAATGTAAGTAGCCAAGTAGCTCCCCTCCGACAAGAACCCACTCTATACCAACTCTTTCTTTTCTTTCTTTAACTCTCACTTGCTAGCATAAAGCCCCTCCCCTTAGGTTTTGTGGACTTGCAAGCTGCAAGGAGACCTCACTAGTGTTGGTTGCATGAAAAAAGAAGCCAGTATACACTGTAAAGTGCTTGGTATTAAGAAGAGGATTTGGCTATAGAAACCATACCAAAGCAACACTGGAGCACAATCCAACCCTTGAACATATCAGATCCTGTCAAACCATCCAACCCATGCCAGCATGGAACATGGACTTAAATGATCAACATGATGCTATATGGCAATCTCTGTATCATAATTAGATACAACATTGAAAGCCAGATAAACTGGGGAATTTGTACCAGTATACATATATAGTGTTAGAAAATACAGAACTATATCACTAGCAGATGATAATCATCCAGTAGTGGAGGCGGCATTGCGAAATGTGTCATTCTACCTCTAGGGACTTTGTCAGTCACAGGTGTCCACTGGCAATCATCATGCTAAAATAAAATCAGCTAATATCAATATTGGAATTAGCTGGCTGGCTGCATAAAATGAATTTTGGGCAGCAGACGCAGTATTAGTTCAAAATAGCAATCTGTGTATTATACTTAAAGTAAATATATAATTGAAAACTAGAAGAATGTATGCATATATGTATATGTATGTAAGCATATATGTATATATATGTATGCATATATGTATATATATATATATATGTATGCATATATGTATATATATATATGTATGCATATGTGTATATATATATGTATGAATATGTGTATATATATATGTATGCATATGTGTATATATATATATGTATGCACATATGTGTATATA
The DNA here is from genome assembly GCF_006345805.1 of Octopus sinensis. Classification (NCBI taxonomy): domain Eukaryota; kingdom Metazoa; phylum Mollusca; class Cephalopoda; order Octopoda; family Octopodidae; genus Octopus; species Octopus sinensis. The sequence continues at coordinate 135,322,568 of NC_042999.1, read as the reverse complement.
TATATATGTATGCACATATGTGTATATATATATGTATGCATATATGTATATATATATGTATGCATATATGTATATATATATATGTATGCATATATGTATATATATATATATGTATGCATATATGTATATATATATATATGTATGCATATATGTATATATATATATGTATGCATATATGTATATATATATATGTATGCATATATGTATATATATATATATATGTATGCATATATGTATATATATATATATGTATGCATATATGTTATATTATATATTATATGTATGCATATATGTATATATATATATATATGTATGCATA